>NW_003852404.1:1312596-1343329 GCF_000181295.1 Otolemur garnettii
CATGAAGGCTATGTTAACCAGTTTGATGGAAGTGTCTTGGATTTTCTATGAAAACACCACACTGTACCCCCAAAGTGCATCAATGTATACAGTTACCATTCAATAAAAAAAAAAAAAATGACCAGCATGTATATAAAAAGAAAACATCAGCATCAATATAAAAAGAAACATCATTATGTGTCTATGATCAAGAAACATCAGAGAAATGTGAATAAAAACCACAATGAGACATCACAGCACCCCAGTTAAAACAGCTTTTTAAAAATTTCAGGTTATTGTGAGGGTACAAACAATCAGATCGCAATATTTGAATTTGTTAGGTAGAGTCCCTCTTGTAGTTTTGTCCCTCACCCAAAAGGTGTGCCATACACCCCTCCTTGTGCCCTTTAAGTGGGAGCACACCAATCTCCTCAATTTGCATAGAATTAAGTTTTTCTCCTGTGTGATCATCTACAGGCTTCATGATAAAATTGAGTACATTTGATATTTGCTTTTCTATACATGTGATACTTTACTAAGAAAAATGTGTTCCAACTCCATGCAGGTTAATGCAAAAGATGTAAAGTCACCATCTTTTCTTACAGCTGAATAGTACTCCATGGTATACATACACCACAGTTTGTTAATGCATTATTGAGTTTATGGGCATTTAGGTTGTTTCCACATGTCGGCAATTGTGAATTGAGCTGCGATAAACACTCTAGTGCAAATGTCTTTATAATGAAATGATTTTTTTTCCTTCTGGCTAGATGCCTAATAGTGGAATTGCAGGGTCAAATGAGAAGTCTAATTTGAGTTCCTTGAGAATTTGCCATACTTCTTTCCAAATAGGCTATCATATTAGTTTGTATTAGTTTACAGATCCACCAACAGTATAAGTGTTTCCATGCCTGTAGCAGCATCTGCAACTCTGGGACTTTGTGATGTGAGCTATTCTCACTGGGGTTAGGTAATATCTCAGGGTGGTTTTGATTTGCATTGCTCTGATGATTAGGGATGCTGAGTATTTTTTCATGCTTGTTAACCATTCATCTGTTGCCCTCAGAGAAGATTCTGTTCATGTCTCTTGCCCAGTTTTTGTTGATTAATTTGAGTTCTCTATAGATCCTTGTTATCAAGCCTTTGTCAGAATTGTAACACACAAATATCTTTTCCCATTCTGAAGGTTGTCTATTTACTTTAATTGTTATGTCCTTAGCTGTACAAAAGCCTTTCAGTTTAATTAAGTCCCATTTGTTTATTTTTGTCGTTGTTGTGATTGCTGCTGAAGTCCTCTTCATAAAGTCTTTCCCCAGGCCGACATCCTCAAGAGGTTTTCCCATACTTTCTTCTAGGATTTTTATTGTTTCAAGTCTTAGATTTAAATCTTTCATCCACGTTAAGTCAAATTTTGTGTGCAGTGAAATATGACAATCCCATTTCATTCTTTTACATGTGGTTATCCAGTGTTCCCAACATTATTTATTTAATGGAGGTTCTTTTCCCCAGTATATGCCTTTGTTTGATTTGTCAAAGATCAGATGGCTATAAGAGACTGGTTTCATCTGTTGGTTTTCTGTTCAGTTCCATATATCTATGTCTATATTTTTGTGTCAATACCATGCTATTTTGATCACTGTGGACTTATAATGTAATCTAAAGTCTGGTAAAGTGATGTCTCTGGCTTTGTTTTTATTACTAAAATTTACCTTGGCTATATGGGTTTTCTTCTGGTTCAATACAAAATATAGAATTATATTTTCCAATAATCCAAAATTGTATCATTTCAACATCCAATCATAATAAAAATTTATGAATAAAATATTTTATATAACGTTTATGGTAAGTGCTTGAAATCTAGTGTGTATTTTCCATGTATAGCACATCTTAATATGGACTAGCTATGTTGTGAATGCTCAGTAGCCACATGTAGCTAATAGCTACTATATTGGACAGTGCATGTTTAAGGTCCAAATGAAACTGTGCTTGTAGTTGCCTTATAATAATACATTAAGAGTTTCAACTTAGCATAGTGTTCTTACCTATCCTTTAGTAAATATTATAGTGTACATGGTAGTCACTTTGGAGAACTCCCTGGCATATAGTCAGGCTCCAAAACACGGGGATTTGGGAATATGAATTTGTTTGGAGTTTAAATTTATAATGCCTCATAATTATTTGGGCTGCTTTAGACAGATTTTGTCTCTAATTACTGTGGTACTGCATATTCCTGAGATTAAATAGTACATTAGAAATAAACCAAAAGAAACAGAACAAATTTGTATGTTATATTTGTTTTTAATATTTCAAACAGTGAAGTAAAGTATAAACTATAATATTTAATACTTTTGTTGGTAATGAAAATTTTAATTCACACACGAAATATTTTAGTGTATTTGAATAACATTATTGTTTTAGTTGGTTTGGGTATAATAGAATACCATAGACTAGGTAGCTTATGAACAACAGAAATTTATTTTTTACTGTTCCAGAGGCTAGAAAGTCCAAGATCCAGGCATCAGCGGATTCAGTGTGTGATGAAGGCCTGTTTCCTGATTCACAGATAATACCTTCTTGCTGCATCCTCACTCAGTGGAAGGGGCAAACAAGCTCTTTCAAGATTCTTTTATAAAGGCCTAATTTAATTCATGGGAGCTCTGCTTTCATGATCTGGTCACTTCCCAAAGGCCCCATCTCCTAACACCATCACAGCGGGGGTTAAGATTCAACATATCAATTTTGGGAGGATACAAACATTCAGGCTATAGCAATTATTAAAGTTGACATGTATTCTTTTTAATCATTAATTTTTCATTTTTTAACTACATAAAAATCAAGAAAATAGTATTTACTATGTTTTCTCATATAGAGATGGATGTGCTAAAAAGTGATCTACAGTGGATGTTAGATTCAGTAGGTAGGTTATTGGTTTGACCAGAGAACACTTTACACATTTTTCCTCGTCACCCCATATGTATCACTTAAAAATATATATATTATATATATATAATATAAACAATACTGTGACCTCCAGCCACATAGTTTAAAGTAGTTCAAATCATGGACTGTGTCCTAGTCCACACAGAAAAGTTCTTGTTATTGCTTCCTGAAGTAAAACATCTCAAAGCCTCTGCGAATATTACTTTTGGTGAATTCATCCCATCTACTGGAGTCGTGACAACATTCATTCCCACATAGTCAAGATTTAATCAGAGCAAAGGAATGTAACTCAGTGCCTAGTAGAAACAGTATAATCTCAGTGCAAATGTGTTTAAGTAATTAATCCAAGCCTAGAGAATTATTGTACTGAAACTAAGAAACTTAGAAATAAATTAAGCCAATTGTACCACCTGTGACTTGAAGGGCAAATACCACTTTATGAACGAGACATTTGACATTAGACATTCTAATTAAGTGCACCTGGATACCTTACAGGATGAATATTTGGGGTATACGCCCAAAGAGTACATAATGAAAACCTGCTATAACATGCTTAATTTATGTGATGGGTGTCATTCTTATCCTATACCTATATTAATATGGAGAAGTTTCTGCTGCATGCCTGACTGAATAAGCATATTCCCTCTAGAGCATACAAAGAGAACCCATATACTTCCCAGGGGAAGTTCCTTCTATTTCTGAACTATTTCTTGGCTCACAATAAATACAGGCTTTATTTTGTTCGTGTATATATCTGACCTTACTAGTTTATTTTTTTAAAATTAATTTTCTTGCACCATCATTTATTGTGTAATATATGTCAATCTCCAGTAGTATTTATTACAATCTCTAACAGATATCTTATATAGATCCTTCTCTTTCAAAATTGTTAAAACCATAAAAAGCATCAGGATGTAGCTACTCATCTCACATCATAAATCTTATTTTTTATTCTTATGTAGTTAGAATTCCAAACTATTTTAGGTGGTGGTTTGGTATTTGAAACGATTACCCATTCTTTACACATGGCTATTGTATCAAGCATGGTCTTTAAATAGACAAGTTATCAATAGGTGCAACCTCTAAATGCATGAAGAACTTGTGACATGACTCCCTTGTTTGGATCTGTGATCTTGTGATCTTTTGGATGCTACTCTCCTCATCCAGAAAAAAATTGTTCAATTGCAAAAGGCCCTTGGGCATAACATGACATTTAAAATGTATAGAGTATGCATTTTATGTTTATTTCTCATGTATTTACCCTGGTTAAAAACTAATATGCAGTCTAAAACATCCAAATAAATGATTTAACATCTTTTATACAACACATGTTCAAGTAATTAATTTTCTCATGGAAATGTCATACCATTTAGCTCACAGTTATGAGCCAAATATTTGTGCAGTAGTTTGTAGTGAATATATGCATAATCACAGATTGCCCTATTTTCTTTGTACGTAAATATAATTTAAAGGGACAGAATTAGGGTGCAGCAGACTTCACATTATTTAATGCTTGATGCATACATAGTAAGCTTTCAATAGCTGTTTGTTGGATGAAAAAAATAAATGACTGACCAGGTTGGCACATTTTACCACATTTTATGAATTTAGGTTTTTGGTTAGTATTACTTGAGTCTTATACTTAACACAACAATCTGTATGGGATATGTTTTGAAAATATTTGATTGCCAAAGAATGCAGCAAAAATCATTCAGGATATATTAGAGCAAAAGATATAAAAGCAAATTTATATATATCAAGTGGGGTATGCCTGTGTTCATCAGGTTATTTCCAGTAGCTGGTAACAGAAATAAGGCTTAAACCGCCTTAAAAATAAGGAAATCCATTACAGGTTGAGTATCCTTAATGTCTGAAATCTGAAATTCTCCAAAATGTGAAACTTTTGGAGCACTGAATGATACCATTAGTGGAAAACTCCACACATAAGCACTTAACACAAATTTTGTTTTATGCACATAGTTGCTGTGGGTTCAGTTCTAGATGATCACAATAAAGCAAATATTGCAATAAAACGAGTCATACAAATTCTTTTGTTTCTGAGTGTATATAGAAGTTGTGTTTAGGGACCACACCTATGGAGCATATGACAAGGGTACAAGTCAAATCCGTGAAGTATAGAACATAGATGTTTTGGCACAATAATCAAGTAAATGAGGTGAAAGCTATAATGATTGGTTTGATGTAACCACATCAGATTGCATTAAAAAAATCAGTACATTGTACCCCACATATGCATGAATGTATTCATGATCTATATGTATTTGACTTAACAAAATAAAAAAAAAACAAGTTGTGTTTATGCTATAGAATAGTCTATTAAGTGTACCATACCATTATGTATTTAAAATGTCAATATCTTAATTAAAAATACTTTACAGGTTAAAAAAAGGCTAATGAACATTTGAACCTTCAGTGAGTTGTAATATTGCTGCTGCTGGAGGGTCTTGCCTCTACGTTGGTGGTTGCTGCCCGATCAGGGTGGTAGCTGTTGAAGGTTGGAGTGGCTGTGGCAATTGCTTAAAATAAGACAGCAATGAAGTTTGCCACATTGATTGACTCTTCCTTTTTTTAATTTTTATTAAATCATAAGTGTATACATTAATGCATTTATGGGGTACAATGTGTTGATTTTATAAACAATTTGGAATGCTTACATCAAACTGGTTAACATAGCCTTAAGATTTCTCTATAGCATGCAATGCTGTTTGATAGCATTTTACCCACAGTAGAATTTCTTTCAAAATTGGAATCAATCTTCTCCAACCCTACTGCTGCTTTATCAACCAAGTTTATGTAATATTCTAAATCTCTCATTGTCGTTTCCATAACGTTCATAGCATCCACACCACTAGTAGATTCTAGCTCAAGAAATCACTTTCTTTGCTTGTCCAAAAGAAGCAACTCCTCATCTGTTCAGGTTTTATCAAGAGATTGTAGAAATTCAGTCACATCTTCAGGCTCCAATCCTAATTCTAGTTCTCTTGCTATTTCACCACATCTATAGTTACTTCCTCCACTGAAGTCTTGAACACCTTAAAGTCATCCATGAGGGTTGAAATCAACTTCTTCCAAACTCAAGTTACTGTTGGCATTTTGACCTCCTTCCATTAATCACAAATGTTCTTAATGGTATCTAAAATAGAATGATGAATCCTTTCAATTTGTTTTGCCCAGATCCATCAGAGAATTGCAAGCTATGGCAGCTATAGCCTTATGAAACGTATTTCTTAGACAATACAATTTGAAAGTTAAAATAACTCCTTGATTTGTGAGCTGAGGAATGGATGTTGTGTTAGCAAAAATTAAACCATTAATCTCCTTGTACATCTCCATCAGAGCTCTTTGGTAACCAGGCACATTGTCAATGAGCAGTAATATTGTTAAAGAAATCTTTTTTTTTTTTTTTTTTCCGAGCAGTTGTTTTCAACCCTGGGCTTAAAATAGTCACTAAAACATGCTCTAAACAGATGTGCTGCCATCCAGGCTTTGTTGTTCCATTTATAGAGCATAGGCAGAGTGGATTTAGCATAATTTTTAAGAGTCCTAAAATTTTCAGAGTGGTAAATGAGCATTGGCTTCAACTTAAAGTCATCAGCTGCCTTAGCCCCTAACAAGAGTATTAGCCTATCATTTGAAGCTTTGAAACCAAGTGTTGACTTCTCTGTAGGTAGGAAAGTCCTAATTGACATTTTCTTCCATTAAAAGGCTGTTTCATCTACACTACAAATATGTTGTTTAGTAGTCACTTTCATAAGTTATATTAGCTATACATTCTGGACAACCTGCTGCAGATTCTACATCAGCACTTTCTGCTTCACCTTGCACTTTGATTTTTGAAGACATCTTTCCTTAAACCTCATGAGCCAACCTCTATTAACTTCTAACTTTTCTTCTGCAGCTTCCTCACTTCTCTCAGCCATCAAAACATTAAAGAGAGTTAAGGTCTTGCTATGAATTAGGCTTTGACTTAAAAGAATGCTGTGGTTGGTTTGATCTTCTATCTAGACCACTCAAACTTTTTCCATATCAGCAATAGGACTGTTTTGCTTTCTTATCACTCATGTGTTCACTGGAGTAGCATTTTCAATTTCCTTTAAGAACTTTTCCTTTGAATTCACAATTTAGCTAACTGTTTGGGATGAGAGGCTTAGCTTTTGTCCTATCTTGGCTTTCCACATGTCTTCCTCACTAAGCTTAGTCCTCACTTAGCTTTTGAGTTAAAGTAAGAAACTTGCAACCCTTTCTTTCACTTCACTTCAACACTTGAAGTCCATTATAAGGTTATTCATTGACTATTTCAATATTGATGTGTCTATGAGAACAGGGAGGCTCTAGGAGAGGGAGAGATATTGTGGAATGGCCAACTTATTGATCACTTTCCCCTTGATTGGTATTTATCAAAACCTTATTATGCTTTAGTTTATTTTTTACTCACTACCTAGTCTCTCTCTTTCATTTCAAGAATGATCTTTGTCTTCTTTATGTCATCTCTTCAAAGAAAAAAAAATCTAAGAATCACCAAAACAAACTTTTATCATTTCCTATGGATTTTGAACCTCTTCAACTAAACTAGATCTGGGAAAAATGTGAAAGCCCTTCCATCCTCTTCAATATTTATTGAAAATAATGTGGGTCTATTAGTTGTATTCTGTAGTAATCTCATCTATTCCCTGGTTATTTAAGTAAAATTACTTAGACAAATGACTTGGATAGAAAACTCTGTGCCTATACCCTGGATGTCATGATTGACCACATCTAGTATAAGAGACAAAGAAGCAGTGGGCTGGCCCTCTGAAGGGCAGGCTTACAGGACTCTGGCTGCTTGGACAAAGGAACAGAAACCAAATGAAAGCTCTGCTTAACCAAATAGAGGAACTTTGGGAAGCAAACAAAGCAGGTTCCTAGGATCTGTTCACTTTTTGTCCAACCTAGTACAACCTTTTGGATGACTATAATAGACACATACATACAGCTTGTGATTTATTGAAAGAAATACTGCTTTTTATTTAAGATCTTATTTTACATAAAATTCAGGACCAAACATTAAGGAAAGGAAAATTACTTGGAAAAAAGAGTAGTGATGTTATTTTTTAATGTTTTTTAACTCCTACATCTTTCCCCATGCATATTGCTGTATAAAGTTTTTCTTATTAAAAATGAGGTCATTATTTTGTTGTTGTTGTTATTGTTTTGGTCCAGAATTAGAGTTTCTATTATTGTTATTTTGTAGAAATTTTCTATGAAATATAAGGCCATTCCTATGTACATAGGTAGAATTTTGTGTCTTGTCTTTTCCACATTTAAGCATTTCTCCATATTATTAAGTAGTCTTCCAAAAAATGATTTTAAATAGTTGTGTCATAATCCATGCTATGTAATTACCACAACTAATTGCTCTCCCCTTTTATTCTTTACAATGTTTCTTTTAAAGCAAAGATATAATTTAGACTGTGAAATGCAGAGATCTAAAGCATACAATTTGATGAGTTTTGACAAATGCAAACACACTCCAGTCAAGATAAAGACTATTTCCATCACCCCTAAAAGTGCCCTTGTGCTTTCTTTTACTCAGTACTTGATCTTCCTGCAACCACTGTTCTGATTTTTATCAGCACAGATTTGTTTTGCCTTATATATATATATATATATTTTTTTTTTTTTTTTTGAGACAGAGTCTCACTTTGTCATCTTCAGTAGAATGCCGTGGTGTGATAGCGCACAGCAACCTCAAATTCTTGGGCTCAAGTGATTCCCTTGCCTCACGCTCCAAGTAGCTAGGACTACAGGACTGCCACACATGGATAATTTTGCTATTTTCACTAATCCATTCCTTCCTTCTTTTCTTTCTTTTCAGACTCTCACTTTGTCACCCTCAGTGTGCAAGGGCCTCACGGCTCACAGCAACCTCAAACTCTCGGAGTCAAGTAATCCTCTTGCCTCAGCCTCCCAAGTAGCTGGGACTGCAGGGGCTTGCCACACATCCAGCTGTTTTTAGAGATGGGTCTCACTCTTGCTCAGGCATATCTCAAACTCATGAGCTCAGGTGATCTACTTGCCTGGATCTCCCAGAGTGTTAGGATTATAGACATGATGTTTTACCTATTCTTGAATTCCATGTAAGTGGAATTATGTGGTATATACCCTTTTATGACTGGCTCTTATTTTGCTCAACATTTAGTTTGAGATTCACCCACAATGTTGTGTTTGTTAGTAGTTCATTCTTTTCCACTGCCAGTAGTGTTCCATTGTATGAACATATCACAATTTTCCTCTTTATCAGTTGATAGACACTTGAATTGTTTCCAATTTTGATTATGTATAGTACTATTCTAAAAAGTTTTTTCAAAGCACTTTTAGAGGGGGTGATAAATGGGTAAAAATTATCAATCTTTTATTTTTTAAGAGAAGATCCAGAGAACCAAGGAATGCAGTTGAAAGACTGGGGATAGGGTAAGTGAATGAAAAATGAAATCAAAGAAGCTTTTGATAAAGATAATCCAGGGGGACAATTAATTTTTTCTGGGCCAGGATCAGAAGAACCAGTAAACAAATGAACAAATAAAAGAAGATGGAGAAATGAGTAGGGACAAACCTATAAAAGTTAGTATAAGTAAAAAGAATTAGAAGTATAAAATTTCTGTTTTTAATCACATCCTTTGAGGAGTCTTATAATGAAGACAAACAAACTTTTGAGCCTCTTCCACACAGACTTGCATCTTCCTGATGCTCTAATGTTTCACATTAATGTTTTCCATGGGTAACATTCTTTCCCATTATTGCCAGAGCAGAAGAGTGTTCAAAGTGGCTTTGATCAGGGCAGCATACTCAGGGCAGTCTGTAAGGGAAGCCAGGATGCTTTTTAATTTAAAATAAGTGCTGCTTTGTCTCCCCTGTTTCCTTAATTGAGGGAGAAGCTGAATCTGGGACACAGTGTGTTGAGAGATTGGCTGGAGGCTGATTCTGAGCAAGAGATGCAGAATGATATGTGTGTCTCTGTGTGTGTGAGACCAGTTGCAGAGAAGTATTTTCAACGGTCAGGCCTGTCAGTTTAAGATGTCTGAATGGATTATAAGGGAGATAAATAACTGAATCTGCATTAACTTTATTTTATCTGCATTAGTTTATCTGCATTAACTTTGATTTTGTGGAAATTTTGCGGAAAGATTTAAATGCCTTCAACCAGAGACAGAGGAAAGAGAGGAAAGGAATGAAGGTCCAAAGTGGCTGAGATTATTTTTGCCTTAAAGAGACTCAGCAGGCCTGAGACTTGAAAAATTCTTTCTTACAGTGATGTTGCCAACATTTCAACGTAGAACATTCGTTTTCTTTTAAAGCCAGAGAAGAAGCACAAATATAATTATAAGAAATGGAAGGAAAGAAGGACAAGGAAATATAAACAGTATATATGAAGATGCGCCTTATGGTACTCCATGCACTCCCCATGGGTTTGAGGTGAATTTGATGGTTAAAAGCATGAAGAAAACGAAGGAAAATGAGCCACGACTACAGTCTTTAGCTATTGAAAGGTATTAACACAGAGGAGAATTTCTTTAAGTCTATAAATCCCAAGGGACAGAACCATGAAAAATACAGTACAGTTTACAAAAATTCTAATTGAAAAAGAGGAATGCTTTCATGATATGAGAACTATTAGAATGCAAAATAAAATAAGATAATATATATTGACACAGTTGGAGGAGTCAAAGTACTATGCCAATTCAAAGCATCATTATTTTTCTCCCTTAAGGGAAATGGTAATTCCACCATTAAAACACACCAGAGCAATAATGTAGATAACACATCCCTCAGTGGCTGTAAATTGTAAAATACAGGTCCCGAGTACCCTGGAGACCAGATGAGATCATAATATGTGCTGAGATCCCTTGAGGAAGTGAAATATCCTGCCTGCTCCTCCAAATTCCCAGAAGATTCCCTCTTTTATTTGATGGGTTTTGCTGCTCCCCTGTTATAAATGGCTGCTTCTATTGCAAAATACAAATGATACATGTGACTGAGGACCATCTGCTTGGTTTGAGGTGATGAGTTAGGTCAGACATTAACCCTTCAAGAAACTTGGTAAATTCTCAGCTATTAAATGTTAGAGCATATTCCTTGCACAAATCAGGCTAGAGAGGCTGGAGTGTCGGGTGTTTACATTTTAGGTGCTTGGGAGAAATTGGAACTGCGCATGTGAGTGTTAAAGAGAGCTCTCTCTCTCTCTCTCTCGCTGAGAAGCCACTTTAACATAGAAAGTACAATTTTCTGTTCTATTACATAGCCTGAGAGTGAGAGTTGGGGGGCTTTGCAGTAATAATAATCTCATCCCTTTTTGACTACATCCTGTGTTCTTTGCCCCTTATACCTGCTATCTTGTTTAATACTCACAACAACCCTATAAATAGGACTTTACAGTCTGAGTAAACTGAGACTCAAATATAGTATATATATTAGGCCAGGGTTAAGGAATTAGTATACAGACAATTAGGGATTAAAATCCAACCCTATCTGAGTCTTAAAAGCCTGTGCTTCCTTCCCCTCACCATAAGTCTGGGGTGGGGAGATTGGTTGCTCTCTTCCGTACACTCTACTTCGGTGTCTGTGTTTCCATTTGGGTTCTTTCAGAAGCATTTTTTTAAAAAAATAAATTTTATTGTGTGTTTTAAGGCATATAACATGATGTCATAAGATATATATATATATATATAGTTACTATAGTGGAATGAATTAACATATCCATCATCTTACATAGTTACCACTCTCCCCTCAACCCCTTGTGGCAAGAGCAGTTATGATCTACTCATTTAGCAAAAATCCTGAATACAATACACTATTACTAATTATAGCCTTCATATATCACACATACATGAGATCATGCAATATTTTTTTCTTTCTGTGTCTGGCTTATTTCACTTAGCATCACATCTACCCATGTTGTAGCAAATAGCAGGATCTCCTACTTTTTGAAACAATTCATTTAAATATTTATATATGACAGTGTCTTTATCCATTTGTCCATTGATAGACACCTAGGTTGTTTCCATATCTTGGCTACTGTGAATAATGCTACACTAAACATGGAAGTATAGATATCTTTATCAGGTGGTGAGTTCATCTCCTTTGGGTGTATATCCAGAAGAAGGATTCTTGGATTATATGGCAGTTATATTTTTAATTTCTTTAGGAACTTCCATCCTGTTTTTCATAATTACTGTATCAACCTATATTCCCACCAATGGTGTACAAGAGTTTCCTTTTCCCTACACCCTCACCAATACTTACCTCTTTTCTTTTTGATAGTAGCTATTCTAATAAGTGTGAAGTGGTATTTCATAGTGGTTTTGATTTAAATTTCCCTAATGATTAGTGATGTTGAGCACATTTTCATATACCTGTTGGCCATTTTTATGTTATCCTTGGGGAAGTTCTTTGCCCATTTTTTTTTTTTTTGAGACCAAGTCTCACTCTGTTGCCCAGGCTAGAGTGCCATGGCATCACCCTAGCTCACAGCTACCTCAAATTCCTCGACTCAAGCTATTCTCCTGCCTCAGCCTCCAGGACAGCTGGGACTATATGCATGCAACCATATCCAGTTATTTTTTTCTATTTTTAGTACAGGCAGGATCTCATTTTTGCACAGGCTGGTCTCAAACTCCTCAGCTCAAGGGATTCTCTCACCTTGGCCTTCCAGAATCCTTTGTCCTTTGTCCATAAAAATTGGGTTATACGTATTCTTGCTATTGAGTTGCATGAGTTCTTTATAAATTTTGGATAATAATCCCTTATCTGATGTATAGTTTACAAATATTTTTTTCTTGATCTGTAGGTTGCCTTTTCATTCTTCCTCTTGGCAAGATGGTGCCTGGATGGTCTGCCACTCTCATGTAAGTGTGGATATGGGGGTACTTAAACCCATGTATAGCCAGGAGTTTAGTACCAGTTAAAGCTCAGTGTTGAATACCAAGTTAGCCAGAAGAGGCCATGGGAGAGGCATGGGAGAGGTCATGTATCTCACTCATACATGACCTCATGTACCTCAAATGTCTGTACCTCACTTGCCCTCACCCTTTCTGCTTTACACCAACCTGCCCTTTACTTTCAGCATCTTCATCACTTAACAGTGAGGATGGTCTCTGACCACCACAGCCAGCAGGCCACACAATTAATGCCCCCCACAAATCCAGCAATCTTCAATCAATGATGGATAGGAACAGGCAACATATAAATGCACCAGCTTCCTTGCCCCTCAGGAAGGATAACTCATTTTCTGAAGTTCCCCTGCAGCACAGCGTCCCAGTTGCCCATAATAGCAACTTACTCATAATGGACCATTTCTTGGCTGCCTTCTCTTCGTTGTCTCACTTCTCCAATTCCCTGCCAGTGTTTCCTGGGATAACTTCCTAAATAAACTATCTGCTTCCAAATCTTTCTCTGAGAATAAACAGAATGAGAAGGCAACCTGTAGATTGAGGAATGATTCTCTTTGCAAATAAAGTAAACCTTGAGAGACAGGTATCATATTTAAAATAATTTGGGCCAGGTCGGGTTGTATTTTTGATCTTATTTCCTGGAATATAGTGAGATAACTGGGAGGAGAGGGGAAGTTGATTGTTCTTTTTATGGGTCTGATTGATTTATCAGAAAGAGGGAAAGCTCCTTCCAAAGCTTGTTGACCTCTAAGGGCTTTTGATTCAAAATACTCTTTATAGCAAGCATTCATATTTTGGGATGAAATTTTCTAAGCCCCATCACCATCTGTAGAAGGATACAATCGGAAAATATGTGAAAGTTACTGGAAAGGATGAGAGCATGACAGAGGATATGCTGATTCTTCTAAATGCTGTTTCAGCCATTTAATCCGTATGTTACATAACACTCTACAAGGCTCTCCCAAGCCTCTTAGCAATTAGCATGTGTTATTAAAATCTTACCTACAATTATACTCTTCAACCTAAATTCTAATTTCAAATTTTTCCTGATCATTCCTTCCCTGAGCACATGACTAATTCAAAGGCCTGTATAATATGGAAACCCCATGGGAGAGTTAATATCCCAAATCACATCACGTGTTTTACGGAGAGGATGAAACTTTAAAATGAACCCTTGAAAAGTAGTACTCCTTTATAATGAAGCTCAAACTTAAAAGTTGATAAGGTGTTACTGTTAGGGTGGAAAGCTCAGTAGGCACTCCCTGTGGGATAAGAAAAGAATTTCTCTAGACGAAGATTAGGACATAAAGTATATATTTTATCTTAGGAAGAGAGAGAGGAAGTAAGAGAGGAAAGAAAGTAGGGAAAGAAAGGGAGGGAAGAAAGCAAGGAGATAGCATTTTATCCCAAAGAAAGGATGAATGCTTGCCCAAAGGTCCAGCAGTTGTTGAATTTAAGGGACAAAGGAAAACATAATTACAGCCAAATTTGAAAAGTATGGTGAATGCGAATGCTGCATTTATTTTTCTTCCAGCAAGGTTGAAGACAGACTTTTTTAACAGATGTTTCTGATCCTGAGGTCTGATGTTCACATCCCCAATATTAGTCAGGGAGCTTTATCGGGAACCACTGGGGCTATGGGAACAAATTCTAAAAGAGGAAGGAGCTGGTGAATGTAAAGAGAAGAATTTACATTTCCTTTTGGTCTATTGGATTTCTCAGTGGTTTGTGAAGAGGGAACTCGATGGTTTGTGTGTGGGGTGCTGGTAATAAGTCTACTGGGCAGAGAAAGAAAGCAAATAGAGAGATTGATTTTAGTCCTTACTGAAAAAACTATGAGTTAACAATTTCTCTATCATTTCACTGTAAATACCAGCCATCCTTACAGTTACTATTAGCTTGGTCAATACTTTTATTCTAGTGCCAGAAAATTTGCCTGAAGGTAGCCAAAGAAGTGAGGAGATTCAATGACAGGAGGAGAGTATCTGCCAGAAGCCATCAGAACCACCACTGAGACGTACACATAAGTACGCTTCCAGAAAAAACAAACTGCTTCTACATTTCTTGGACTATTTGGAAAAAAATCTGAAGATTCTAGTATTTGAATATTCAAATCAAATGTAGTATTCTGTATGCATCACATCACAACTTATCAAAAAGGAGAAGTTAAGGTATGCCACTTAAATAACTGATTTTCTCCTTAATAAAAATCTAAATTTTTTTTTTTTTTTTTTTTTTTTTTGAGACAGAGCCTCAAGCTGTCCCCCTGGGTAGAGTGCCGTGGCATTACAGCTCACAGCAACCTCCAACTCCTGGGCTCAAGCGAGTCTCCTGCCTCCGCCTCCCAAGTAGCTGGGACCACAGGCGCCCGCCACAATGCCCGGCTGTTTTTTGGTTGCAGCCGTCATTGTTGTTTTGGCGGGTCCGGGCTGGGGATTCGAACCTGCCACCTTAGGTGTACGTGGCTGGCGCCTTAGCCGGTTGAGCTATAGGCGCTGAGCCCTAAATTCTTAATAAAATAAGACATACCCACAGAGTCAAACACTCTCTGGGACTAAGTAATTCAGTTGTAAACTAGGCATCCTGATGATTTCTTACATTCTTCTAGGACATTTAGGAAAAGTATTCAGTACATTATTTCCTCGGGGAGCAAAGTCAACTTTTAGTCTTAAAACTACATGAAGTTCACATAAGCAGAATGTATTTGAGGACCTAGATGATCTCTGATCCATGAAAAATGATGTTTCTCACCATTTTGCAAGCATAAGGGGGAAAGCCAAGGGAATTTCAGAGATACCAGACTTGACATTGTTAAGCTTGCAAACCAATGCCAAGAGCTGCCTATTTTTAAATTTCATATAATGTAAGAAAAATGAACTCCTATTTTTTAAACCATGTTACACTATGTTCATCCCCATATGGAAAATTTTAGATAACAGGTATCATACTTTGTGTATTGTTCCTTAACTTGATGTATTTACTTGACAATAGGTGGCCAATCATGATCCATTATCATCTTAATAGCTGCATAGTACTCCAATTAGATATATTCACATAATTTATCCCTTTTAGATAGACATTTAGATTATGTTTGATTTTCCTCATGATAAATAATATCTACCATAATTAAGTACTTACTATGTTCCAGGTATTGTTCTAAACATTTCATATGTAATAACTGGTTTGATCATCACAATAAAATTTATAAAGCAAATGTTATTAGCCCACTACTGATGAGAAAACTGAGGTGAAAGGGATAAGTTATTCACCCAAGATCATACAGGTGGTAAGCAGCCACAGCACCTATATTGATTATTAAACTCAGCACCAATTTCCAACCCTTTCTCCTTTGTCCAATCCCACCATTAGACTAGAAAAGCCCAGTTCTGTCTTTGTCAGGCTTCTTCTCATCTAGGAGAGGCTAATGAGGTATAAACAGAAGACTGTTGGGAGCTTCTCGTAAAGACTTTACATTTCTTATAGTCTTGAATATGGAAAAGATGACTTAAGATGATGCTGCCATCTCACTATCTTGCAAGTTGAAGGGGAAGGCCAACGGAATTGCAGATGCCAGATCTGACATTATTAAGCTTGCAAACCAATGCCAGGAGTGCCTATCTTTAGACTTTATATAATGTGATAAAAATGAACCTTATTTCTTTAAATCACTGCTGAGTTGCTTTTCCATAACTTGCAGCCTAAAGCATTTCTATCTGATATACACTCTTCTCTTGGTATTGGGAACATTGGTCCCAGGAACCCTGTGGATACCAAAACCCATGGATGTTTGAGTACCTAATATAAAATGACACATGTAATCTACACATGTTCTCCTATATGCTAGTGATCATCTCTAGATCACTTATAATACCTAATATAATGTAAATGCTATGTAAAGGCTGGTTATACTTATTTTTAAAATTTGTATTATTTTTATTGTTGTATTATTATTTATTGTTATTATCATTATTTTAAATATTTTCAATCTGCAGAAACTTTGGATAAGGAGGACCAATTGCACCCTTGTAATGAAGCAAGGACATGGGTCAGACACTCTGGATCCAAAGCCCATATTCTTAATCTTGGCACGGTTGTGCACACTTGTGTATCTAAACAAGCTGGGACACATACCACTACTCTTGCTGTTGTATTAAGGAAGAAAAGCTGCTAAGCTTACCTGTCAGACTCTCATCTTGTATCCAAAGCCCAATAGTATAGATAAAGAATGGGGGAGATGAACCTGAGCAGTGGCATATGTGAGAATGATTGAAGGAATTCAGTGTAAAGGACATTCTTTTGGTCAGTTCTGGGATCCTGAAAATGCTGACTTGACCTGATGTGTGTGAAAGAATTGTGATGTTGCTATAGAAGTGTGGTGTTTAGTTCTGACAAAACAAATGAAGACATATTGTAACAGAGGTAATGGCCTGAAAAGGGTAAAACGTTTTATGAGCTGTCCATTTATCACTCCTCCCTACATACTCTTTTTGGGAATTAGAATCTGCATCCCTGCATTAAGCCAGTAATCAGAGGGCAGGAGGGTGTCCATTGTTCTTTGTACCATAGGAGCTGGCTCAACTGTCTAAGCAGAGGTCACAAAATTATGTGAGATTGTCTTTCATGGAGATAAGGTTGATTGGGACCAGCAACTATAGTTAAACAGCAACAACCTAGAGCTGAAAACCTCCCTTTCAAAAACTCTGCATTTCTGTTCATAATTAGGATGATGAACTTTAAGACAAGAGTCTTCATCTTCTTTATTTGCTGGCAAACTGATAAACTTCTTTTTCCTTTTTCTCAAACAGCTTGTCCTCATTCTTCTAATGCAGCCTCAGGTACAAGTGCTGAACTTTCGGTAACAATATTTTGACAACAATATGTCATGTGAAAAAACCTTACTCAAATGAATACTGTCCTATCACAAGTGCTCTGAGAAGCAGACACCAAGGCAACATTAAATGGGCAAGAGTTTTATCAAAGGAAATGACCATGAGGGAAATAGAGAAGGAGCTGGGAAAGGCTGGGAAAGCCAAAAGGCTATGTTGTTATGTGTGACCTCTAGCGAAGGAGAGAGGGTGGTTGGCAGCATCCTAGATATGGAAACTTCAGGAAAGCCACAGGTTGTCCTCAAAACAAAACCAGATGTCAGAGGAGTCCTGTTTCTGGCTGGAACCTACCTGCCTTAGTACTGCATCTCCCTCAGTCATTGACTGGGAGCAACCAGTGGGAAGCACAGTGTTACTACAAATGCCCTGGGGTGCTTTGGAAGCCAGTAGCTGAGACCCTTGGTTATTCACCCTTCTTGGAATTGAACATCTGAGGGTGCCCCTTCTTCCTCACAGAAGCTGTAAGTATACAATGTACAATTGCATTTAAATAAAGTGGTAGAATAGGCAAAACTAACCTATGATGGAAGAAAATCAGAGCAGTAATTTCTTCTGGAAGTGGGGCTAGAGGGTGGGGACTAACTGAGGAAGGGTATAACAAAACTTTCTGTTCTATATAGATATCTAGATCTATGTTTTGGGGTTACACAGCTGTGTGCATGTGTCAAAACTCAATGAATGTATGCCAAAGTTTTGTGCATTTCATCATTAGATTTATATAACAAAAGATATTAAACTCTAGCAAATGATATGGAACCTGAAGTATTTAGGGAGAAATCTGCAATTTACTTTGAGATATATATATATATATATATGATGGAACTTGATACCCATTAGAATAGTTACTATTTTAAAAACTCAGAAAATAACAGGTATTGGCGAGGATGTGGAAAAATCAAACCCTTATGCACTGTTGGTGGCAATGTAAAATGGTGTAGCCACTGTGGAAAACAGTATGGCCTCTCCTAGAAAAATTAGAAATAGAATTACCTTGTGATGGAGCAATTCCAGATTTGGATATATCTTTAAAAAAACTGAAAGCAGTATTTCAAAGAGCTATCTTCACTCTCATGTTCATAGCTGCATTATTCGCAACAGCTAAAAGGTGGAAGCAACATAAAAATGTCCATGGATGGATGAATGGATTACATATAGACAGGGTGCCAAAACAATGTATACTCATTTTAAGAAAGGAAAAAAACTGTATTAAAATTGTAATAATATATAATTATAACATTTGTTATATTTTATATTGTATCTTGTAATTGCAGAAGTCAAACATAACTTGAGTATTACAATTTTAATACAGTTTTTACTTTCCTAAAATGTGTATACATTTTAGCACCCTTTGTATACACACACACACACACACACACAGAGTATTATTATGGAATCATAAAAAGGAAGGAAATTCTGTTGCATGCTACAACATGGATGAACTTTAGAGGACTTTATGCTAAGAGGAAGAAGAAGTCCATAACGAAAAGATAAATACTATATGATTCCACTCACATGTTGTAACTAAAGTAGTCAAATTCACAGAAACAGAAAGTAGAATGGTGGTTATCAGTGCTAGAAAGTGGCTGGGGGAATTGTAGGAGTTGTTTTTCAATAGGTACAGAGTTTGAGTTTTACAAGTGCATATACTTAACACTACTAAATTCTACACTTAAAACAGTGAAGATGGTAAATTTCAGATTGTGTGTATTTTACCACAATTAAAAAAAAATAAAATGGAGCAATAGATTGATAGAGAAGGGGATAAATACACAAAGTAAGTACAGCTAAATGTTGATGGTAGACTCTGAATGATGGGTATACAGATGTACAGGTGCTCACTATAAGATTTTTTTCAACTTTGCTATGTGTTTGAAATTTTTCACTAAAAAGGAAAAGAAGAAATGTTTTGACAAATGGGAAAAAAGAAAAAGCATGATTATATGAGGAATAGCTGAAAGGACTGCAGAGGTTTATCATGAAGGTAAGAAGCCATGTGTGAAGGGCTTCTAGTATGTGAATGGCTGGCACATACATGTATAAGGGGGCTTAGGCTTGTTTAACCTGACTCCAAGGGCTAAAACCAGAGCTATTAGATAATGATTCCAGTAGGACAGAATTTTATTAAGTATAAGAATAGTTTGCTGGCTCAATTCCTATAGCTCAGCAGTTAGGGCGCCAGCCACATACACCTGGGCTGGCAGGTTCGAACCCAGCATGGGCCTGCCAAACAACAATGACATCTACAACAATAACAAAAAAAATAGCCAGGTGTTGTGGCGGGCACCTGTAGTCCCAGCTACTTGGGAAGCCTGAGGCAAGAGAATCGCTTAAGCCCAAGAGTTTGAGGTTGCTGTGGCTGTGATGCCACAAAACTCTACTAAGGGTGACATAGTAAGACTCTGTCTCAAAAGAAAAAATAGTTTGCTAATAATCAATACTGCTTAAATGTGGAATGAGGTAATTCCTTGTCACTGACAGAATTCAAGTAGTGTTGGTGAGGAGAGACAACTAGGATAATTATCTGTTAGATCTCCCCAGAGCTAGCTGGGGCAGTGGCTCCCCTACCTCTCAAAGGAAGGGAATCTTACACTGGTGTGTAACACCCCTGGTCAGCTGGTGTCTAGTTGTCCCTCTGTTAGAACAGTCTCTTTTAATGATTGTAAGGGTATCCAAATCATACACTTGATCAGGTATTTCCTAACGGAGCAGCAGGAGGGTGAGGTCTCTCCTCTGGAACACAGTTCACAATGTGTTCAGCAATATCAAGCCCAAATACACTGCCTCATGGGATAGCAAGAGATAGAGGTCCTGTGACCTCTGTGGCTGAACCTCTGCCTATAAGTTCTAGCCCAAACCATGTAACATATGTGATGTTTGCTCAAGCCTTTTCCTCAGCACTTAGACAATCACTTTGTAAGAAATATCACAGAGCAAGTATGGTACTGCTGATCTAATAGTTGCATTAATTCAATTTTGGTTCACAGTGCTCCCCATTGAGACAGTCTAGGAGGTGGATTTTGGCTACCTGGCTGAGCCTTGAGCCAAAGTTTAAATCTGCTTACAATACTGAACAAAAGTTTTGAAAATGATTAACACCCAGTTTCAATAGAAGGTGGTTCTGCTTTCTTTAACAGGACATGGCAAGCACTGGAGCAGGGGTCTGCTAGCCCCAGTCAAAGCCAGCACAAACTGGTTACTGCCAAGATGAAGCTCAAAGTTGACTGATCACTCTTAACATTTGCCTCATTTTAATGCTAAAAATCATGCCCAAAGGTGGAGATTAACATGCTAATGAGACATGTGATGTATGAAGAAGCATGATCCCCAAATGGGTACTTGTCAACAAAACTCTACCTCTACATGCTATGATTTCAATGCTGGTGCCAAACTTTTGCACTCTACCCTTTAAAAATTCTCTAGCCTGGGCGGCGCCTGTGGCTCTGTGAGTAGGGCATCGGCCCCATATACCAAGGGTAGTGAGTTTGGGCCCGGCCCCAGCCAAACTGGAACAAAAAAATAGCCAGGCATTGTGGCAGGTGCCTATAGTCCCAGCTACTTGGGAGACTGAGGCAAGAGAATCGCCTAAGCCCAGGAGTTGGAGGTTGCTGTGAGCTGTGATGCCAAGGGCGAAAAAGTGAGACTCTATCTCTAAAAAATAAAAGTTAAAAATAAAAAAAATAAATTCTCTAGCCTTTTGTTCTGAGGGCCAGTCTGGTTGCTCCTCAACTAAGCACTGTTTCTCTTTTGTTTGAGCAATCAAACCTCACCCCCAGCCCACAAAGCCTTGCATGTAAAAATTCCTTTTTGGTTGTGCCCCAATTTCTATTGACTCATGGAATGAAGAACTGTGATGTGCTTTAAATACCACCATAAACTGGTGTCTCCAAAATCACATGTGTATCTTCAGCCCCACTTAGATGTCTATCTAACAGGCATATTCAATGCTTAAGTGGCCATAACTGAGTTCCTCACCACCATCACCACCCCCAGTTCTACTTCTTTTAGATTTTCCCATTTCAATTATTGGCAACTGTATCCTTTTCCTCGTGCTTCAAACCTTAATTTCACCCTGATCCCTCTCTTTTTCTCATCCTCTAACACTAAGCGAATCTTATTGGTTCTATGCTCAAAAAATATCCAGAATCTCACCACTCACAACCCACTGCCATCATCATCTCTTGTTTGGTTGATTTAATATTCCCAACGTCTTCCCTTTGTTTCTTTGGCCCTAGGAAGGGTAGCTGCTTCCTGCCGTTGCTACCTCTATGTAACAGAAGTAAGAACCTGGAAAAGGGCAATATGTATTACTAGCTGTCTCTTTAAAATCCCTTCCCCACCCTTTTTGGGGAAGTAAGTCCTGTGTCTCTGCCCAAAGCCAGTATACTATCAGAGGGATAAGGGAGTGTTCTTTGATCTTTGTACTGCAGGAGATGGCTCAATGGAAATGTCCAGGTCAGGGATTGTCTTCACTGGAGATGCTATGTTAAACAGCAATAGTCTGGAGCTGAAAATTCCTCTTAAAAGCTCTGCATTTCTGCTTATAGATAAGATGATGGTACTTTAAGATGAGAGCCTCCATCCTCTTCATTTGCTGGCAAATTAATAAACTCCTCTTTCCTTCTCAAACCACTTGACCTCATTCTTTGGCCAGCCACAAGGACAGGGAATGAATTTTTTATAATATCTGTGATAATTTAGAGTCCCATTTTTACTCTATTGGTTACTTAATCAACGACTTAATACCTAGTTATTTATCTTTACATTAAATTCTATCTGTTCAATTAACTATTAGGATATCTGTCTCATGTCTGGACTCAAAGTGATGCACAGTAAGAAGCCCACTTTTGCTATAAGTGCATTTAAAATGGCAAAAAATTTATAAACATCTATATGTCCTAGTTAATTGTCTGCCTCCCACCAGAATATAAACAAGAGTTTCTACTTTGCTCACTGCTGTATGCCCAGTGACTAGATTAGTGCCTAATTTGCAGTCAAACACATAATACAGTATGTCTTTATTGAATGTGTCTTACAATGTATAAGAAAAGTAAGGTTTGCACAATTCATAGATTTACTTGGAAGAATAAAATCACCCTTTTCCTTCCCACTAGACTAAGAATGGGGTCAAAGGCTAAGAAGGTAAATGAATCTTTCCAGTTCCTTGTAATAGTTTTTACTAGGTCCTTGTATAATCAAAAGAGGAGCTGGGAAGAGCCTCTCAGGACTTCTCAACAGGGCAGAGGGGCACCAATTTATTTGCCCTTCTTCCCCCCAGGAAGCAACATATGAATGGAGGAGAGAGTTGAGGTCTAAGGAAAGTAATAAGTACAATTATTACTATTCTGCATAATAATAGAAACACTAATTCTATTATGGGAGAAAGAGGCTTGCAAGTTAGTGCAGTTAAGTATTAAGCAGGAAAACATTTCTTGGAGATTTAGGACACTGCTGCATCTTAAAAGTAATGTGGTGATGGTGCGTGTAGTGGGGAGAAGTGACTATGAACTTACCCACTTATCCTTTTATCAGAAGCCTACTTTCATAATAATGTTGATGAAAAAGAAGCAAAATTCTGTAAGATAATTTAAAGAGGTTTATTCTGAGCCACGTTTGAGGATCATGGCCTCAATCCATGCCTAAGAAGACTTGAGCAAGTGAACTCACTGTGTGGTTGGATTACAGTTTGGTTTTATGCACTTTAGGGAGACAGGAATTATGTGTAAAGTATAAATCAATACATGGAAGGTGGATGTTGGTTTGGCCTGAAGAAGGTGGGCCATCTCAACGAGGAGGGGGTTTAACAGGTCATAGGTAAGCCTTATAGGGGTACAGGTGAATCTTTCTAAGAGTAGAATGTGAATGTTTTAAAGCAATAACTGAGAAAATGACATGAAGGCTGTGTTGACCAGTTGATGGAAGTATTTCAGATTGCATGTGAAAACCCCACACTGTACCCTAGAAGTGCATTAATGTACATAGTTACCGTTCAATAAAAAAAAAAAAAGAAAAAAAAAAGACTGTTTGATTTGTAATTTGTTAAAGAAATGAAGCTTCGACTAAAGGCTTGGAATGTTTTAAGTTAAGTAAATCTGTTAATCAGAGACAAGTCACCAGCCATATACCCAGATCCAAGTGATTTGGTATATATTTCTTTCTTTTGAGACAGAGTCTCATGATGTCACCCTTGGTAGAGTGCTGTGGCATCACAGCTCACAGAAACCTCAAACTCTTGGGCTTAAGTGATTCTCTTGCTTTACCTCCCAAGTAGCTGGGACTACAGGCATCTGCCACAGTGCCCAGCTACTTTTTATTGCAGTTGTCATTGTTGTTTTAGCTGGCCCAGGCTGAGTTCAAACCCACCAGCTTTGGTGTATGTGGCTGGTGCTGTAACCACTGTGCTATGGGCACCAAGCCATGATTTGTTGTATATATTGAGGACCTGCAGATGGGTTAAGGCTTTATCTTGCATAGTGCTAGGCCTGTTAATGAGTTACAAAGGACATCTCCAGGAAGGGGGGAACATGATGAGGTATGTCTTATCTCCATTCTCAGGGCCAGCAACTCAGCTTTAGAGTATTTCTGGTGTCCCCTTGCCCAAGAGGGGGTCCATTCAGTCAGCTGGGGGGCTTAAGGTTTTATTTTAGTTCACAGTAACGAGCCCACTTTTGCTAAAACTGCATTAATCCCTGGGGGGAAGAGCCCTCATAGCTTAATCACCTCTTAAAGTCCCCACCTCTTAATACTGTTACTGCAGCAACTAAGTTTCTAACACATGAACTCTGGGGGGACATATTGAAACTGTAGCAAAGACTGTGAAGCAAATCAAACCGTGTAACATGTTAGAAAGGGAATGGATGGTAGTGGTGGTCAGAGTGTAACTGGCTCCTTAAGCAAAAATGTCTGTTTATAATTCTCTTCTATTTCAAGCTCCCTAGCCGATAAGATTTACCAACCAGAACTTTGTAACTTTCTGTTGCATTCTCTGTTTTTTCCCCCCAAAGAGAGGAATGTCCTTGCAGCCATGAGATAACTACACGTTTATGTCATCTATTTGTCCAAATACAGCATAAAGGACACCCCACTACAGGTCATGCCTAAGGACCCACTGAGCAACCTACACCCTGCATCCCACCTGCCCACAGGCTAAAAGAATGACCAATATTAACCCCCAATTCGTTATACTACTAAAATCCCCACCCTGTGAAGGACTTATCCACTACTTTTTTTCCTCATATGATGTATGTACTAGCATGATTTCTCACTGCATTTGCATGCTCTGCCTTCCACCCCAAATGTGTAACGATGCTCAGTTCATGCATTATTCTTTTCACTTCCAGAAATACCCCTGACCTTGTAGATAGGAGAGGCAGATTTGAGGTAGTATCTTCCTCCCACCTCCCAGTAGATGCATCCTCCACGAAAACTCTCCTTTCTTCCTTGGCAATCCTCGTTGTCTTAGTAATTGGCTTCCTGTGTGGTGAGCAACAGAGAGAATTTCTTTTTGTGGGTTCGTTAACAAGATGGCAGAGAGATACCTCACTGAAGAGGGGACATATAAGTGAAACCAAATTGGAAAAGGAGGATAAGAGTGTGGGGCAGAGAAAATAGCAAAGGCAGAGATTGTCAGGTGGGAGGGAGTTTGGCACATTGGTGGAGAGGACCAAGTCCATTTGGAGAAATAGAAGCCATTTCAGGTGAGGCTCATGGGTCATGGAAAGATGTCTTGATTCTATTCCAAGTGACTTTAGAACAAATCACCAAGGTGGGAAGGGCATGATATAAAGCCAACCCTTTCTTAACATCTACCTTGGACTTAAAGGAGGCTGATGCACTGGGGGTTAGACATAACTTATATAGATCCTCATTCTAAAGAGAAAGGATAATCTATTTCACTTTTGAATGCATCTAAATCAGCAGTTCTCAACCTGTGGGTCATGACCCCTTTTTAACGATGAAAATACATTGCACCATTAGAAAGGTTGAGAAACACAGAACTAAATGCTTTAACCATAATAAAGGTTTGCTTTAAGAAATTTGTAAATCTGCTTTCCTGTGTACTTCAAATTTTGTCTAAGGGATTCATTCATGACGGAACAGAGAGCAGCTATTGATCATCCTCCATGCCATTGTGTTTTCTGTTCTTGGAAGCTATTTTTAAAAACTCCCCACCTTCCATTTTTCTCTTCTTAGATAGTTAATCCCACTTTCTAAAGTTTAGTCCTCTCCTTTAAATCTTGAGCCTTTGAACTCTAGTAAAGTGCATTGCCCCTTGAGGGTAATTTTTTTCAGGAAAGTTACAGAAAGATTAAATTGTTCACTTGAGAGTTGTTAAAGGTGTTAACAGTTTTGTCTTTTATATACAATTCCAGCTTTCTGTCTTTTTGATAACAACCATATGTTTTGCCTATTAAGCTTCTTTGTTTTGTGAACTAAAATAAAATCTTAAGCTTCCCCAGCCAACTGAATGGATTCCCCTCTCAGCCAAGGTGAACTCAAACAACCTCCCCCACCCCACCCCACCCCTGCCAAAATTAAAGCTGAGTTGGTCATGAGAAGAAGGGAGATGAGACATGCCTAGTTATGCTCTGCCCCTTTTGGAGTTATTCTTTGTAGCAATAAAATACCAAATTTTTAACAAGCCCAAGGCTGTGTAAGACAAAGCTAAAACCACACTTGTATGTCATCAACTTACTTGACAGATTACTTGAGTCTAGGTATATGCCTACTGGCTTGTCTATGATTAACAGACTTCCTTATCTTAAAACTCTTGGGGAATGGGGTCCCTGTTCTCTGACTTGGTTCAATTAGTTGGTGGAATGAGTAAGTTCAACCTAGCACATGAAAATGTATAGAAACCAAAAGCTGGGCAGTGCCCCAGCTCAGTGGTTAGGGCACCGGTCACATACACCGAGGCTGGCAGGTTCAGACCCAGCCTGGGCCTGCCAAACAACAGTGAAAAAACTACAACCAAAAGACAGCCAGGTGTTGTGGCAGGTGCCTATAGTCCCAGCTACTTGGGAGGCTGAGGCAAGAATCGTTTAAGCCCAAGTTGCTAAGAGCTGTGACGCCACTGCACTCTACCCAGGGTGACATGACAGCTTGAGACTGTCTCAAAAAAAAAAAAAAAAGAAAAAGAAAAAAAAGAAAAGAAAAGAAAGAAAGAAACCAAAAGCAAAAGTCAGGCAACATAAGTAGAAAGCAAAAGTAAATTCACACAGGCTTAGCATAACAAAGAGGAGTTTATTTAAGTAAAGAGAAAGCTTAGTGCACTTCCAGAGAGCTGGAAGTGGGTCTCTCTCACTAGTGAAAAGAGAAGAGAGAAACAAAGGCAATATAAAGGCGTACATATCCTCTTTCTCTCCATTTGAAGTTGTTTGTGTAACTCTTTCATTGGTATTTCTGCATCTCCAGGCACCTTTTCTTTTCTTTTTTTTTCAAGACAGAGTCTCACTTTGTCACCCTTGGTAGAGTGCTGTGGTGTCACAGCTTACAGGAAGCTCCAGCTGTTTGGCTTAGGTGAGATTCTCTTGACTCAGCCTCCTGAGTAGCTGGAACTACAGGCGCTGGCCACAACGCCCAGCTATTTTTGTTGTTGTTGTTGCAGTTTGGCCGGGGCCGGGTTGGAACCTGCCACCCTTCGTATATGGGACTGGCGCCCTGCTCACTGAGTCACAGGAGCCGCCCTCCAGGCACCTTTTCTATTGGTCATTGATTACCTATGTTACCTCATACCCACATTCTTTTCCTTTTTTTTAATTTGGTAAGAATTGCTGAGTGATGATCTAACTATTGATTTTACCAATACTTGGGATCTTTGTGGTATGCAGTTTTCACCCTATGGCCAAACATGGAAACTATATTGTGTGCATGACATGATCAGTTAAGTCACAGTATTTCCATGTTTCCATGTCCTCTCCAGACTTCCTTACTCAGCAGGCCAGGCTTTTCTCTCATCCCCCTTGAAGCTCAATTGAGCGTCAATATTTTTTTGTCCCTTCTCAAAAATATTCCAAGCCTTTAGACAAAGTTTCATTTCTTTAACCAATTGCAAATCAAAGAATCTTTAAACCCACCCATAACTCGTAAGCCCAGCTTTGCAATGTCCTGTTTTATCAGTTCAAACCAATGTATCCCTTTCTTGTACTGATTTATGATTTTGCATGTAAGTTCTGTCTCCTTAAAAGGTATAAAATCAAACTGTAATCCCACCACAGGAAGACCACTTGCTCAAGGCATCTTGGGCATTGCTCTCCAGGCAATAGTCTCACATATTCAGCTCAGAATAAACATCTTTAAATTATTTTACAGAGTTTGGGCTCTTTTCTGTTCAGTTTGTTTGTTTTTTAAAATTATGTTCTCTTTTTGGTTTTGAGACAGATTCTCACTCTGTATCCCTAGGTAGAGTGCCGTGATGTAATAGGCCACAACAACCTCAAACTCTTGGGCTTAAGAGATAGTCTTGCCTCAGTCTCTCAAGTAGCTGGGACTATAGGTGCCTGCCACAATGCTTGGCTGGTTTTCTGTTTTGTTTTTTAAATTAGAGATGGAGTCTCACTCTCGCTCAGGCTGGTGTCAAACTCATGAGCTCAAGCAATCCACCCACCTCAGCCTCCCAGAGTGCTAAGATTATAGGTGTGAACCATTGCACCTGGCTTTAATTGACATTCTTACTGAATTTTTAGGAAAGTTGTATGGCGTATGGGGCCAGGATGAAGGTGAAGCAAGGAAACCCTTGTTCTGACCCTGCTAGGGTGGTTTAAATATGGTTTTGACTGGAGGCCTGAAGATGAAATAGAAAACTTTCTGGGCTTCTTCTTGCTCTGTGGACCCTTGCTGACCTGTGTCCATGCTATTCTTTTGAACCCGAAGATGTTTGAGAAACAATGTTCAGTGTAAGGGAAAAAAGAGTAGCTTTTTGAAGGATACAGGGCCTGTAAATATTAAAGTAACATTTTCTGTGACAGAGATTGTGGCCAACCTAACTCTCTCCAGTGAGAAATGAATTAACACAGAGAGTCAATCTCCTAATTAGAAGAGCACAACAATGGTACTCAAGAGAGGAAGTTGTGGGACAAAATCACTTAGGAAAGTACACACATACATCATTTCTCTCTGTCTCCCTACCCTCCAGGGGCTGATGGGGGTGAGCATGTCAGAATAGCCCAGAGGGGATGGACATGGATGGTTTTGATAAGTTTCCCAGGCAATGAAGAAGGGCAGCTTAACTAATTAGGAATCACTGGCCAAAAGACATACCCAATGTTACTTATGAAGGTTTAAAATATGAACTCTTGATTTTATTGTAGGAATTTATTATGCAGAAATACTTGTGCCTTTATTTAAGGACAAAGGCACAAGGATGGGAGTTAGAGCACTCTATAACAGCTATGATAGTAATAAAAATAATGTTACAATCCATCAGTAGGACATGGGCTAAATGTATGGTTTAGCCATACTATGGAATTCTGTACCTTAGTTAGAAAGAACAAGGCTGATCTATAAAGCATAAACTTAGTGCATCAGCACTAACATGGGGTGATGCCCAAGGTGTATACATGTACTAGTGTAGAAAAAGCAAGTTGCAAAACAATATGCATAATGTAATATTTTTGAAAAACAAAACAAACATGAATACATGTTTAAGTGAATAAAAAATTCTGCAAAGAGATACAGAAATTCTTAACATTGGTTGCTTAGAAGCTGGGAGTGGAATAGGAGGGAACTTTCAAGTTTTAAAATAGACCTTGGCATTTAAACTGTTTTTTACAATTACCATTTATTCATGATTTTCTTTTTCCCAATGAAAGCATTGGGGGAAAAAAAGTAAATGCCCAACAAACTTCCTTTGCCTTGTGTGGTCCTCAGGCCCCTCTCCATTATAGCCTCTTCAAGTGTCTTCACCAGCCTCGTGTGGAAATGAATAAGAGGAAGTAAAACAACGTTAAAGATGTTTTATGGGAGGAGGGGAAAGGGAAATGTTGCAAAGCATCTATCTTGTGATAGATCACTCTCTGTTGGATGATGTGCATGGTTAGCAATATAATCCTCAAGATGACCCTGAGAAATAGCGTTTTACAGATGTTATCCAAGCCAATCACATCTCTCTGTTCTAAGCACTGTTGAAAATGTGGACTTGAATTAGGAATAAACAACTCTATACTTAGATCAGACCCTCATAATCCCCACTGGTCTTAGCTAACATCTTCTCAAATGGGCTCAATGTGTTCCATTCTAACCGCCTTCCATCTGTCCCAAGAGATACTTTTTCCCTAACAAAAACCTCATCACATCTCTTTCTTGCTTAAAATTCTTTAGGGATTAAACATTGCTTCCAGGATAATATTGAAATTCATGGGCAGAGTTTCCAAGGCCCTTTACAATCAGAATCTTTTCAGTTTTATCTACTTCTACTTGCCCCACCCTTACAAAAGAATTTCTTGAACATTCTATTTGTTATCATTCCTTGGGTCATTGTGTATGTGTTTCTCTGATGAATTCCTACTTAACTTTCAAAACTAAATACATAGATCTGAAACCCCTTCTGACTCACCTAAGCTCCATCTCCTCTACTTAATGCCATGCTCTGTATACTTGATATTTCTTTCCTTCTTTCTTTCTTTATATTTTAGATTAATATAAGGGTTACATATGATTAGGTTACGTTGTTTGCATTTGTTAGGAAAAATCTGAGTTGTATTTGAGTTTTTCACTCAGGACATGTTCCATATACCCTACATTGTGCCCATTAGGTGGGAGCTTACTAAGTCCCCTTCTCCTACCCCCTTCTTGATTTTAATTGTGTTTTTTTCTCTTAGGTGGGCCTGTAGTTGTTAATCTACTAGTTTCAAATTAGTATCATGCACAGGATGCTTATTTTTCCATTCTTGAGATACTTTTCTAAGGAGAATGTTCTTCACCTCTGTCCAGGTAAAGATGTACAGTCTCCATCTTTTTTTATGGCTGAGTAGTATCCCATGGTGT
>NW_003852404.1:1343593-1347492 GCF_000181295.1 Otolemur garnettii
GGGGCTGGGTTTGAAGCTGCCACCTCCAGTATATGGGGCCAGCACTCTACTCCTTTGAGCCATAGACACCACCCTATTTTTTTTCTTATGTGTAGATGCCTAGTAATGGGATTGCAGGATCAAATGGAAGGTCCATTTTTAGCTCTTTGAGGATTCTCCAAATTCTTTATAAAAAGGCTACATTAATTAGTTTGCAATCCTATCAAAAGTCTATAAGCATAGACTTCTCTCCACACCCTTGCCAGCTTTGGGACTTTGTGATGCGGGATGTTCTAACTGGGGTTGGGTAAGTAATCAAGATATACACTAACATCTCAGGCTATAAAATTAATATCCACAAATATGTAACTTTCACGTATGCCAACAACAGTCAAGCTGAGAATCAAACCAAAGACGCAATAAATACCCTTCACAGTACCTTCAAAGAAAATGAAATACCTGGGAGTATATCTAACAAAGGATGTGAATATTCTCTACAGAGAAAACTACAAATCCTTGATAAAAGAAATAGCAAAAGATGTTAACGAATGGAACAACATACCATACTTGTGGCTGGGAAGAATCAACACTGTTAAGATGTTTATTCTACCCAAAGCAATCTACAGATTTAATCCAGTCCCCATTAAAACATCAATGTTATACTTTGAAGAACTTGAAAAAATAGTTTTCTGTTTCATATGGAACCAGAAAAAACCCTGAATAACCAACACAATTCTAAGAAATAAAAACAAATCTGGAGGCATCACATTAGCAGACTTCAGATTGTATATCTGGTATTTTATACACATTTGCATTTTGTTTAATTTTCCTATTAGACTTTTAACTCCTTGAGGATAGTGACCTTGTATTTTTTATTATTTGTATACCAAATATCCAGAAGGATTATGGGGGACATTAAATAAATGTTTAGTCATGGATAAATAAAAATTAAATATGTAGTCAATTGAAATAAGTTGGGAGGGAAGATAAGGATCTGAAGAAGAACATATGCAGTAAAGTCATTATTTGAAATAATCTCCTAGGAGTAAAAGTTGAAGGTAATTTATCTGTAAGATTTGGGCACTAAGTGATACAGAATTCTCAGGAAGTAAGAGAGTCTTATTTGAGTAAAACGTAATTATCATTGATTTCAAACTTCCTTGACTTGGAAGCTTATATAGGACTGTGTGTTATAGACACATCAGCCACACAGAAAACAAAGAAAGAGGTAAAAATCAGACCCATATGCAAACTCAGTACTAAAAATGGAGTGACTGTTCCGCACACAACAGATGAGGTGTGGACTTTAAAGAAAAAAAAGTGACTAAAGTGAAAAAGAAATGTTGCTCAGAGGTGCATTTTTTTGTTCTTTCTCTAAGTACCTGCATATAGCAAATTGATGCTAAGAGCAGCTGAAGCAAATTCTAATGGCTGAGAAATGATTTTAAAATAGAACATTGACAGTGGGGCACAACACTTTCTTGTAATTACTCATCTGTGTAAGGATTTCAAAAATGTATTAGCCATAAAGGAAAGACTCCAGACAGACACCTGCAACTCAAAATGTTTAGGTTGTTTCAGTTATGATGATTATTACAAGCATATATGTGCACACACACCCCCACAAAGCCCCAAAATGTTTTGATTTATTCTACTAATAGGTCTTTGCTTTAGGATTTAAGAGCCTGGAATAATGGCACAATCCATGAGGACAGAAAAATGTATTCCTGAGATAAGCACTGCCCCTCAGTGCAGAAAACAGTTAACATAGCAGGCCTAATTGCTTATCCTTAGAAAGGCCTGTTTACAAAATTGACCCTTGGCTGGTACCTGGAAACTTGAATTTCAGGAGTCTTTTAACCATTTCTAGAACTGACAAGGATGCCTCATTGTGCCTGAACTGTTTGTGCAAATAACATAGTTTATACTGAACACCTGCTTTCCTTCTGGGAGTCGAATTTGGGGTACAAGCCAGGAAGAAGGTGCATATGTGGTCAGCTCCTAGTCAAAGCCCTGGTACTGAGTCTTCAGTGACATGCATATCATCACTGCTCATTGCTGGAGGAATTAACTGCATCCCGGGTGACTCTACTGGGAGCTTGTGCCTGGTTTCCTTCAGACTTCACCACCCCTTGTACTTTTTCCCTTTGCTGATTTTGCTTTGTGTCCTTTCACTGTAATAAATCTAAGCCATGAGTACACTTGTGGGCTGAGTCCTATAAGTTTTCCTAGTGAATCATGGAACGTGGTGATGGTCTCCAAGACACTGAAATCCTTACTTGAAAACTATTCTTACTTAGTACTCTCAGGTTCTCTTCCGATCTATCTTTATCTTTGATGTGCTGCAAATATCCAGTCAGGGCCTGCTTAAAAAAAAAAAAAAAAAACAACTCATTGTTACATACATAGTTCTATAAAACAAAATATAATTGCTACATAGAAGTTGAAATTTCCCTCCAAATAACTTATTCAGTTCTGGCTAAACTTCAAGTATTAGAATATTGTAACTGACTTAATGAAAAAGTCCGCAGGCCTGTGCAGCCCTTTGGGAATGTTCTGTTTCAATATCAGGACTCCTGACTCACTTTCTTTTTCTTTTCTTTTTTTGAGACAGAGTCTCACTATGTTGCCCTCTGTAGAGTGCTGTGACATCACAGCTCGCAGCAATCTCCAACTCTTGGGCTTAAGCAATTCTTTTGCCTCAGCCTCCCAAGGAGCTGAGACTACAGGTGCCCACCTCAATGCCCAGATATTTTTTTGTTGTTGTAGCTGTTGTTGTTTTACAGGCCCAGGACAGTTCAAACCCACCAGCCCTAACCACTGAGCTACAGGTGCCAAGCTCTAACTTACTTTCTAAAAAAGAGGAAGGCCTGAGATTTCTTTTTCTTTCTTTTCCATTTGGCAAATCTCTACTCACACTTCAAGATTCATTTCAAGTGTCACCTCCTCAGTGCAGCCTTCTAAACACTCCCAAGCTAAGTGGATCTTTCCTTTATCAGTTTGCACTTTGTGCCCACCTCTTCCATCTACTGATCATGTTACATTAAGATCATTTATCTACGTCTATGTCCATGTCCATATCCATCTATATCTATATCTATATCTATATCTATATCTATATCTATATCTAAATTGAACTTTGAGGTTCAGGACACTGTCTAACCATCCACTAATTCCCAGATCATACTTTAGTATGTGACACAAAGCAGGTACCAGAAATGGTTGGTTACTATGGGGTGGGGGTGGGGGGTGAGGAAACTTCCTCTACCCGCTTAGGGTCTCTGGCTGGGTCTGAGAAGTAAACTGACAAAGAGACACAGACAGATTAAAAGGAGAAAATCATAGACATTTACTTAACGTAAGTTTTACATGACATAGAAGCATTCATAAGAAAGCAAAGACTCAAAGAAATGCTTAAACCCAAGCATTTCTCTACCAGGTTTGATGGAGAGTAGAGAGTTGTGGGAAAATGTGATAGGACAACGGGATGTGAGCTAAGGATAGTAAACTGGAGGAAACTTAGCAAGACCTGTTCCTTCAGATTCCTCAGTGTCCCTCCCTCTTTGGAAATGAAGGTTTAAGAAAGGAGGGAGAACAGAAGAGTCCTTCTTGTACCTGCTGTTCCTCCAATTCCTTCAGTTTAAAATATTCAATATGTGTAGGTACCATAATCAGGGACAGTGTGTGCTTAAGTCCACCATCACATAATATTAAATGAATCACCAGGCATCCGCCTAATTCATGGCTCAAATACATTTACATTTTTTTTTTACATTTTTTTTTTTATTGAATGGTAACTGTGTACACTGATGCACTTTGGGGGTACAGTGTGGTGTTTTCACACACAATCCAAGACACTTCCATCAAACTGGTTAACATAGCCTTCATGTAACTTTCTTAGTTATTATGTCAAAACATTA
>NW_003852404.1:1347713-1365965 GCF_000181295.1 Otolemur garnettii
CATTGTTGTTTGGCAGGCCTGGGCTGGATTCGAACCCGCCACCTTAGGTGTATGTGGCTGGCGCCTTAGCCACTTGAGCCACAGGCACTGAGCCAAGAGACATTTTATTAATTGTAGTGTTCTGAGATACAATTGAGTGATCTTGAAAAGTTTTTGAAAATTGTAAAGCAAAGCACTATATTATTCTTGATGTTTATTAATTATCATCACTGTTTTTTATGTTGATTATTTTGAGTTCTCTGTAGATCCTAAAGTTATTGCTGTATGAAAATACAAGTTCCTGGGGCTGTATGAAATACAAGATCCTATTATTGCTGTATGAAAATACAAGTCCTGGGGCTGGGTGCAGTGACTCATGCCTGTAATCCTAGCACTCTGGGAGGCCAAAGTGGGAGAATCCCTTGAGCTAAGGAGTTGGAGACCAGCCTGAGCAAGAGTGAGATCCCGCCTCTACTAAAAATAGAAAAAACTAGCTGAGTGTTGTGCCAGGCCCCTGTAGTCCCAGCTACTCGGGAGGCTGAGGCAGGAGGATTGCTGGAGCCCAGGAGTTTGAAGTTGCTGTGAGCTATGACACCAGGAAACTCTACCAGCTATGACACCAGGGCACAGAGTAAGACTCCATTGAAAGAAAGAAAGAGAGAAAGAAGGGAGGGAGGGAGGGAAGTAAGAAAAGAAGGAAGGAAGGAAGACAGGGCGGTACCTGTGGCGCAAAGGAGTAGGGTGCTGGCCCCATATGCTGGAGGAAGTGGATTCAAACCTAGCCCTGGCCAAAAACTGCAAAAAAAAAAAAAAAAAAAAAAAAAAGAATGAAAGACAAGCATCACTGTTTAAACTCTTGCTACAGAGCCAGACAGTATCTCATTACACCATATTTCATCTTTTTAGAAACTGACCAAACATGATCACAGAGGAAGCAGCAAAGGGATAACAGTTGTACCACTTTAAAGCAAACCACATAACAAGAAAGCAATATCAGCCAGTGGCACTGGTCTTAGCAAGAACCTCCTACTTGGCAAATACAATGCCCTTTTAGCCTTCAACTCCCACAATGTTTGAAGCTGTTGCCTTCCTGTTTCTTGAGAGTCTCTCTTTCTCTGCTTTCCAGGACCTGCACCATTATCCACCTTCCAGTTCTTCTTCCCCTTCTCTCCTTTCTTGTCTGACTTTTTTCCCACCTCCCTCCCCTTAAATGTGTTCATTGATGGATAGGGATCCATGGCCTTTTTTTCTTTGTATTTCTTCCCTTGGAAAATAAGGTAGTTAACAATTATGCATGTACTATTTAATTCAATCCTCCCTAAATTACATAGGTAGTATTACTATCCCCATTTAAAGATGAGGAAATTGAAGTACAGAAAGGTTAAGTAGGCAGCTCAAAATCACCTAGCACATAAGAGGAAAGGCTGGGATTGAAACTCAGACACCCTGGTTCCAGGGCCCAGGCTCTTAACTGTTCTGTCATTCTTTCTAGAAGGCATCTACAAAAAAAGACTCTTTGGTTCAGGGTCTGGAAACCAATTATGGGAGAATACTGAGTCTGGAAGAATTGAAGATTTGCTGGTTTCTTTCTTTTTCTTTCTTTTTTTTTTTTTTTGCAGTTTTTGGCTGGGGCCAGTTTTGGACTCACCACCTCCAGTATATGGGGCCAGTGCCCTACTCCTTTGAGCGACAGGTGCTACCTGAGATTCACTGTTTTTTTGTGAATGCCTCAAAGGGATCTCAAAATCGTTTTATTTAAAACAGAAACCACTGTTTACTCTGAAGTTGTGCGGCCACAAACACTGACCCCAGACTAATTTTCCCTATGGCTTTTCTGTCTCTATTATTTTGTTTTAATTTTTTGTTTGTTTGTTTGAGACAGAGACTCAAGCTGTCGCCCTGGGTAGAGTGCTGTGGCATCATAGCTCATAACAACCTCAAACTCTTGTGCTTAAGTGATTCTCTTGCCTCAGCCTCCCAAGTAGCTGGGACTACAGGCACCCACCACAAGACCTGCCTATTTTTAGGCTGCAGTTGTCATTGTTGCTTAGTAGGCCTGAGTCAGGTTCCAACCCACCACCCTAGGTATATGTGGCTGGCGCCCTACTGACTGAGCTATGGGTGCCTCCTCTGTCTCTATTATTAATGCTACCATTGATGCTATCCTCAGACACCAAATCTGAGTTATCTTTGGGTCTTTTTCCTTCATTTTCCAAATTCAATCTGTTGCCTAGACATGAAGATTCTTTTTCATATTCACTTTAAATCCTTCTTATTTCTCATCTATTCTATTGTAATAATCTCCCAATCTTTTCACCTACCTCATTTTACCTTCTTCTACCATTCTATAGATTAGATCTATTTTGTTATAAAAAAAATGATAAGCTCTTGTTACCCTCAACAACAGAGAAAACCCCAGCCTGAGGTCTGTGGGAATTCAGTTGCCCCACTGTGGAGGACACAAGCTGTGGTAGTGCCTGAAAGACCTTCATCAGAGATTCCTTTAGTCCTGTCACCCTGAAGGAGGCATTTCTGGCTGATAAATAATATCCTCACTCCTTAGCCTCACTTATAAGCTTCTCTTCAGTCTAGTGCCAACTCATCACATTCCCAGCCTCATCCTACCTCCAATTCTAGCCCAGCTGTTCTGTCTGTCCATTCCTGAATGAATTTTGGACTTTTCCTTAAGTTTTTTCTTTTGTCTGGAATGTTCTTTCTGCCATCTCCACCTACTGGAAATCTACTCATCCTTTAAGGATTCTCTAATACCAACTGCCTCCATTTATCCACCATCTATTCATTCTTTCTTTCTTTAATCCATCAAATATTTAATGCCAGACACTGCTCTAGGTTATCAGTGCAGAGGCGACCAAGACTTATCCTTGCCCTCCAGATACTCATAGTCCCATAGGAAAGAGATAGTTAATACAGAGTACGTCGCAATTTACTCATGTACATGGTGCTAAGGGAAGAGAGAGGACAGATTAGATAACTCTTCTGAAGAGGCCAGAATAGGGGGGATAATAAGAGAGGCTTCACAGATATTTGGGCCTCGTGGCTATATCAGTCCAAAGTACCTCTTAACTCCCCATTTGCCCTTAGTGTGACATAAATATCACAATCACTGTGCATTGCAAAGTGCCAGGCACATTGTCATCTTTTGTGAAAAATATTTAAGGTATGAATGAACACCTTTCTACTAGATTGAGAGTTCTTGAAATGCAGGGGCAGTGGGTCTCCTCCATTGTACTCTGTAAGGTGCCCACTAAGTCTTCCTTCATTAGGCGCATCAGTTACTTTCCATTGATTGGAATCTAACTTTTTGGATGCGCACATCTGAATGCAGTAGAAAGCTTATTTCAGGATTTAAGAAATATTTGCATCACTTTTAAGGAGCTTATTAAATTCTTAAAAAAATCCAATTTAAAAGCCTTTTTTATTGAACCAAGAGCGAAAGTAATGAAAAACAATTTTGTGAAGTTAAAAAACAGACTCTTAATAATAACTGTTTTTGAACTCCCTATTGCTTAACTCAATACATTTTGTTTCTTGGTAAAACTTTTCTGTCCTCTTGGGAACTCCCTAACCAGTCCCCAGATTATCCAATAATTGAAGTTGTTAACTACTCTGCCAAAATGCAAATCATTTGCCTTGGAGTTTGAATTACTTTTAAAAGCTCACTAATATTTCTTGTGGAGAAGAAACAGTTCATGAATGGTTCAGAAAATTCCTACAGATTCACTTCAGTTTTTTCCCTCAAGTTAAATTAAACTATTTTCAAATTTCATATATTTTATTAGATATAGAATATCTAGTCCAATTCTGTTTTTATGAAATTATTTCAGGGTGTCTAGATTGTTATCTTCTTTGTCTCCATCACTGGATCTGTTGATGTTGGTTAGTTTCACATAGTGGGGCTCTGGGGGATTTGTAGCTTTCTTCTTTGTACTTTGATGTATTGCTTGGTTAAAAAAAATGAAGAGCATTTCTCAATTTTATAAAATCAGTATGTCATTGCTTGATTTAAAAAATTTACTTTCTGCGTTTCAGATTTCAATTCAGACAAATGCCTATGGAGCTTCTAATATATGCTAAAATGCAACACTGAATAGGGTGGGGTCTCTGCCTTTAAGGAGTTTTCAGCTCACTTGGAGAGAAAAACACATATATGGACAAATCAAGTGTGCTGGCAGTATGTACAGGGGACAGTGGGAACAGAGGAGGAGTTCTCTTGGAAGAGACAACCCCAGCATGACAAGGAAGACAAATAGTAACTGCCAGGAGGCTGGATGCAGAAAAGACAGAGAGTAGAGCATGAACAAAGGCTGAAGCAGCGGTTATGAACCTGTGGGTCATGACCCCTTTGTAACAATGAAAATGCATCATGCATTAGGAAGCTTGACAACCACTGGCTTAGAGGAAAAGGCAGTGTGGTTTGTGTGATGTGCTAGGCACAGTCAGTATGGAAAGATACTAGAGAGGTGTCCAAAAAACAGCTCCAGAAAGGTTTCCTTGCTATTTCAATCCATCTAAGCCATGCTAGGGTATTTAGTAGGAAATGAGGTGCCATAGAAAGGTTATACAAAAGAAAGCAACAATGGTCAGATTTGCAGTTTAGACAAATCACTCAGGTGACACCAGGTATGGAGGCAAGGCTGGCAAGACTAGATGCTGAGACCAGTTAGGCTTTCGGCACAATTTATAGATGAGATGATAAGGGCTTGAACTAAAGCAGTTGAGGCAGGAGTAGAGAAATGAGTGCTGGGTTTGAAGCATATATAGTAGGTGGAATTACCATGCCTTGGTGTTTGGTTGCTGTGAAGGGTTAAGAGGAAAACTCTAGGATCATCCTCAGGGAAAAGAGTGATAAGCTGTGTTTTGGACTTTTGGGGTTACAGGTGTTTATGGAGCCTGTAGGGGAGGAAAAAATATTTTTTCTATACCCTCCTAGATTTTCTGGATAGGGCTGACAAAAGACAGATTAACAAAAGAAAACATACAAATTAATTTAATGTAAGTTTGATGTGGCATGGGAGCCTTCTTAAGGAAATAAACACTTGAAGAAACCATTAAACTGAGCATTTCTATACCAGGTTTGATGAAGAGTAGAGAGTTGTGAAAAAACATGATGAGACAAGGGGGTGAGAGCTAAGGGTAGTAAAGTAGGAGACACTTAGCAAGGCCTGTTCCTTCAGATTCCTTTCTGTGTCCTGCCATCTTTGGAGAGAAAGATGCTTCTTCCTTTCCTCTGAGTCTTGGGAGGGCACCTCTCACATGAGGCAGAAGAGCTGCTTAAGAAGATCAAAGAGTCCAAGAGTCCTTTCTGAACCAGCTGCTTCTCAAATTTCTTCAACTTAAATTATTCAATATGTCAGGGTGCTATATTTTGGGGTAGCATGTTCTGAGTCCCATCAATTCTATTTTTTTTGAGACAGAGTCTTACTCCATTGCCAGGCTCCCGGGCTATGGCATCAGCCTAGATCACAGCAACCTCAAATTCCTGGGCTCCAGTGATCCTCCTGTCTCAGCCTCCCAAGTAGCTGGGACTACTGGTACCCACCACAATGCCTGGCCAGTTTTTCTATTTTTCATAGAGATGGATCTCACTTTTGCTTAGCTGGTCTCCAACTCATGAGCTTAAGGAATTCTCCCATTTTGGCCTCCCAGAGTGCTAAGATTACAGGCATGAGCCACCGTGCCCAGCCAGCCCCATCGATTCTAAAGCTCAGGGGAGAGTTCTGGGCTAGGACTAGTGTCCATGGTTAAATGAATGAAGTCAGGTAAAATCAGTGAGAACATGTGAAGAGTTATGGATCAAGAACAAGAATCCGGTAGGTTGAGAGAGGACCGTGAAGGAGACAGAGAAATAGCATCCAGGAGCTTGAAAGAGGCCCTAGCGAGGACAATGCTATTGAGACTGGGGAGCTAGAGACTTTCTAGGAGGAACTAGTGGACCACAGTGTCAAATGCCTCAGGCAACTCCAGAAGGCAAGAGTGGGAAAATGTCCATTGGGTTTGACAATCAGAGGGTCATTTGTAACCTTTGCCAGAGCAGTTGCACACAGGCGCTGAGTGGCTATTCTGACCCTGATCTGTGTGGAAGCAGTTCTGTGGGTAAGGAGAGACATTATTTCCCACCTTTGGTTAGCCCAAATCAATCAAATTTATTTGTATAATCATGTACCTCTTAATAAGGGGGTTAGGTTCTGAGTAATGAGTTATTAGGTGACTTTGTCACTGTGAGAACACCCTAAGGTGTACACAAGCCTAGATGGTACAGCCTACTGCACACCTAAACCATATGGTTTAGCCTACTGCTCCCAGGCTACAAACCTGTCCAGCAAGGGACTTCACTGAATACTGTAGGCAACTGTAACACATTGCTAGGCATTTGTGCTTCTAAACATACATACACATAGAAAAGATACAGTAAAAATATTGTACAGAAGATGAAAAATGGCACACCCATATAGGCCCTTTACTATGAATGGAGCTTGCAGGACTGAAAGTTGCTCTGTGTGAGTCAGTTGTGAGGGAATGTGAAGGCCTAGGACATTGCTGTACACTGCTGTAGACCTTATAAACACTGTACACTTAGGCTACTCTAAATGTATTTAAAATTTTCTTTCTTCAATAATAAATTAGCCTTCACTTACTGCAACATTTTGCTTTTTAAACTTTTTCATTTTTCAAACTTTTTTACTCTTTTGTAATAATATTTACCATGGAACACAAACACATCATACAGCTATACAAAATTTCCTTCCTTCCTTCTTGACAGGGTCTTGTTCTGTCACCCAGGTTGGAGTGCAGTGACAAGATCAGAGTTCACGGCTCAGCACCTGTGGTTCAAGTGGCTAAGGTGCCAGCCACGTACACCTAAGGTGGTGGGTTTTAATCCAGCCTGGGCCCGCCAAAGCAACAATGATGGCTGCAACCAAAAAATAGCTGAGCGCTATGGTAGGTGCCTGTGGTCCCAGCTACTTGGGAGGCTGAGGCAGGAGACTCACTTGAGCCCAGGAGTTGGAGGTAGCAATGGGCTGTGATGCCCCCCTCAGGCACTCTACCCAGGGGGATAGCTTGAGGCTCTGTCTCCAAAAAAAAAAAAAAATCAAAGTTCACTGCAGCTTTGAACTCTAAGTTTCAAACCATCCTCTTGCCTCAGCTTCCAAGTAGTTAAGCCTATTCTTTTCTACTTTTTGTAGAGATAGAGTCTTGCTATGTAGTTTACGCTGATCTCAAACTTCTGGCCTCAAATGATCCTCCAGCCTCAGCCTCCCAAAGTTCTGGGATTATAGGTATGAACTCTATTTCTTATAAAGGGTTACAGCCTGCAATGTGACCATTCTGACAGGCTGGGAAGCAGAGCCCCTGGCAGATCCCAAAAGGTAGGCACTTCAAAAGAGGGGAGAGTGGAATAGGGATTTAGTATATGGATTCAACAGGTTACAGAAGGAGCTATGAATATTCATGAAGGTGGTCCTAATGCATGCATGTTGAATAAACATGCATGTTACATGTGACCTGTTTTCATCTGCGGTTAACACTTAATATTTATATGTGTACAATTACGACTTCTATGTCAAAAGGTGAAGCAGGGCCATGGAGGCACTCAAGTGGGCAGCCTCTGTAAACTGACCAGAACCTACCCATTGTCTATTGTCTGCAGTGTTCTCATCAGGGGAAAGTCACTGAAATGAGTCTCTTGTCCAATGTAAGCTGTAGTTACCACTGGTGGAAACAGAGGGCAGGGGATCTGCATCTGGTGGTGAAGCTGCAAATTGTTTCAATATTGCTTATCTCCAGGCAAGTGATTGTTTAGCTGCCAGAGGAAAAGAAAAACCTTGTGGCAGTTAAAAGATAGTTTATTCTTTAAGTGTAAGGGTGTGTGACTTAACTCTTGCCTGGTATGGCCTTAGGTTCTCTTTATAATTTGGTATCTTATTGCTACAAAGAATCTATTCTGTCAGTCCTATGATTTCTATTTTAACCATGAATACTGGGCAGTTGTGTCTAAATCCCCAATGGGCAGGGGTATAATGAGGCATGTTTGGCCTCCTGGTCCTGTCATGGCCAGGAACTTAGTTTTTAAGGGTTCCTTTGGCCATGAGAGGGGTCTCTTCAATGATTGGTGGGTGCTCAGGATTTTATTTTTAGTTTACAGGTCCACGACTATCTCCATTGCCGGTAGGAGATTGTTGACTACCATTCACTGAGTGTAGCCTCTGAAGGATCCCAGCCTTGTTTGATCACCAGGCCCTGCTCTGGCTCATGCAGGCTATAGATTTTAGTACTTTCCTGGTTACTGAGAGGGAGAAACAATCTCACCTGGATTGGGGCTCACTACTCTGGTTGTTAGAATCCTCTGTATTTTTTGGATCTTGGGAGATTCCTTACTTTCCTCAAACTCGTTATATATTAAAAAATTGGTTGCATTTTTTAATCCAGGCTTTATACATGTCTCCTAGTTGGGAGGGGTAGTTTAAAAGGATATCTGTCTATGATGTAATATTTCCAGAAATGGAAACACACGTAGACATAGTTTTTCCTTAGCTCCACAGTTATTTTGTTGCTTTATCACCTTGACTTGAGCTCTTCTTTTTGTTTAAATTGTTTTTCTAGAGACAGACTCTTACTATGTTGCTCAGGGTAGACTCAAACTCCTAGGCTTAGGAGACCCTCTGTCCTCAGCCTCCCATGTAGCTGTGATTACAGGCACATACCATACCCAGCAAGCTTTTCTTTTATGAAGTTCTTTTAAAATCTACAATACTCTTTGGGGATTTTTTTCTATTCCTTGTCATGATGTATCATTTATTCAATATGTTTCTAGGTTCAATTTTCTAGTATTTTGTTTAGGATTTTAACATTTATGCCCCTAGTTTTTTTTTTCTTATTCTCTTCTTCCTTCCTTTTCTCATTCTCTCTTTTCCTCCATTCCTTCTCTTCTTTCTTTCTTGCATTCTTTTTGTCTGGTATTAGTATTAGAGTTATGCTAGTTAGCATTACATAAAGAGTTGGAAACAATATGCTTGTAAATTCTTTAACAAGGTAAGAGAGGACGGAGCAGGGAGGGAGGATGGGTAAATTCACACCTACTGGTTATAGTGCACACTATTTGGGTGAAGGGCACACTTATAACTTTGACTCAATCTGTACAAAAATAATGTATATAAACAAAACACATGTACCTCCTAATATTCTTGGAGGGGAAAGCAAAAAAAAAAAAGAGAGAGAGAGAGAGAGAATATCTATTTTTTAACAAGTTAGGGGACATCTCCCACTAAAACCCTTTGGACTTGGCAGATTAATCCAGCAGTAGATCTTTTACATTTCTTTGATGGCTATCACTTTACTCAGGTTTTCCATTTTTTATTTTTAAAATTATTATACAGCCAAAGGATACATAATTTTGATTAGACAGGAAGAATAAGCTCAAGCGATCTATTGTACAACATGGTGACTATAGTTAACGACAATGCACTATATACTTTAAAATTGCTAAGAGGGTAAATTTGAAGTGTTCTCAGCACACACAAAAAAATGGTAATGCATCTGTTAATTAGCTTGAGTTAGCAATTCTGCAATATATCAGCCCCACAGACCATGCTGCATGCTGATTTTGTGTGGACTTTTTTTGCTCATCTGTGGTGTCAGATATCATGAAAAGTACACACAGAGCTTTTTGTTTTGCTAATCAGTTTTCATTAGTGTTTGGTGTATTTAATGTGTGGCCCAGGACAACTCTCATTCTTCCAATGTGCAACAGAGAAAAAACAAAAAAAAAGTTGGACACCCCTGGATTCTCTCTTTCCTTCTTTCTTTCTTTCTTTCTTTCTTTCTTTCTTTCTTTCTTTCTTTCTTTCTTTCTTTCCTTCCTTCCTTCCTTCCTTCTTTCTTTCCTCTCTTTCTCTCTTTCTTTCTTTCTTTTCAAGGCAAGAGTTTCACTCTGTTCCCCAGATAGAGTGCAGTGGCATCAGCCTAGCTCACAGCAACCTCAAACTCCTGGGCTCACGCAATCCTCCTGCCTCAGCCTCCTGAGTAGTTGGGACTACAGGCACCTGCCATCACCCCTAGCTAATTTTTCTATTTTTAGTAAAGGGTCTCACTTTTGCTCAGGCTGGTCTCCAACTCCTGAGCTCAAGCAATGCTCTCGCCTCGGCATCTCAGAGTGCTGGGATTACAGACATAAGCCACTCAGTGCCTGGCCTCCCCTGGATATTTCAAAACATCATGCTGTACATGATAAATATATATACTTTTAATTTTTCAATTAAATAATAATTGAAAAATTTTAAAGCCATTGAATTATACACTTTAAATGGGTGAATTATTTAGTATGTGAATTATACATCTCAGTAGAGATGTCCAAAAAATTATCACATGGTAATGTTGATTGGTCTTTCTTTCTTTCTTTTTCTTTCTTCCTTTTTTTTTTTTTTTTTTGTTGAGACAAGGTCTCATTTGTCACCTGGGCTAGAGTAGAGTTGTGTCATCATAGCTCATTGCAACCTTGAATTCCTAGGCTCAAAAGATCCTCCTGCCTTAGCCTCCTGGGTAGCCGAGACTATAGGTACATGCCATCAAACCTGGCTAATGTTTCTATTTTTTTGCAGAGAAGGGGTCTCATTCCTGCTCAGGTTGATCTCAAATTCTTGGCCTGAAGTGCTCCGGCTTCCCAAAAGTGCTGGGATTATAGGAATGAGCCACTGAACTTGACCTTGTTTTTTTCCTTTTATATATAGTTCTATGAATTTTAATACATGTAGATTTGGGTTACCTTTGCCACAATCAGCATACACAACAGTCATGGTGTCCCCCAAACCTTCTCGTGCCTCCCCCAACTCTAACTCCAGGCAGCCATAGATGTTTTCTCCATCACTATAGTTTGTTTTTCCAAGAATGTCATAGAAATGTAATAATACAACATGGAACCTTAAATTGGGCTTCCTTCACTTAGCAAAATGCATTTGAGATTTATCCATGATGTTGTTTGCATTGGGAGTTTATTTTTATAGTTGATTAATATTCAGTTTTGTGGATGTATTATATAACAGTTTCTTTATCCATTCACTAATTAAAGGACATTTGTGTTGTTTTCAGTTTTTGGCAATTACAGATAAAGCTGTTATCAATGTACATGCATAGGTTTTTGAGTGTGCACAAGTTTTTGAACACTTAAGTTTTCATTTCCCTAGGGTAAATACCTAGGAGTGAGATATCTGGGTCAGAGGATAAGAATATGCTTACCTTTCTAAGACCATTTTCCAGAGCTCCTATACCTTTTTGCTCCCACCAGCAGTGTATGAGATTTCCAGCCTCACTCATTCTTGTTCACTTGGCTTGTCTTTATGTTTCTGTGTAATGTTGATGATGCCTTGTTGCTGCCATGTATCTGATAATTTTTCACTGTGAGCTTTTGTGGTTGAAGTTTACTTTGACTTATTTGGACTGTGATCTCTTGTATGCTCTGTAACTCAGGATTAATGTTTTTAAACCATTTTTGAAAATCCATAATCATAATAACTTTGCAGCTTGCTTTTTCCCTGTTCTCTTTAGTTCCTTTTTCTGGAGTTCTATTCAGTGTTTTTTGTATCCTCTCATGTTTCTCTATGTGCTTCTTTATTTCTCAGTCATATTTTCCAGGTCTTCATCTCTTTGTGTTGCATCTTGGGACATTTGCTGAGATATGTTTTCCAAGTCACTAATTCTTTTTTCAAATATATCTAATTCTCTAAATTTTTGATCAAGATTTTACTTTTAAGGATTTCATTTGTCATTTCTAGAAGCTGTGTTTCGAATATTCCTCATCATGTTTAGTGATGTATTGCCCTTTTCTCAAATAGTTATTTCTTTATTTAAAAAATGTTTTAATATATTTATTTTACAGTCTTTGTTTCTGATGAGGTTTTCAGATCTGCTCTATTTCTTTGCTTTCTTACTTCTATGTTTCTCCCACCTAGAAAAAGAAAGCAAAAAGGAAAGGAAGAAAGAAAGAAAAAAGAAAAGGAAGGAGGAAGGGAGAGAGGGAGGGCGGAAGGCACCTCTACTTAGAAGGAAAAATACTAACAAGTAAAATAGTCCTTGATTTGGTAAGTGGGAGGCAAGGAAGATATCAGCTTGCCACCTTTTTCCCTACAATTTTCTCTAACAGAGCTGCCAGGAAACATAGATGAAATAGTTTTTCTAATTGCTTTTATCAAACCCTGTTATTTTTGTTCTGGTTTGTTTTTGTTTTTCAAATTATGCCAAAGTTTCTGGTGCACAGGAAATGGAAAACTTTTATTAAAACTGCATTTCATAGGGCAGCACCTGTGGCTCAGAGGAGTAGGGCGCCAGCCCCATATGCGGGAGGTGGTGGGTTCAAACTCAGCCCTGGCCAAAAACTGCAAACTCCCCCCCCAAACCAAAAAACTGTATTTCATAGCTTTCACCTCACTTACTTATTTATTGTATTCTACTCTTAATCATTTTGACATGTACTCTTACGCTGTGCACAAAAATGTTAACCCGTTTGATGTAAGCATTCCAAATTGTATATAAAATCAGCACATTATACCCCATAAATGCATTAATGTACATAGTTATGAATTAATAAAAAATAAGATGAAAAAACTGCATTTCATATAATATTCTTTGAGTACTTTTAGTGTGGAGAACTTTTTAAAAAATCTCAGGAAAGAAAAGCATTTCTTTACAGCTTAAACACGTATGTTTACATGCCTAAATACTCAGTCTCTGTTCTCCCATTTTTAATACAAAATTTAAAATAAAGTAGCATTTGTTGAGTGTTTATTAGATGCTGGTACAATGCTAACTGCTTTACAAATTTAACCCTCATGACCATCTATAGATGAAAAAACAGACCTCAGAGAGGTAAAGTGGTTTTCCCAAGATTACTCAGTTTGTAAATAGCAGAGCTGGGATTTGAACACATACCTTTCTTTCTCGAAATCTTGCCCTTTCTATCAAGTCATTCGAATTTGGTAAGAAAAGGCAATAGTAAAAGGAGCTGTTTTCCAAGGTTATTCTTCAGTTCTCTGCTTTGCATCTTTTCTAGTCTCTCATCAGAGTATTTATTTTCAGTTTTAACAGTCATCTGCATGTATCTTACTCCCAAATATTCTGTCTTCAGTTCTTTTTTTTGAGACAGAGCCTCAAGCTGTCCCCCTGGGTAGAGTGCCATGGCATCACAGCTCACAGCAACCTCCAACTCCTGGGCTCAAGCGAGTCTCCTGCCTCAGCCTCCCAAGTAGCTGGGACTACAGGCGCCCGCCACAATGCCTGGCTATTTTTTGGTTGCAGCCATCATTGTTGTTTGGCGGGCCTGGGCTGGATTCGAACCCACCACCTTAGGTGTATGTGGCTGGTGCCTTAGCCACTTGAGCCACAGGCGCCAAGCCCTGTCTTCAGTTGTAATGTCTCCTTTAAACATCCTTGAGCACTAATATAAAGATGTGGAACTGGATGTTGCCTAATGGGTAGCAAGAGACAGTTGTACAGTAGTAAGGTGTGAAGGCCTTGGATGTGGACTGCCAAGGTTTGAATCCCACTTCTATCACTTGACTGCTGGGTAACTTGGGCAAGTTGTTCAAATCTCTGTGGCTAAATTCTCACTTATAACAAAAGAATGAGATAAATTTGTTATTATATCTCAAACATATAGTTTCTAAAACTCATCTCTTCAACCTCTCCTTAAAAGCACATCATCTCTCTGTATATCCCTGCCCTTCTCCCCATTAAATTTGGGCTCTTTCTTATCTCATTAGCTCCTACGGCCCTTTCAAGAAATGTTTTGAACTCCCATCTCTTTCTTTTCAGTTTCTCAGCCACCACACTTTACTTCACATGTGGATTGCTTTCTTTTTTTCCAAGATGGGTCTCATTCTGTTGCCCAGTCTAGAGTGCAGTGGTGTCATCATAGCTCACAGCAGCCTCAAACTCCAGGGTTCAAGCCATTCTCCTGTCTCAGACTCCTGAGTAGCTGGGACTACAGGTGTGCACCACCACATCTGGCTAATTTTTCTATTTTTAGTAGAGACAGGGTCTTGTTCTTGCTCTGGCTGGTCTCAGACTCATGGTCTCAAGCAATCCTCCTGCCTTGGCTTCCCAAAGTGTTATGATTACAGGTGTGAGTCAGGTACCTGGCCATGTATGGATTACTTTAAGAGACTTTTTTTGTTTTTGTGGTTCCATTTTCAAGCTTTTTATCTTTCAATTCAACTAGTCTCTTTTCCATTTGAATACTGTTTAGTGAAACTCCACGGTGAAATTCTATACATTTTGTTATAAAACAAAGATACAAACTTCAGGGTAGTGTTATTTGGTGAGACAGAAGACATGAGATCAAGGAGAAACAGTGGAAGGGAATTAATGATATTTATAACATTTTATTTCTTTTTGAAGCAAATATGGCAAATATTAAGATGTGTTAAGGTTGAATCGCAGGTACATGAGCGATTGTTTTATTCTTTGTACTTTTTCGAAATAGGACATAATTTAAAAAATAAAATATACCATGTGTATGCTCAAAATAAATCACTTTTATGATGCATGGCCTCAGAATGCATTTAATTTCATCAATTATTTTAAACTGGATGTTGCAAAGTAGAGGCTGTGTGCTGAATCCAAGCTCCAAATGTAATTGTTTTTTGTACCCTATGATTAAACAAATGGATCAGAAAACACCAAAAATTTTACATTAGAATTTGTACCTCTGAATTCCTCTTAAAACATTAAACACTCTGGCAACACTGTATTTCCACGTGGTAATAACCAATTAGATAGGAGTAAGTAGTAGCTGCCTGTTTGGTTTTTGACTGTTTATTACTAAAAATATTTTCAAAGATAGAGAGAAAAGCATAATGAGCCTCCAGATACCTAGCATTAAAATTCAGCTCATGGTCAATTATTATTTTTTAATCTTTAAATTGATTTCATTTAATTGACAAATAAAAATTATGTGTTTTTATCAATTACAACATGATATCTTAAAATATGTATACCCTGTTGTATAGCTAAATCAAGCTAATTAACATATGCATTACCTCACGTACCTATTTTTTGTGGTAACAACCCTTAACATCTACTCTGTCAACAATTTTCAAGAATACAACATATTGTTATTAAGTATAGTAACCATGTTCTACGCTAGATCTTTTGAACTTATTCTTCCTAACTGAAATTTTATATCCTTTGATCAACATCTCCCCAACCTTTCTTCCCTCCCCTAGTAATCACCATTCCACTCTCTGCTTATGCGAGTTCAACATTTCTAGATTGCACATGAGTGAGATCATGCAACATTTGTTTTTCTGTGCCTGGCTTATTTCACTTACCATAATGTCTTGGTGCATGGCAGGGACACAGGCTTCTTTTGCATGTGAATATCCAGTTGTCCTTACTCCACTTACTGAAAAAACTGTGCTTTCCACCACTGATTTGTTGGCACCTTTATCAAAAGTCAATTGACTGCAAATATAAGAGTTTATTTCTGGGCTCTCAATTCAGTTCTATTCTATATGTGTATCTTTATACCAATGTCATGTTGTCACCATTACCGTAGTTTTGATATAGGAAGTGTTAGTCCTCTTTGTTCTTTTTTTCCCCTTCAGTATGGTTTTAGCTCTTTTGGGTCCCTTGTATTTCTGTGTAAATTTTAGAATCAGCTCGTTCATTTCTGCAAAAAAGGCAGCTAGGGATTGCATTGAATCTGTAGATAAATTCGGGGATCATTGCATCTTAATGTTAAGTCTTCAAATCTGTGGAATAGATGCTTTTCCATTTATTTAGACCTTTAATTTATTTCAATGATGTTTTGTAGTTTTCAGTTTAAGTCTTATATTTTTTTGTTAAATTTATTACCAAATATTTTATTCTTTTTGATTCTATTATAATTGGAACTGTTTCCTTGATTTAATTTCTGAATTGTTCATTATTAGTCCATAGACATACAATTGATTTTTGAATATTGATGCATCCTACAACTTTGCTAAATTTGTTACTTTCAATCATTGTGTATGTGTGAATTCCTTAAGATTTTCTGTATACAAGATCATGTCTTCCATGAATAGAGTTAATTACTTTTTCATTTTCAGTCTTGATACCTTTTATTTTATTTTATTTTAGCTTGGCGAAAACATCCAGTGCAAGCTGAACAAAAGTGGTGAGAAGGGAACATCCTAATCTTCTTCCTGATCTAAGGGTAAAATCATCTAGATTTCATTATTAAGTGTGATTTTAGTTATGGGTTTTTGCCTTTATTGGGTTGAGGGCATTCCTTCTGTTCCTGGTTCGTTGAGTGTTTTTATAGAAAAACAGTGTTAGGTGTTGTCAAATCCTTTTTCTGCATCTATTGAGATGATCATTTCATTTCTGTTCTTTTTTCTATTAATATGGTGCATCACATATATTGATTTTTAAATGCTAAACGAATTTTCCATTATAAACAATTATAAACCATAACCAAGTGAGATTTATTCCTTGCAGTTTGCATTCTTGGGATAAATCTCACTTGGTTATGGTTTATAATCATTTTTATACGTTCCCGGATTTGGTTTGCTAGTAGTTTACTGAGGATTTCTGTGTCTCTGGTCATAAAAGATATTCGTCTGTAGTTTTTTTTTTTTTCCTCTCATAGGATATCTTCATCTGGTTTTGAGGTCAGGGTAATACTGACCTTCTAGAATGAGTTAGGAAGTGCTTCCTTTTATTTTTTGGAGAGTTTGTAAAGGATTGGTGCTAATTCTTCTTTTAAATTCTCAAGATGGGGGCTCAAAATGTGGATGTAATTCAAATAAGCTCAAAATAATAAAGAGGAGTGCCAACTTTCAGGAGCCGATAGGAATGGGACAGTAATATTTATGAGGACATCAGGATAAGGAAGAAATGACAAGCGAGGCTTCACTGGAGAAAAGGAAGTTTGTGCAGAACTATTGTCAAAGGCACTCCCTCCTGCTGCTGAGGACTCTTAAATCTTTTAGAAAGGATGGAGATTACAGGATGATCTCATTCCTCAGAAGAAATTCTTCAATTGGGCAAATATTTCCTTACTCCTAGGCCAGTTTGAGCTTGTTCAGAAGTGTTAGCTCTGTTGGCCTCCCCTGTGCTTTCTTCATCCATGGGTGTGTAACAGACTCTTTGAACATCAGTAATAGTGCTTCCCAGTGCTGGTCTTGACATGCTACAAGGTATCTTCAGTAGCATGGAATGGGAAGATAAGTGTTGTGGAAGGAGAACAAAGTAAGAAGTTACAAGTTGCCAAAGACCAAGAATCTAAAACCTGGGATGTTTAGAAGTGTTCACCCTGTCCTAGTCACTGATTTATACCAGTGTTTGGAAGAGGTTTTGGCACATCAAAGTAGATGCTCGATACATATTTGTTAAATGAGAAACTATCAAATCAATGAATCTAAGATTCTGTGTGTGTATGGGATAGCAGACAGTAAGTATGTGAGGAGTATTTAAACAAGTACAAAGATGGCTATAACTTCATTCCCAAAGGAGGGGGCAAGCATGAGCATACGCGGCAAAAGATGTGTGTGATAGCCTCAGGTCTTACATTTTTCAGACAGCCCTAATTTAAGATATTTTTCTCCATTACTCCCTTAAGAAAATAATTCTTATTAGAACTTTTTTTTTTTAATTTGGAAAATATTCTCACTGTGAAAAGCAAAGGCCTTTTGTGTCTGGATTGTGGCTGTGATGGAGCCCTGGTCAGTGCATGTGAGCTATGGCATATGAGAAAGAACACTCCATTTGGATTCAGGAGGTGGCAGTCCCAACTCACCCAGTTGCCATGAAGGTGGGATCACTATACACATTTATAAACAAAGAAACAATCCACCATGAAGATGAGTCAGCCAACATAACAAAGAAAAGTGACGCTCTATGAATGTAAGAGATTAGAATTGCTGGTTAAGGGCTTTAAGCTAAACATATTTAAAATTATTAAGGAGATGAAATAAAGAAGGAAAATTATAAGTAAAGAGTAAGATCCTATTAAAAAGAAATAATATATAGATTTTAGAAAACAAAAGAGACTACTAGAAATAACACATATACTTAATGAAATTAAAATTTTAATGTATCAGCTATGCTCACTTTAAAAGGAATTTAATATTATTTGGTAAAATTTTTTTTTTTTTTTTTGAGACAGAGCCTCAAGCTATCCCCCTGGGTAAAGTGCCATGGCTTCACAGCTCACAGCAACCTCCAACTCCTGGGCTCAAGCGAGTCTCCTGCCTCAGCCTCCCAAGTAGCTGGGACTACAGG
>NW_003852404.1:1366024-1387288 GCF_000181295.1 Otolemur garnettii
GGCTGGGGATTCGAACCTGCCACCTTAGGTGTATGTGGCTGGCACCTTAGCCGCTTGAGCCACAGGCGCCGAGCCTTTATTTGGTAAAATTGAAGATGTTCATACCTTACCTCTTAAAAAAGATATAAATCCAAAGGCAAACACTAGGACAAAAATACAAGCCTTCCAACATCCTCAAAACATGTATAAATTATACTAGCAGAGAAAAAATATCATGACAAAAAACAAATAGTAGATATACATAACACATATAGTGATTACAACATAAAATAATATATTGGAGTTGAGAGCAAAAATAGAAGTCTTATCAACAAATATGAATGGGCTTAATGCATCCACTAAAAGAAAAATATCTCCAATGTGGCTCACATTTAAATCAAAATAATTTAGACAGGCTAAAGATAAGGCATGGGCAAAGATGTACCAGGCACAGAGAAATAATATGTAAGTGGGCTCTGTGATTCTGATATAAGACAAAGTAGAATTTAGGCCAACAAATAATTAAATGGGACAAAAAGGACATTTTATAATGCTAAAAGTCAATTTCACAATGTAGGTATAACAGTTATGAAAATCTGCACCAAATAACCATCTTTAAAAAGCAGAAACTACAGCTGCAAGGGGAGACAGAAACACATGGCTGCTAAGAGACTATTAACATACCACTCCCAGTGCAGAACACCAAGTGGTAGAAATACAAAGATATACAAAAAGTAAACATAGAAAAAAGTAGGAGAAAATAAAATATTACAAACAATTCTCTTAATACAGTGCAATAAAGCTAAAATTAAAAACAAAATAAAAACCCAAATCCTTCCACTGGAAACTTTTAAATCTCCTAATAAACAACTCTTGGGTAAAAGGGAAAATACGGGACAGAATTATAGAATATCTAAAAAGTAAGCAAACAAAAAAAAATCAAGTAATGTAAACACTGCATATCAGACTGTTGGATACATTGAAAGTAGTGATAATAAGAAAATTCATAACCTTAAACACCTATATCAACAAAAATGAATTAAAATGAATGAATTATATTGTCAACCTTAAATAATTAGATTCAGAAAACATGATTAAGTATAGAGTTTATTTGAGCACAAGGCTTCAGTATGGTTGCCCAATAAAGCATTGACTCCAAACAAATAGTCAGTGTTTCTAACATGTCCAAGTTAAAGTCTCAGTTCTATAGGCAGATGTGGAAGAGTTCCAGAAGAATTAGAACATTTGCCATACAAGACTTGGTGCACATGCCACATCAATTTGATGGCTTACAGATTGCTACATTTCAAGGAAGATTACTTTATTACACTGTGAGGAGGGATAGTGACCTGAGGGGGCCTGTCTAATCTTGGCCCTTTGATCTTAGTTATTTATAAGAAAAAGAGAAATAAAAAAAAATAGCAGAAATGCAGTTGTATTATGCATGACCCAGGTTGCATAGTTGCATTTTTTTCAAGGCTCACGATAAAGTTCTAGTGGCTTTAAGGTTGATTTAATTTTATGTTAAATTATTTAATTTCATAATATCAATGTAAAAAGTGAGAAAAAACAACAAGCCAAAAGAAAGTACAATGAAGAAAACAATAAAGGTACAAACAGAAAAATGGTAAAGAGTAAGAATAAAAAATAGCAGGCCAAATTAATAAATCAAAATTGTGGGTTTTTTTTTTTTAAATAGGAAAAACACATAGCTAAGTTAATCAAAGCTAAAAAAGGGGAAACAAAATTATACAAAATAAGACAAAGATGAAATAATGTGTAATAGGAATAGGAATGAACTAAACTATTTTTCAAATGAATAACATAAACACTATAAACAGAAACAAACCGAAGTGATTTTTCAGCCTAGTATTTTGAATGTATACACTAAGACTAAAGACAAAAATGGAAAACAAAATTGAAGTCTGCTTAGTAGGTTTTTCTTTTGTTTCATGGAGATATGAGTTGGAGGTTCTGAAACTACTTTTTTGGGTCTTGTAGTATCAAGCCGGTAAGTAAATGCAGTTGTCCCTTGGTATGGGTAGGGGATTGGTTCCAGGACCTAAATATATACCAAAATCCACACTTTGTCCTTTAGAACTTGTGTAGATGGAAGTCAACCTTCTCTATATGTGGGTTTCATGAATAATGAAAAAATCCATGTATAAGTGGACTGGTGCAGTTCAATCCCTCGTTGTTCAAGGGTCAAGTGTATTTTGAAGATAACTGGAATCAGGTTTCTTATGATTTGAGAAGAAAGTCACAAATACAGAAAGAGGAAGACCAGAGCTACTCTATTGTGTTCGCTGGACTTGTAGATACCAATATTTTAACATAACCATTTCCATATATATCTACATCTGTATATATCTACCTACAGACAGAAACTTGGCACACTTCACCTTAACCCAATCATCAAAGTGAACCACACCACTGATGGTAAAAAACGCATATCTTGTGCCTGCTCCTTTGATAAACTGAAAGAACAAACAATCTTCCTGTGGCATTTGTCCAAAAGCCAAAACCTGAATCTCCTCATAAGGAAGCATCAGTCAAACTTAAATTGAAGAACATTTTACCAAATATGTAGCCTATTCTTTTCAAAAATATTAAGGTCATGAAAGGCAAAGAAAGACAGAAAAAGTGTTCCAGATTAAAGGAGAAAAAACAGGCAGGACAACTAAGTGCCATGTGTGCCTCATGTGATGTCAAATCAATTCTGGACCAAAAAAAAAAAAAAAAAAAAAAAAACCAAAACAAAACAAAAAAAAAAACCATGTTATTTTGCTTAAAAAAAAAGAACATTAGTGGGACAACTGACAAAACTAAAATAAGTATTTTAGATTAGAAGATAGTATTACATTAATATGAATTTTCTGATTTTATTCTTGTTATGCAAGAGAATGTCCTTATTCTTAGGAAATACACCCCGAAGTATTTAGGGGTAAAGAGGTGAGGTGTGATGTCTGCAACTTACTCTCAGATGGAAAAAATTGTATATGTGGGGATAATGATCAAATGAATGTGGTGAAATCTAAAAGAACGGAAGTATCTTGGTGAAGGATAAATGAGAGTCATTTCTACTATCTTGCAATTTTTCTACTTGTTGGAAATTATTTCCATTTAAAAGATAACAAAAAAGGAATATTTTAAAATGTTTGTAAGAACATGTAGGAGAATAATTTTGTTCTTTTGGAGTAGTATAAGATTTTTGAATTCACATACAAAACACAAACCATCATAGAGAGAATGATATATTTGAGTAGAGTAAAATGACAAATATTTTTTGCAATTGTATTTATTTATTTATTTATTTATTGTACAGAGTTTCACTTATAGCTCTTGGTAGAGTGCTGTGACATCACAGCTAACAGCAACCTCCAACTCCTGGGCTTAGGTGATTCTCTTGCCTCAGCCTCCCAAGTAGCTGGGACTACAGTTGTCCGTCACAATGCCCGGCTATTTTTTTGTTGTAGCTTGGCCAGAGCTGGATTTGAACCTGCCACCCTTGGTATGTGGAGCCTGCACCCACTCACTGAACCACAGGTGCCGCCCTGCAATTGTATTTATTTAATTTTTAAAATTTTATAAGTTACTTTTTTGTTTTTTAAGATTCTAATTGGCTTTGATGACAAATTTGTGTACAAAAAAGAACTTTATAAGTGGAATTAAAAGACAAACCACAAATATTAAGAAGATATTTGCTATGCCTTGGATTAGTATTCAGACTATATATTACACACACATACACACATATACATATTAAAAAACTACAAATGATTGAATGGAAAAATCAGCAAAGAATATGAATAGTGGAGTCACAGAAAAAGATAACAAGCATGGGAAAAGATGACCAGTTGGACTGGGAATTAGGGGAATCAAATTAAAGTAACAATGGTATACCATTTCACACAGAGATGATTGTCCAAAATTATACAATTTGATAACACTCATTGTTGAAAGGATGAAGGGGAAAGAGCATTTTCATAACTGGTTCAATGATCTGGAGATCATTTACCAATATCTAGTAAAGCTGAAGGCGCACACTCCTATATGTGAGTAATTTCATTTTTAGATGTGTGCCCCATATAATTTCCAGAAGAGGTAGAGGGTCTTTCATTGCAGCATTGTTAATAACTTGTGAAAAACTGGAAAATAACCTAATTATCATCAACAGATGAGAGCAGATGGATAAACAATTTGTGGCATAATCAAACAACGCATTTAAAATTAATGAATTCTCCATGTGTCAAAGTGTAGAGACGGCAAAAGCAAAATCTTCGGTGAGAAAAGCAGCAGAATTTTATAGTGTTAAATTCATAAACACAGAAACTATAATGGATATTGTGGATGATTAAACAAAAGAGATGCAGTCCTAGCCCTGGAGGAATTTGGGGACATTTAAAGACGAGTTGGATGAAAGTCACAGAATGGAGAAAGGGGCAAGAAGGTGGTAAAGGAATATTTTCCAGAAATTGTACAACGTTGCATGCTCCTCTCTTGCTGAACCAAGTCCTGAAGACAAGAAAGAGTTACCCAGGTGAAAGATAGGAAATAAAGGTGTTTCCAGCAGATAGTGTCACTGCAAAAGTCCACAGAGGAGAAACTGCAGGCCCTGATTTGGAAACTGCTTGTGGTTTCTCAGAGCTAGATGGAGTAGAGGAGAGGGCTAAGAAAGGGATGGAGGGAGTTAGTGAGTGCCTAGGACAAAAGCTCTTCAGACCAGGCCGAGTTTCATTGCCTCCTGAAAGGAGCAGCAAGGCTAGAGAGCAGAATGAAGCAGAAGAATAACAGTTGCATACTGAATTACAAAATGATTGACCCTGGAGGCAAGACCAGTTGGATATTTTTTCTTCTTTTTAAATTAGAAAACCAGTCCAGGCACAGTGACTCACGCCTGTAATCTCAGCACTCTGGGAGGCCCAGGCTGGAGGATCCCTTGAACTCAGGAGTTCAAGACCAGCCTGAGCAAGAGTGAGACACCCCGATCTCTACTAAAACTATAAAAATGAGTCCCGTATTTGTGGCCAGGGGCTGTATTTCCAGCTACTCCAGAGGGAGGCTGAGGTAGTAGGATCACTTGAGCCCAGGAATTTGAGTTTGCAGTGAGGTGTGATGATTGCCACTGCACTCCAGCCTTCAGCCAGGCCACAAGCTAGGAGAGAGATTCTGTCCAAAAAAAAAAAAAGGAAAAACAAACACACAAAGAACCCAGCCAGGCAAGAAATAATAGGACCGCAACTGAGACAGAGGAGATAGTGACTGAGAGCAGTGTATCCAACTTGCAGGCCTCAGGGAGGGAGGTAGGGACTTGCCCAAGGAGTAGGGAGTGGGGAGAGGTATTAAGGGGGTTCCTCATCTTGAGTGTTTGATGGATTGGCAGGGGTTGAGTTTTGTGTCACCAAACCCTTGACCAGGCCACCTCTGATTGGACCTTACGAACACTTAGTTCACATAGGAAAACCTACACAGGAAAGCCTGAAGGTGGCGGTTACCCTCGGAATGGGTTTTCACGAAGGGCATAGGTGGCTTTAGATTCATCTGCAACGTTTTAATTACAAAGTAAAAGCCGATGTAAAGGCAACATAGGAAAACATGAAGTCGCGTTACATCTCGGTGAGCACACGGGGCGTCATTATTTTCGGTGCCCTTCTGAGTGTTTGAACTTCAATTTAATAACTAAATGGCAAAAAAGGTTCCTGCGGGAACTGGAGGTTCTGAAACACAAGAAAGGGCTTTGAGCGCTATAAAAGGGTTGAATGAGAAGGAGACGGGGGCAGGGAGTGGAGTAGGGCTGGTCTCCGCCAGCTCACACCGCGGGATCCGGTGAGCGAGTGAGGGCGTGGGGGACTGGAGCGCGCAGGGGAGGCTCTCGCCGGCCTCGGGTCCCGCCCCGCGCACCTCTCCGGATCCAGCCCCTCCTCCCTTCGTGACGCCGCCTCCCGTCTCTAGGTAACGTGGGAGTCAAAGGACGCGGCGGGTAGGCTGCAGTTGCCTGCCTGTCCCTCTCTTAGTCCTGAGATCCGGACACTGAGCGTCATGGCCCTGCCGCTGCTACCTGGCTACAACTTCAACCGCAACGTGAGTAGCCAAGGCGTCCAAGGTCATCTGCGTCCTGGCCAGAGTCTGGGGTACAGGCAGGGTCAGAGTATGGTCACCTCCGGGTCTCTTTGGGTATAACTCGGGCCAAACTTTGAAATAGGTCTCTTCCCCCATCTCTCCAACTGCATCTGGATGCTCTTCCTACATTAGATACATAAGTGGAATTCTTAGAGGTGGTCGGACCCTCAAAAGTAGCTGATGGTAGTGATGACAATAACCATTGAACGTTAAATGTATGTCAGGCACTGTATTTCAATCACCTTAGGAGTCATTGGATACTCCCAACAGCCTTTTGAATTAGGCACTACTTTTATTCTCGTTTTACAGTTGAGGAAATTGAAGCACAGAGCTACACAGTCTTAGCGGTGAAGACAGGTTTCTTTTAGGCAATGTCTCCACAATCCAGAACCCAATACTCTGGATGAAAGAGATAGTGTTTCTGTTATTAAATCAAAGAAATTTGGCACTGACCTCAAAGAGGGTAGGTGGCACATAAGATAAGGGCTCCATTGGCCTATAAAGTTTAGTCCCAAACTTTATAGAGGCACCCAAACCTGCAGATATTTTGTTCTTTACTCATAATTGGAAGGGGCTCATCTCAAACCAGATGAAGGTACAAAACAACACAACACGAAAACCCCTGAGCATTAAAGAACTTTTGCCAGTAAATAGCACCTTTTTTAAACAAGCAGGAAAGTGAGTTAGGCTTTTGTTTGCACTGGTTATTACTCTCGACTTTGATTTGCCGGCCTCATCTACAGGAGAAGGTAAGTAATACAGTACACTCATAGGAAAGAATTAGACGTAGCCACTCAAGGAATTTGTGTAAACCTCTGATAAGTGTAGAAAGCAGGTAGCAGATTGAAGTATTTAACTTTATGGAGTGTCTGTATCTAAGTTGCTGGCCCTCAAGTACCAGTTTTCTTTGTAGCTTTAGGCCACTGGATCCTGACTCCCCAACAGTTGGCAGGTCAGTCCAACTCTGAACACTGGTCTGTACATTTCTTGGCTGATCCCCAGATGTCCACCTTCTTCAGAAGTATTACAGCTCTCATATGCCATTGTTACCAGAGTTTCTTCTTCATTAGGTCCTTGGTCTTGGGGATTTCGAATGAATCCACGGAACACAGATCAGTGGTAAAACAAGATTTATTTTACAGAAAAAAATATAGAAAAAGCACCAGAACTTCTGGCAGAGGGAAAACCCCAAGTTGGAAAAAATCTCCCCCTGGGTCCTTTGTCTAGGGTGTATATATAGCCTAACAAATGAATGGATACACTCTCTTCTGCTGGGGCAAAAGGTCAGTGCATTCCCAGGCCTAGGAAACATACATGAAATTGACCAGGCCTGGGAAATGGAGGGGTTGTCTGCTCAGCCTGAGGGGGAGGGAGGCAGAGGCCTAGAGCAGACACACTAAGGTGGTCCCAGACCTGGCAACCTGAAGGTGTTTCCCCAGCAGTTGTCTGGAGCCTCCTGCGGGCCCCCTCTGTCCAACCCTCTGGCTCATCTGCCCTCTGCTGCTGCAACACCCCGGGGGAGACACAGAAGGCTTGGCAGGTCCTCTTCTCAGTTCAGGCTACACCAGTTGGGGCATCACCACCCGCCCTGTGCCACCATGATTAAAGGTAGGAAGGAAAAACAGTGGTTGGATGAGGTATTTTAAAATCTGCAAGATTGTACTGAGTGTGCTTTTGCTCTTTAAAAGCATCTTCTTTTAATTGAAGTACAGCACATACAGAAAAATGCAAGATGGATGATCACAAAACGAACATCAAGAAATAGAATATTACTGGTCCCCCAAAAGCACCCTCATTGATTAGGGTTGCCAAATTTAGCAAATAAAAAATACATGTCCCAAATGTTGCATGGAACCTAGTTATGCTAAAAGATTATTTATTATTTATCTGAAATTTAGATTTAACTGAGCATCTTGTATTTTATTTGGCAACTCAACCTATGACCCTTTCTGTTCATTACCCATTCCCTACTCTCTAAATGTAACCACTGTCCTAGCTTCTATCACTATAAAAGGTTTTGCTTACCTTTGAACTTTTTGTTAGTAGAAATGACGATGTTTATTCTTTTGTGACTGGCTTTTAAAAACTCAACAGTGTGTGAGATTTGTCCATGTGGCTGTCTGTAGAACTGGTTTGTACTTTTTCATTGCTCTGTAGTATTGCATTCTATGAATTTGGCATCATTTACACACATTATACTTGTGATAGGCATTTATTTGGCTTGTTTGGGATTAAGAATAGTTTTACTGTGGTGACCATTCTTGTTCATATCCTTTGGTATGATTGCTAGCTGGATCATACTGTATTCATATGTACAGCATTAGTAGATGCCATTCAAGTGGAGGTACCAACTTAAATTCCCACCACCATTTTATGTTCCTACTGCTCCACACTCTTTTCTAACACTTGACATTTTTAGTCTTTAAATTTTTCTTTGCAGTTTTGGGTCAGGGCTGGGTTTGAACCTGCCACCTCTGGCATATGGGGCTGGCGCCCTACTTCTTTGAGCCACAGTCACTGCCCCTAGTCTTTAAATTTTAGCTATTTTTGGTGGGTGGCTATAGTGCAAATTTTTGTAAATTTCATCTTGACTTCTCTGATTTCTGATGAAATTGATTGGGTCTTACACATGTATTGGTCATATGTACAACCACTTACTGAGCTCTATTTTGTGTAGTGCCTGCTTGTCTCTTGTCTAAATTTCTACTGGGTTGCCTTTCTGTTCTGCCTTTCTGGAGTTCTGTATAAATGTTGGATATCTTTTAATCTGTGGTTTGCCTTTTCACTCTCTTAATGGTGTTTATAATGAATATTTTTCCCCTTTAGGTTATTGCTTTTTGTTTCCTATTTTAGAAATAGTTACTTATAACAAGGATGTGAAGATATTTTCCATGCTACCTTCTAGAAACTTTGTTGTAACCTTTCACATTCAGAGGTACAGTCTAACCAGAATACATTTGTATGTGTCTGTGTATGTGTGAAAACTGGTAGGAGTCAAGTTGTGTTTTTTCTCCTATATGGATAATTGAGTTGATTGAGAAACATTTTTTTTAAAGACAGAGTCTCATTTTATTGCCCTTGGTAGAGTGCCGTGGCATCACAGCTCACAGCAACCTCCAACTCCTGGGCTTAGGTGATTCTCTTGTCTCAGCCTCCTGAGTAGCTGGGACTACAGGCACTCGCCACAACGCCCGGCTATTTTTTTGTTGCAGTTTGGCTGGGGCTGGGTTTGAACCTGCCACCCTCGGTATATGGGGCTGGTGCCCTACTCACTGAGCCACAGGCCCCGCCTGAGAAACATTTTTTGAAAAGTCCACTCTTTCTCCTCTTCTCTGCACATCCACCTTTGTTATAAATCAAGCATACATCTATGCATGGGTCTGTTTCCAGATTCATGGGTGTATGTACAGCAATTTTTCATTTACTTTATACCTGAGACCACTGGGAATATCCGTGTGTGTGTGTGTTTGAGTGTGAGTGAGAGAGAGAGAACTAGAGAACAACTGTATACTTACTAGATTCCTTAGGCTGTCATTCAACAACTCAGTATTTATTGAGTATCCTAGTTTGTACTCAAATTAGATGGCTGCATTTAAAAAAAAGTTGCACTAATTTTGGTACTAAAGGCGCTGTGTCGCCAAAAAATTAACATTATTTAAAAACTTGTACTTAGTTAAAAGATTGGATGTTCTATGGCAAAGAATGGTCAGAAAGTCAGCAAAAGCCATATCTGGCCTTTTAATCCCCTTCTCCTAGCTTGCTGAATTAAATTACCAAGTGAAAAACATTGGCCTCCTGTAGAGTGCATAATTACTTGGCTGTTTGGATTTAAAATTATAACATGAGCTAACTTTTACTGCTTTTTCATAGAAATGAAAAAGGGACTTACTTATTACCCTATTACTTAGCTTCTAGTAGTCAGTCATGAGCAATAGATTGGTTTCTGTTCACAGCTAAGTGATGTGAAACCCATATTTCTATCTCTGAAATACAATAAGTATTGTGCTTTCTAAAATATGAGCATTTGTACCACCCATGACTCAAAATTACTTTGATAGGAATTGAAAACCTCAGGGAAGGATCACAACTAAATTCCAGATACACAGTATCTTTTTCCAACAATTTACATGCTGAATTTGCATTGAGCAAGAGAATCTCAGGTGTATTGTCAAAATGATAGGATATTAAAGTTAAAAGGGACGTTTCCAACCAAAGCCAAAAATCCTTTTACAGCATTTTGGACAGATGGTTGTGTAGCTGATCCTGAAGGCCTCTAATGAATAATGAGGAACTAACTTTCTGCTTTTTATGAAGCTACCTTGCCACCATCTTAGGAGGGTTTGTTGTAAACAGCCCATCATTTAATTTAGAGTGAAGCAAAGTCTTTAAGGAGAAAGAAAAAAATATTTGAATTCACAGAAGATATGAATTTAATGATTCATGACCAGCATTTTTTAAAAGGAGAAATGTGCAAAGAAAAAAATAGAGAAGAATAGAATAAAAAAGTCATACTGTATCTGTAGACCATGCGCCTGTCTTCTTCAGAGAAACTTCTGTTCAGGTCTTTTGCCCACAATGAAATGGGATCACTTGTTCTTTCTTATTGATAAGTTTGAGTTCTCTGTGGATTCTGGTTTGATCAGACCTTTGTCAGAAACATAACCGGCAAATATCCTCTCCCATTCTGAGAGCTGTCTACTTGCTTTACTTACTGTGTTCTTGGCAGTGCAGAAGCTTTTCAGTTTGATCAGATCCCAATAATGTATTTCTGGTATTGCTTCAATTGCCTGAGGGGATCCTTCTCATAAAGTTTTCTCCCAGGCCAATTTCTTCAAGTGTTTCCCCTGCACTGTCTTCAAGAATCTTTATAGTTTCATGTCTTAAGTTTAAGTCTTTTATTCAGTGAGAGTCAATTTTTGTTAGCGGTGAAAGGTGTGGGTCCAGTTTCAGTCTTCTACAAGTCACCAGCCAGGGAGTCTTTTCCCCAATTTATATTTTTGATAGGCTTATCAAAGATCAAATGATGATAAGTGTCTGGGTTCATCTCTTGGTTCTCAATTCTGTTCCATACATCTACCTCTCTATTTTTGTGCCAGTATCATGCTGTTTTGATCACTATAGATTCATAGTATAGTCTGAAGTCTGGTACCATTTTTAATTATCAGAGAATTGCAAATCAAAACCACTTTGAGATACCATCTAACTCCAGTAAGAGTAGCCCAAATAACAAAATCCCAAAACTACAGATGTTGGCGTGGATGTGGAGAAAAGGAAACACTTCTGCACTGCTGGTGGGAAAGCAAACTAATACGTTCCTTTTGGAAAGAACTTTGGAGAACACGCAGAGATCTAAAAATAGACCTGCCGTTTGATCCTGCAATTCCTCTACTAGGAGTATATCCAAAAGACCAAATATCTTTGTAACAAAGATATTTGCACCAGATTATTCATTGCAGCTCAGTTCATAATAGCCAAGTCATGGAAGAAGCCCAAGTAACCACTGACCCATGAATGGATTAATAAATCATGGTATGTGTATACCATGGAATACTATGCAGCCTTAAAAAAGATGGAGACTTTACCTCTTTTATGTTTACATGGATGGAGCTGGAACATATTCTCCTTAGTAAAGTATCTCAAGAGTGGAAGAAAAGTATCCAATGTACTCAGTAATTTTATGAAACCAATTTATATTTACTTATACTTTCTTATGAAAGATAGATCACAACTATAGCACAGGATGAAGGAGAGAAATGGAAGGGGAAGGGAGGAGAGGGATGAGGTTTGATAGAGGGAGGGTAAACGGTGGGACCACACCTATGGAGCATATTGCAAGGGTAGAAGTCAAATCTATCAAGTTTAAAACATAAATATATTAACATAATAATCAAGTAAATGAGGCAAAAGCTATATTAATTAGTTTGATGTCAGCATTCCAAATTGTATAAAAAATCAACACATTGTACCCCACAAATGCATAAATGTATTCATGATCTATGTGTATATGACTTAACAAAAGGAAAAAAATTTAAAAAAATTATCAGAGTTTTATATGTATTAAAACTTGTTATCCAAAGGGAAAAACAAATCAGAGTGTGTTATATTTGGGATGAGATAGTGTTGTTTCACAAATTTTTGTTGCTTTTTAGCATGTGCATGTGCACTCTTGCATATGTAGGGCTGGGCTGCACTAAAATATAGCTGTTACTGTGGTTGCATGGTCAATGTCTGAAAAACATTCTCACTTAAACCACCTCCACCAATTCTTGCCTCAGTATTTTGAATTCAGATCTTCAGTTTCTTTCAAGGTTGGATCTAGTCTCTGACCCTTCAGGAAGCCTATTCAGCTTTTCTCAACCTTTCTTTTAAACTTCTTTTTTTTTTTATTGTTGAGAATTCATTGAGGGTACAAGAAACCAGGTTACACTGATTGCATTTATTAGGTAAAGTCCCTCTTACAATCATATCTTACCCCCAAAAGGTGTGTCACAAACCAAGACCCCAGCCCCCTCCCTCCTTCTCTCTCTCTCTGTTCTCCCCTTCCCCCACTGTGTCATTATTTGTCATCAATTGTCCTCATATCTAAATTGAGTACATAGGATTCATGCCTCTCCATTCTTGTGATGCATTACTAAGAATAATGTGTTCCACTTCCATCCAGGTTAATACAAAGGCTGTAAAGTCTCCATTTTTTTTTTTTTGAGACAGAGTCTCACTATATCACCCTCAATAGAGTGCTGTGGCCTCACACTCCTCATAGCAACCTCCAACTCCTGGGCTTAGGCGATTCTCTCTCTGTAGCAGGGACTACAGGCATCCACTACAACGCCCAGCTAAGGTCTCCATTTTTTTTAATAGCTGAATAGTATTCCATGGCATACATATACCACAGCTTGTTAATCCATTCCTGGGTTGGTGGGCATTTAGGCTCTTTGCACATTTTGGTGATTGTAAATTGAGCTGCAATAAACAGTCTAGTGCAAGTGTCCTTATGATAAAAGGATTTTTTTCCTTCTGGGTAGATGCCCAGTAATGGGATTGCAGGATCAAATGGGAGATCTAGCTTGAGTTCTTTGAGAGTTCTCCATACTTCCTTCCAAAAAGGTCATATTAGTTTGTAGTCCCACCAACAGTGTAAAAGTGTTCCCTTCTCTCCACATCCACGCCAGCATCTGCAGTTTTGAGATTTTGTGATATGGGCCATTCTCACCGGGGTTAGATGGTATCTCAGGGTGGTTTTGATTTGCATTTCTCTAATAATTAGGAATGGTGAGCATTTTTTCATATGTTTGTTAGCCATTTGTCTGTCTTCTTTAGAGATGGTTCTATTCATGTCTCTTGCCCCATTGATATATAGGATTGTTGGCTTTTATCATTTGGATGAGTTTGAGTTCTCTATAGATCCTAGTTATCAAGCTTTTGTCTGATTCAAAATATGCAAATATCCTTTCCCATTGTGTTGGTTGTCTGTTTGCTTTGGTTGTTGTCTCCTTAGCTGTACAGAAGCTTTTCAGTTTACTTAAGTCTCATTTGTTTATTTTTGTTGTTGTTGCAATTGCCACGGCAGTCTTCTTCATGAAGTATTTCCCCAGGCCAATATCTTCCAGTGTTTTTCCTATGCTTTCTTTGAGGATTTGTATTGTTTCTTGCCTTAAATTTAAGTCCTTTATCCCTCTTGAATCAATTTTTGTGAATGGAGACATCTTTTCAACTTTCTTTTTGTTTTTTCCTTTTCTTTCTTTCTTTTTTTTTTTTTGCAGTCTTTGGCTGGGGCTGGGCTTGAACTAGCCACCTCCAGCATATGGGGCCAGGCATCCTACTCTTTGAGCCACAGGTGCTGCCTTTTCTTTTAAATTTTTTTTGAGGTAAAGGTCACATAGCATAAAATTAACCAATAACCATTTAAAAAGTATACAGTTCTGGGCAGCACCAGCCCCATATGCCAGAGGCGGTGGGTTCAAACCCAGCCCCAACCAAAAACTGCAAAAAAAAAAAAAAAAAGTATACAGTTCATTGGCATTAAGTGATTCACAGGGTTGTACAACTATCACTTCTCACTAGTTTCAAGACATTTCCATCAACTCAATCCTCAATCTTTTTTACCCTGGAGGATCTCTGAAATGATTTTCAGGTCTTGGGGAACTCTTGCCAAAAAATTAGATCTATAGCCCATGGTACATTAGTATGATCTGTGAGTTGTAGATATAATAATCTAATAATATTTATCTTTTGGTAGTAAAGAACAGAAGTTTTCTATGGATTTCTTGATTTTAGCCAACTTATTCACCTAATCTTTTTCTTTCCCATAAAGGGTACCAACTCTAAAGCAAGTGAGAATGTAGTAGAGGAAATTTCTGTTGGTCTTTTCTTACGGTGATTTTTTTTTCTTTTTCTTTTATCCAAGTAGGCCTAAAAGTCCTCTTATAGTTTCTACTATAGAGGATGCTAGGGAGGAATGATACATGGTAAACGGTATGAGCAAGAGTAGTTTTGTCCCTTGTTTAAAACTAAAAATGACTTTTAACCAGCTTTTTTGAGAAAAAATGAAACAGATAGTTAGCTTACCTGTATTTCCTTCATATTTCTTTCATTACCTTTAGTTTCTTTTCATCCATTCAAAATTAACTAACTCAGTATCATACAATTCTGTTAAATAATCCAAGATTATGATTTCTATTTATGTTGAAGATGGGAATCACTTTCTCAAAAAGTAGGTTTATAACCGGGTAGCCGGAACCAGGAGCAAGAGCCAAATGTTCATGTAGGTTAAAGTTGTCCTTTATTACCAGGATTCAGAATCCCAGGAAGACAGAAAGATCATTCTCAAAGACTGTCTTACTTTGAGATAACTTCTCAGAGTTCCTATACCATGCCCCAATGTTACTACTTTTAGCTGTACACCATCCAACCCTCTAATCTCTAGCTGAAGGACGCAGTGTTTGTTATTTCCCAAACTGTACATCTGGTGTTTTTTTTTTTCTCTTCAGTCCAGGGTCGTGATGGCCTTCACAGTGTGGGAACCAAGGGAGGACTGGCTGATGTGACCGATAATGAGTTAGAACACTAAGTAACTTTTACAGTTAAGTCGGGTGGGGTGGGGTTTGAGGCTGTTTTTCTCCTCTTACAGGCTGAGTTGATTTAATTCAAGTAAAGGTTGTAAATTCATTTTTATTAATGCTATTTATAACATGAAAATATGTCAACAATATTAACTAGCCAAGCTACCAAAACTGTATGACAAAGCAATGTGAATAAAAATAAAACTTAAGGTACACTTTTATGCAAGACTTAAAAATTACATTCTTTTGCTGACTGTCATGATCAGGCTTTAATATAGGCTGTTAGAAAATGATAATCTTGATTTCTTTATAGACCTGTATATACATGAGAATGTTATTTTTAAAAAACTAAAAATAAAGAATAAAATTTACTTCCTCAGTGTAAAACCTGTGCTTGTATTTTTTCTGTGTTCTCAATTCTGGGTCAAACTTGAGATAAGTGTGTATCGATTTCATTTTCAACTGAAATGAGAAGATTCTGGCCTTCTTTTTGATATTAACAAAGAAAGCTTTGCTTACACATTTAAGAAGTTGAAAACTACCAAAGTGGTCATTGCTTTCCTGTGAATGGCAGGATGCTTACTTTCACATAAATTTGGAACTGGCCATATGGTAGGTGTGTGTTTAACTTTAAAAGAAATTGCTATTTTTGCATTCTCATCAGCAACGATTGAGAAGTACTGTTATTTCACATCTTTCTGAATAATTTACATTGTCATTGTTTTGCACTTTAACTATTTTAATAGGTGTATGGAGGTATCATATCTTAATTTTAATTTCCCTAATGCCTATGATGTCAAACATCTTTTTATATGCTTATTTGCCATCAATATACCCTCTTTGGTGCAATGTCTGTTCATGTCTTTTGCTTGTTTTTAATTGGGTTGTTTCTTTACTGTTGAGTTGTTAAAGTTTTTTTTTTTTTGTATATTCTGGTTACAAGTCCATTTTTGAATATATGGGAGGAATATACATATATTTTCTCCTAGTCTATGGCTTGAGTTTTCATTCTCTTGGAACAAGGCTAGAAAATATGAGTACATTTTAAAGATAAATACAACAGGAGTTCAAACTGATATTTCCAATGCAAATTAAGGATTATAAAGTTTTTATTTAACTTCTTTGACTTTGTATTTATGTTTTACTTGTAAATCTTGATTTATAAGGATGTTGACATAATTACTTTCTTTATCCTACCCTAAATAAAAATATATATCCATATAATTTTTGATTAGTAGTGATATTATTAATAACAATTTCAGGTTTGAAAATAGTTTAAGATTTCTTTGTAGTTCTTTCTGTTGCTAGGGTATATCCCACTGGGAATGTACTGTCTTATCACTGAGTTTTGATGTCATTTAAATGACTGCTGGCAGTATGGGTAAGTCACCAACTTAATATCCAGTTAATTTTATTTGTTTTGTTGTGCTTTTGATTCTTAAATGTTTTTATCATTATAATGTAAAACATTTGTGTGGTTTTGAAGTCAAATTTACAAAGTAAGGTACTTTCAGAGAGGACTAGCTTTCATCCTGTCCCTTCAAGTTCTTTCCCTCTTTGTGTAAGTCACTTGAAAAAAAACTATTTATTTTGTTTACAGTTGTCTTTCTTCTTCTTCCTCTGCTCCTCCTTCTCCTTCTCTTTGGTTTTTAAAACAGCACATTCTTAATGTGTTTTATTACATAAATAGTAGCATATTCCACATGTTTTCTTGCACCTTCCTTTTTTCATATTAATAGTATATCTTAGCGATCATTTCCTAGTAGTAGATAGAGGTATTTCTTATTCCTTTTCTTGGCTACATGTACATAGTACTCTATTGCGTGGACTTAAAATAGTTCATTTAATTCATCTGCATTTGATGTATAGTTGTATGATTTGCCAGTCTTTTGCTATTACTAATCATCCTGCCATACTAGCAAAGTTGTACTTCAGAAACACCATGAAAAAAGTGAAAAGGCAGCCCAGAATGTGGAAGGAAGTATTTGAAAGACAAGTAATCCAGTTAAAATACAAACAAAGAGTCTGAATAGACATTGCTCTGAGGAAACTATATACTTTGCCAATAAGCACATTAAAAGATGCTCAGTATCACTAATAATTAGATAAACACAGATTAAAACCATAATGATACAGCATTTTACACTTCCTAGAATGGCTGTAACAAAAAAGGCAGATAATAACAAGTGTCAGCAAGAATGTGAAGAAACTGGAACCCCCATCATTGCTCGTAGGAATGTAAAATGATGCTGCTGTTGTGGAAAAAAGTCTGACAGTTTTCCAAATGGTTAAATATAGAGTTACTGTATTAACACACCACTCCTAGGTATATATCCCAGAGAAGAGAAAACATATGTCCACATAAAAATGTGTACATGAGGACAGCGCCTGTGGCTCAAAGGAATGGGGTGCCAGCCCCATATACTGGAGGTGGCAGGTTCAAGCCTGGCCCCAGCCAAAAACTGCAAAAGAAAAAAAAATGTGTACATGAATGTTCATGATAGCACTGTTCATAATAGCAAAAAAATAGAAACAACCCAGATGTCTATCATCTGATGAATGGATAAACAAAATTGGTATATCCATACAATGGAATATTATTCAGCCATTAAATGAATGAGGTACTGATACATAGTATACATGGATGAACTTCAAAAGCATTATGTTAAAAATGGTATATAAAATACTATGTATCATATGATCCCATTTATGTCAAATATGCAAAACACACAAATCTGTAGAGATAGAAAGCAGATTAGTGGTTGCCTAGAGCTGTGTGGGGGATTGGGAAGATGTGGAGAGTGACTGCTAATGGATATAGAGTTTCCTTTTGGGATGATGAGAATGTTCTAAAGTTAGATTATGGCCATGATTGCACGACTGTAATAATACCAAACTCCATTGGATTGTACATTTTAAATGGGAGAACTTTGAGATATATAAGTTATATCTCAATAAAGCTATTACATAAATTTCTTTAAAAGAAATTTATGTAATAGCTATTTAAGAAAGGAGTTGGCAGTGGGGCAAGAGGCTGCTGGGCAGACAAACAGGTGTTTACTATGCCAGATCACAGAATAGTTTTGATTTAAAGAATTCTGTCACTTTGTTCATAGTAACTACAGAAATATCCTTGAAATTACATATTTTAGATCAGCCACTTCTTGAAGCTGCCATTCATACTTTGGAAATGACATAACATTCCATTGCTATTTCTTTTTTTTTCTTTTTTTAATTTTTAATTTTTTTAAATAAAATCATAACTGTGTACATCTATGGGGTAGAATGTGCTGATTTGATATATAATGTGGAACGCTTACATCAAACTGATTAACATAACCATCACCTCACTTATTTGTTGTGGTAAGACATTTATACTCTTAATAGTTTTGAAATGTACCACTGCATTGTGCACAATAGGTGAGGTCCGCTCAAATACTCTCCCTTCTTGCGCCCTCCCTCCCTCCCTTCTGTGTCTCCCCTCTCCCCTCCTTCTTTCTGGACTATCGTGTTTTATCATTCATATGAATGTGTAGGTGATCATATATTGGTTTCACAATAGTATTGAGTACATTGAATACCTTTTTTTCCATTCTTGAGATACTTTGCTAAAAAGACTATGTTTCACTTCCATCCACGTAAACATAAAAGATGTAAAGGCTCCATCCTTTTTTATGGCTGCATAGTATTCCACGGTATGCATATACCACAATTTGTTAATCCATTCGTGGGCCAGTGGGCACTTGGGCTGCTTCCATGACTTGGCAGTTATGAATTGGGCTGTAATAAACATTCTGGTGAAAATGTCTTTGTTGTAAAATGATTTTTGATCATCTGCGTATATACCTAGTAGAGGAATTGCAGGATCTAATGGTAGGTCTACTTTTAGTTTCTTTAATATTCTCCAAGCTGCTTTCCAAAAAGGCTGTATTAGCTTGCAATCCCACCAGCAGTGTAGAAGTTTTCCCATCTCTTGATATCCACACCAAATCTGTAGTTTTGGGATTTTGTGATGTGGGCTAATCTTACTGAGTTTAGATGATATCTCAAAGTGGTTTTGATTTGCACTTCTCTGATGATTAAAGATGATGAGTATTTTTTCATGCTTTTGTAGGCCCTTCTCTGTCTTCTTCAGAGAAGTTCCTATTCAAGTCTCTTTCCCACAAAGAAATGGGGTTATTTGTCCTTTTCTTATTGATTAGTTTGAGTTCTGTGTGGCTTCTAGTTATCAGACCTTTGTCAGAAACATAACCTGCAAATATCTTCTCCCATTCTGAAGCTTGTCTGTTTGCTTTACTTATTGTGCTCTTGCTGGGGTCCTGCCCCAGGCGCAGGGTCCATTAAGACGTGTGGATCTGGCAGTGGCAACTGACTGAAGAAATATAAAGTTAGAAATGATGAGAAAGAGTAGGATGTAAGCACTCCAATTTGTACAAATAATCAACACATTGAATCCCATAATGGCATAAATGTATTCATGATCTATGTACAAATGACTTAATAAAAAAAAAAGAAAGAAAGAGAAAAGACACACAGAATAGAATTTTCAAAGGTGAGAACTCAGGGGACCACCGCCTGCTTGTGGGATTCCAGTGGTGGTCCCTAGTGTCAGTTCCACTCAGCTTTTATTGAAGGTTGTTCACTCATTAGCCCAAAGGCTAAGCTGAGGAAGGGAACAAAGATGCCAGCAGTTTCTCTGAGTGAGCATATCAGCTCCTATTGTTTCTATAATCATTAACTTTAAGGGTCTAAGACATCTTGAGAAATTCGGAACCTGAGCCTTGTGTAAGGGCAGCCTCCTGTCGGAGGTCACACACACACAGATTCCTAGGGAGGTGTTAAACTCTGCTAGTTCACTGTGGAATAAATTGAAGCCACTGGCGTCAGTCTCCTCTGAAGAACCGGTGGGAGAGAGGAATTTTCCTCTCATCACCACCACAGAGGGTCTTCCTCTGCGATAAAGGATATAAGCCCTCCTACCCATATTTCAGGGCTTGAGCTATGCCCTTGATCTCTGCCCCAACCAAATATAAATCTCCACAATGGGTATTTGCTTTGTCTGTTCCCTGAGCAGGAAACGATCTAATTAATGTATCTTTCCAGGCTTTGCCACAGCATCTTCTGTGGCCATTATTCCTCAGAGCATTTACAGACTCAACAGGGGTGTTAGTAAGCTGTATCTCCAATAGGTCATAGTTCTAGGAAAAACAGGAAACTTGCTCAGATTAGAAATTTAGCAGTGGCTGGTTTAAAGTTAAACTAGCTGACTTTTCTTTGTTCTGTCTTACTGGGCTTACTTTTTTATTTCCCCCATTTTCTAGGGGTGTTTTCCCTTGCCAGGAACAGGGTCTTTGGTCCCCATTCTGCCTACAGCTCTTGGCTGTGCAGAAGCATTTTAGCTTGATCAGATCCCAGTAATGTATTTTTGATGTTCCTTCAATTGCCAGTGGGGTCCTCCTCAAAAAATATTTCCCAGGCCAATTTCTTCAAGCATTTTGAAGAGAGAGCACCACACTCTCTTCTAGTATTTTTATAGTTTCATGCCTTAAGTTTAAATCTTTTATCCAGTGAGAATCAGTTTTTGTTAATGGTGGAAGGTGAGGGTCCAGTTTCAGTCTTCTACAGGCTGCCATCCATTTCACCCAGCACCATTTGTTAAACAGGGAATCTTTCCCCCACTGAATGATTTTGCTAGGCTTATTAAAGATCTAATGATGATAAGTGTCTGGGTTCATCTCTTGGTTCTCTATTCTGTTCCATATATCTACCTCTTTATTTCTGTGCCAGTACCATGCTGTTTTGATCACTATAGATTTATAGTATAGCCTGAAGTCTGGAAACATGATTCCTCCTGATTTGTTTTTATTTATGAGTAATATATTGGTTATCTGAGGTTTTTTTTTTCTGATTTCATATAAAATGAAATACTGTTTTTTCAAGATCTTTTTTGGGGGGTGGAGTGGGGTGTAAAATGATTTTTTTTTTATTGAATGGTAACTATGTACATTAATACACTTCCGGGGTACAGTGTGGGGTTTTCACATGCAGTCTGAAATACTTCCATCAAACTGCTCAACACAGCCTTCATGTCATTTTCTCAGTTATT
>NW_003852404.1:1387642-1401633 GCF_000181295.1 Otolemur garnettii
CAATTATGAATTGGGCTGCAATAAACATTCTGATACAAATGTCTTTGTTGTAATGCGATTTTTGGTTGTCTGGGAATATACCTAAAATGATCTTTTATTGAAACATTTTCGTTTGTAGTTTTTAACTAGCTGGGCATTCCACAGCACCACTATTGATGTTTCTATGATGTCATCTATGATGTCTTGAGGGTGGTGGCCATCAACATTGCAGCCCACGGACTGGGCCGTTGTACCCAGGATCTCTTTAATGATTCCAGAGAGTTCTCTAGCTAAAGATTGCTGCTGTATCTGTCTGGCAATGTTGACAATCTCATCAAAGGTAATATTTCCTTTGTGTTTAATGTTTTTCTGTTTCTTTCTGTTTCTTGGTGGTTCCTTGAGGGCTTTGATGATGAGGGCAGAGGCAGACGGTACCACTTTAATCTGGACATGTCTGTTCTGGATAGTCAGTTTCACTGTAATCCTCAGACCCTTCCAGCTACAGGTTGCCTTGGTGATGTCATCACCAACCTTTTTTGGAGACAAACCTGGGGGCCTGATCTTGGGAGCCAGGGCAGACATGGCACTGCCTTTGACACCTGTGCACCTCAGGTACACAACTTTGATCTCTTTGGGGTCAAACTTAGGCTGTATGGTGGAGGTGGCTGGTGTCAATGACCCCAGATTCAGGACGACCAAATAAAGTTGCGCCTTGGCCTCCTCCAAGCCAAAAGCCGAAAACTTTTTTCAATATCTTTAAAATATGACAGTGGCGCTTTAATAGGGGTTGCATTAAATCTGTAGATTGCTTTGGGTAGTATGGACATTTTAACAGTGTTGATTCTTCTAAGCCACGAGCATGGTATGTTTTTCCATTTGTTGACATCTTCAGCTATTTCTTTTCTCAGAGTTTCATAATTCTCTTTAAAGAGATCTTTTACATCCTTTTAAGGTAAATTCCTAGATATTTGATCTTCTCTGGCACTACTGTAAAAAGAATAGAGTCTTTGACTATATTTTTAGGTTGACTATTGTTGGTATATATAAAGGCTACTGATTTGTAAGTATTGATTATGTATCAATACTGCTTTTTTTGGGGTCGAACTTAGGCTGTATGGTGGAGGTGGCTGGTGTCAATGAACCCAGATTCAGGACGACCAAAAAAAGTTGCACCTTGGCCTCCTCCAAGTCCAAAGCCAAAGCTTTTTAAAATGCTTCTGCATTCCTTGATCACTTCTAAGAGTTTTGTAGTTGAGTCTCTGGGGTTTTCCAGGTATAAGATCACGTCCTCCACAAAGAGTAACAGTTTGATCTCCTCTGACCCCATATGGATACCCTTGATCTCCTTCTCTTGCCTGATTGTGATGGCCAAGACTTCCATTATTATGTTGAATAGCAATGGAGAGAATGGGAGTCCTTGTCTAGTTCCAGATTTGAGTGGAAATGTTTTCAATTTTACTCTATTCAATATGATATTGGCTGTGGGATTACTGTAGATGGCCTCTATCAGTTAAAGAAATGTCCTGTCTAAGCCTGTTTTCTTAAGTGTTTGATCATGAAAAGATACTGGATATTATCAAAATCTTTTTCTGTATCAATTGAGAGAATCATATGGTCTTTGTTTTTTATTTTATTCATGTGATGTATTACATTTATAGATTTACGTATATTGAACCAACCTTGAGACCCTGGGATACAGCCAGCTTGATCATGGTGTATAATTTTTTTGATATGTCATTGAATTTTGTTTGCTAGTATCTTATTTTTTTTTTTTTTGCAGTTTTTGGCTGGGGCCGGGGTTGAACCCGCCACCTCTGGTATATGGGGCCAGTGCCCTACTCCTTTGAGCCACAGGTGCAGCCCTCTTTGCTAGTATCTTATTGAATATTTTTTCATCAATATTCATTAATGATATTAGTCTATAGTTTTCTTCTTTGTTGGGTCCTTTCCTGGTTTGGGGATCAAGGTGGTATTTGCTTCATAGAATGTGTTGGAAAGTATTCCTTCTTTTTCTATGTTTTGGATATTATGTAATATAGGTACTAGTTCCTCTTTAAAGGTTTAGTAGAATTCTGATGTGAAGCCATCTGGTCCGGGACTTTTCTTTTTAGGGAGATTTTCTATAGTTGATGCTATTTTAGTGATTGATATAGGTCTATTCAGAATTTCTAATTCTTTTTGGTTGAGTCTAGGAAGGTGGTGTGCTTCCAGGTAGTGGATCATTTTCTTTAGATTTTCATATTTCTGAGAATAGAGTTTTTTGTAGTAATCATTGAGCATTTTTTAAATTTCTAAGGTGTCCTGTTGTTATTTCTCCTTTATTGTTTCTGATTTTACTTTTCTGTTTATGGTTAGGCTAGCCAAAGTTTTCTCAATTTTGTTAATCTTTTCTTTTTTTTATTGAATGGTAACTGTGTACATTAATGAACTTCTGGGGTACAGTGTGGTGTTTTCACACACAATCTGAAATTGTTAATCTATTCAAAAAACCAATTTTTTGTTTTGTTGATGTTCCGAATGATTCTTTTTTTTTTCAATTTCATTTATTTCTGTCTTAATTTTGATTATTTCTCTTCTTCTGCTGGGTTTGGGGTTGGAATATTCTTCCTTTTCCAGTTGGTTGAAATGACCCTTTGTTTACTTCCTCTCTTTCTGCTTTCTTGATAAAGCCTTCCAACACTATAAATTTCCCTCTTAGGACTACCTTTCCGGTATCCTAAGGTATTAGGTTTTGCTAATTTGTGTCTTCATTATTATTTTGTTCCAAAAATTTGGTGATTTTCTTCTTAATCTCATTTTTGACCCAGCTATCATGCAGCATAAAGTTATTTAGTTTCCATGACTTTGTTTGAGTATGAAGATTCCTGTTGCTGTTGAGTTCAACTTTTATTCCATGTTGGTCTGGAATAATTTGTGTTCTTTTAAATTGGCTGAGGTTAGACTTATGTCCTAAGATATGATCAATTTTGGAGGATGATCCATGGGCTGATGAAAAGAATATATATTCAGCTTTATTAGGATGAAATGTGTAGATGTCTGTTAAGTTCATTTGTTTAGGGTCAAGTTTAAGACTATTATTTATTTGTTTAGTTTCTTCTTGGACGATCTCTCTAGAATTGCTGAAGGGGTGTTAAAATATCCAACTATTATATTGCAAGGAGATATCAAATTGTTTATATCTGTTAGAATTTGTTTTATAAATTGAGGAGCATTCTGGTAGGGTGCATAAATGTTAATTATTGAAATCTCTTCATGTCGAGTGCTTCCCTTGACAAATATGTAATGTCCAGCCTTGACTTTCCTTATCTTTGTTGGTTTAAATACTATTGTACCTGTGAATAAAATTGCAATCCCTGCTTTTTTCTGATTTCCATTTACCTGTATTATAGATGTCCATCACTTCAACCTGAATCTTTTTTATCCTTTAAGGTAAGATGAGTCTCTTGTATTCAACAGATACCTGGGCTGAGGTTTTGTATCCCGTTAGCCAACCTGTGCCTCTTTAGAGGGCAATTTAAGCCATTCACATTAATTGAGAGAATTGAGAGGCATGATAGTGTTTTGGGTGTCATGTTTTTCAAATGTCCAGTGGATATTTTTAATGCTTTCACCATTGTGGAAGTTAGGTTTTGTTCTAAAATTTCTGGGTGAGTTTACTTTGGTGGTAGACCATTGTGCTGATCATTATGGAGGATAGGTCTGAGAATATCCTGGCAAGCTGGTTTAGTTATGGTAGATTTCCTCACCATGTGTATGTCAGTAAAGTATTTTATTTCTCCATCACAAATGAAACGCATTTTAGCTGGATACAGGATCCTGGGCTGAAAGTTGTTTTGTTTTAGGAGATTGAAGGTTGATGGCCATCCCCCTCCGGCTTGAAAGATTTTGACTGAGACATCTGCAGTGATTCTAATATTTCTCCCCTTGTAGGTAATGCTTTTCTTATATCTGGCTGTTTGCAGAATTTTCTCCGTCATATTAACTTTGCCAAAGTTAATTACAATGTGTCTAGGGATACTTTCTTCCGATTGAGTCTTCCTGGGGTTCTGAAACTGTCTACTATCTGAATCTCTGTATCTCTTGCAATACTTGGGAAATTCTCCTCCATAATCTCTTGGAGTAGAGCATCTGTGCCTTTAAGACCAACCTCTTCTCCTTCAGGAATTCCTGTGAGACATATGTTCGATCTTTTGGTGTGATCCCACAACTCTCTCAGGGAATGATCAGTTTTTGCTTTCCAGTTCTCTGCCTCTTTGAGTGCTTGGGAACGTTCAAAAGTCTTGTCTTCAGTTTTAGAGATGCTTTCTTCTGCTTGCTCAACTCTATTACTAAGGGATTCTACTGTATTTTGGAGATCCTCAAATAACTTTTTCATTTCTTAGAGCTCGGCTATCTCTTTTCTCATTATGTCCATATCCTGGGTGACTTTGTTTTTGAATTCATTAATTTTTTGAGACAACTTTTGCACAACTCTTTGGACTTCTATTTCCATCTTTTCCTTCATTCTATTCATTTTATTTGCCATCCATATTCTGAATTCTATTTCTGACATTTCAGCCATTTGTTTATGAATAACATCTTCTGGCATCTCTCATTCTCATTTTGTCATTCCTTGGGGGAGTTGATCTACTTTGATTACTCATATTGCCAGAGTTCTTCCACTGGTTCCACCCCATGAATATTTTCTATAGTTTGGCTAGTAAAACTGGTAGGGTAAGGTTGGATTGAGGGCCCCAGGAATTATAGTTAACCAGCCCTTTACCAAAGAGTTGGGCCTGGTGATTGTGACTTTTCCCCTACAGCTTTACAAATGTCCCTTTCAGACCTGCAGCCAGTGACTCTGAGAACCTGCTTTGTGCGATAGCTCAAGCTGGCTCTGTCTTGTAGTCAGCCAGCCTCTATCCAATCCTAATGGGTCATGGATTTAGGCTAAAATCTCAGCTGGGGAGAGTTAGCCTTTGCTATTTCTAAATGTTAATCTGGGGTTCAGAAATTAGAGTCTTTGCCTGTTAAGGAATCTAACACCTAATTGTCCACTTTGCATTCTGTACTCCACTTTATAGCTCTGTCACTTAGGTATCATTTGGCTATAAGTAATAGGACTACTTGACTAACAGTGGTTTAGTTAATTCTCTCATAGCATACGAAATCTACAAGTGTAGCAGTTCCAGTTTAGATAGTGGTTGATGCATGCCATAAAGGGACTCAGTTTTTTTTTTTCTCCGTTCTAACATCTTTAGAATATCATCATTTCTGTCTTATCTTAGGCTTGTGACCTCATGGTTGCAAAATGGTCACCTCTGTTCCAATCATCACAACTACACAAAACCATGTTCAAGACAAGCAGAAAAGAGAGAGCAGGATAACAGTTTTCTTTTATATCAGATAATAAAATGTTTTCCAGGACCCCCTCCCTAGTAGGTTCCTTCCTCCCATCTTATTTTATAAAATTGAGTCACATGGCTGTCCTTTGCTTCAAGAGGTGCTGAGAGGTTACCTTCATTTTTTTCTCATCAAGGTGGGAAAGGGAAAAGAGGGTTAATAATGATTGTTGGGAGACAACAAACTTTGTTTGTCACACCAGCCACAGCTTAATACCTATGGGTCTGGTATGCTCTCCTCAGTTTTAACATCCCATTCTTTAAGTTTTTTGTGTGTTTTTAAATTATACAAGTGACACGTGAGTATATTATTATTGTAAAAGATTCCAACAATAGTTTTCATTCTAAACAATCATTTTTTCCTTAATGGAAAACAAGTTTAATATTCCAGGCAAGCCGGCAAGCATGGTCATTGTCTGTCCTGTGAATATATTTTGGACTTTTCCGCTGAATTATTCGTTTATTTATCCCCTTCCCTGACATATCCTCATGCCTCTTCCTCTCCCTTCTAGATCTTAGCTTCCCTCAAAATTTGACTCTAATACCCCCTCCTCATTAAGGCCTTCACTGACTATCTCAATAAGAAACTGAGTCTTCTTCTATATAACCCCGAATGCTCAGATTGTCTAGACCACTCATTTACTGCTTTATTTCCTGTGTTCTGTTTTGCAGTCTTAATGTGTGATTGGGGCAGTCTAGGCCGGCTGAGAAACTGTGATTACCTGCTCTTTGTGTTGCCCTCCATGTTCCTAAACCTTCTTTGTACAAGGCAGGCCCTTTTTAGCTGACTGTTCCTTGCCCCCTCTATACGTGAGTATATCATCATTGTAAAAGAGTCCAACAATAGTGTGGTGCCTGTGGCTCAAGGAGTAAGGCGCTGGCTCCATATACTGGGAGGGGCGGGTTCAAGCCTGGCCCTGGCCAAAACTGAAAAAAAAAAAAAAGACCAACAATATTGTTCTCTGCAACTTGTGATTCTACCTGAAGCAACTATGGTTCAAACCTAGATAGTGATAAACATAGGTTGGGAGAAACATCTCTGGAATTAGCTTCTCACTTATGTCTTCCACTGCTGCTGTGGAACAAAATAATTCTTATTTTAGCAACAGTGAATATAAAAGAGGACGAAAGTCATTTGCTTCTGTGGCTTAACTGGGCTATAAGCTTCTCTTGATACGTAGTTTATACAAAGTGGCCAGGTCTTAATGAAGATGTCTCTATACAGGTTGTGACTCAAAGCCTCTCTGTGGCCTATTGTGCCACGCTGAGGGACATTTCTCTCTCTCTCTCTCTCTCTTTTGTGGCTTTTGGCCAGGGCTGGGTTTGAAACTGCCACCTCTAGCATATGGCCAGCACCCTACTCTTTTGAGCCACAAGTGCTGCCCCGACATTTCTCTCTTTCTTACGGCATCCAGTTTGACTTTTTCTGGAAGCAGCAGATCAGATTTTTTAATATACATTTATCCAGTTAGGATTTTTTAGGAGACCAGTCTCCTGACAATAAAATTCCAGCTATATTAATAGTGCAAATGTAAAGGGATTTCTTGGGCCATTTTCTGGAGTTTAGTAGGTTTCTATAGTTGTAGAAAGGGCCAAGAAAACTTCTTGGGGAGGAAGGATTTCATGAGCAAAGGGAAATGAAAGGTGAACATTTTTACTCCCATGTTACCTAGGCCCCATAGTGCTCAAATTCCTCCTGGCAACTTCATTGTGACAAAATTGCCAGCTTAACTAGTTGAAAGGCAAGTAAATTCTTTGTTCTCCTAACAATGTACATTGGGACCTCTGTAAGTTGACCACCCAAGGGACTGTAACAAATTGGTCAATATATGGAGGTGGTCAACATAAGGAACTAGGCCTGCTGTACTGATATATACATGTGGTGCACGTCCAGTCTATGAAAATTAGGTCAACTTAAGGAGCTAGTCAGTGGAAGGAGGTGGTCAACTATGGAGATGCTACTGTATTTGGCATCTCAAAGGAGGAAATGGTCAAAAGTGTTAGATTGTTTTGGAGAAGTTGGGCCAATCACTTTGGTTCAACTATAATTTAGACTTCCTTTTTTTTCTTCACATGAGTTTGGTAATTGAAACATCCTGTCTATCAGATTGAAGCAGATATCTTCAAATGTTTATTTTTACCATTTATAGGACTATTTCCATATCAATTTTGTTAACAGTTTAACCATTTGTTGCTCACTTGTATTCATCTTCATACCTAATACTTGATAAAAGACAACTGAGTGGAACCTCTCTCAGTGATCAAGGAAACTGACTTCTTTCCTTTCTCTTAAATTAAATTTTTATTGAGGTAATTGTAAATTCACATGTAAATTCACATCAGAAATAATAGAGAGGTCCCTGTGTACCATTCACCTTGTTTCTCCCAATGGTGTAACATTGTACAAAACTACATGTAATGTAGTTTACTGACATTCATATGAGGGAATGAAGGGAAATTTGCCCTTTCCCATGAAAGTTTTCTGACAGATCAATTTAAAATTAAGGCAGATTAATAAGAGAGAGAGGTTTATTTACCAGCTCATGGGGAGAATCGTAGAGTGAATACCCAGCATCCCAATGATAATCCACCTGCCTTGGCCTCCCAGAGTGCTAGGTCTTTTGCCCATTTCTAATTGGATTATTTTTTACTGTTAAGTTTTGAAAATTATTTATACATTCTAGATACTAAGTCTTTTGAGATGTGGCTTGTATATATGTTCTTGCAGTCTATGGCTTGTCTTTTCATCCTGTTTACAGGATCTTTTGCAGAGCTGAACTTTCTAATTTTGGTGACATCCAGTTTATGTGTTTTTCCTTTATGGATTATGCTTGTTGTGTTAAGTCTAATAAGAACTCTTAGTCTACTGCTACATTCTGTGTTTTTTCCTAAAAGTTTTATAGTTTTAAATTTTATATTTAAGTCTGTGATCCACTTTGAGTTAATTTTTATATAAACATGAGATTTAGGTCGTGATTAATTATTTTGGCCTATGGATGCCCACTTGATCCAGCACCATTTGTTGTAAGGGTTATTTTTTCATTGATTTGCTTTTGTATCTTTGTAAAAAGTCATTTAAGTACACAAGCAAGGCAGTCCTCGAGTTAGAAATATCCAACTTAGGTGCAACATGCACATATGAATGGAGGCTGCCACAGGTAATAGATAAATGGACTTCTTCCAACTTACATACAAGTTTAACTTAAAAAGAAACCTTCAGAATCTATCTTGTTCATAACCTGGGGACTGCCTGTATTTGTGTGGGTCTTTTTCTGGTTCTCTATTCTGTTCCATCAATCTCTGTGTCTATCTCTTTGCAGTGGTCACACTGTTTTTATTACTGTGTGATAAAAAGTAATATATACATATTACTTTTAATATTATTTTTAATGTATTACCTTAATTATATTAAGAAGTAAATCTTAATATCAGGTTCAGTAATTCCTTCCACTTTATTTTTGTCAAGGCTTTTCTTTGTCTTCTTCATTTTTCCTAATGAGTAAAGAAAATCATCCCTTAGACCACTTATTATCTTTTTTTTTTTTGAGACAGTCTCACTACATCACCCTCAGTAGAGTGCTGTGGTATCACAGCTCACAGCAACCTCCAACTCTTGGGCTTAAGCAATACTCTTGCCTCACCCTCCCAAGTAGCTGGGACTACAGGCCCCTGCCACAATGCCCGGCTATTTTTTGTTACAGTTGTCATTGTTTAGCAGGCCCAGGCTGGGTTCAAATCTGCCAGCCTGGGTGTATGTGGCCAGTGCCCTAACCACTGAGCTACAGGTACTGAGCCTACTTACCTATCTTATGCTGTTAAAATTAAAGGATATTGTTTAGAAACTGCATGCATTAGTTTGTAACACTTTCTACTGTACATAATGGAATACCTGACCAATATAGGCTTAAACAAACAGGGTTCCATTTGTTTATTTATTTATTTTTCCACCAAGTCTGGAGGCAGGTGACTGCTGGTGCATGTTTAGAGGTTCAACTTTGTCTTAAGCAGCATTTCTACAGTCTTCCCCACCTTCCCACCTATGGTCCCAAGGTGCTTACTATAGCTCCCAGGTGTCATGTGTACGAAATTTGACAATTAAGTTTGCAAACTTGCCACTGTGAGCTTATGTGGGCAGCACTGTATAATCAACTTGGTAAGGTTTTATAACCTTATTATATCAGTGTCTCACAATTGTGTTTGTGTTTATGTATGGCAATGTCTTGCTGAGTGGTATTCATTATTGTTGTGTGTATTTGTGTGCCATCATGAGAAAGTTGAGCTTGAATTAGAGCAATGAATAAACATTCATAAATTTCTCGTTAAACTTGGTAAGAGTGGAAATGAAATCAGGGGTATGTTAGCCCAAGTTTATGGGGATAATGCCGTGAAGAAAATGGCAATGTACAAATGTACACGTTTTTCTGAGGGGAGAGAAAGCATCCTTGATGAAGAGAGGCAGGGCAGCCAGTAATGAGTAGAACTGAAGACAAAATTGCAAAAATTCATTAAATTGTGTATCAAAATTGTCAGCTTGACTAAGAAGCATGGAAGATCAAATAACCAATTATAGAAAAACAGCGAAATCTTAACTGAAAATCTTGACCAACGACTTCATGGCTCTTGCATCATGACAATGCACCAGCTCACATGGCACTGTCTATGAGGGAGATTTTAGCCAGTAACAAATAACTGTATTGGAACACCCTCCTACTCACCTGATACAGCCCCCATTGATGTTTTTTACCCAAAGATAAATGAAACATTGAAAAGAAGACATTTGGATGACATTCAGGACATCAAGGGTAATGCAATGACAGCTTCAATGGCCATTCCAGAAAAAGAGTTCCAAAATTTCTTTGAAGGGTAGACTAGGTGCTGGCATCGGTGCATAGCCTCCCAAGGGGAGTACTTCGAAGGTGACCATAGTGATATTCAACAATGAGGTATGTACCACTTTTTCTAGGATGAGTTTGTGAACTTAATTATCAGATCTCCTACATCTCAAGGCAAGAAGGAGTGAATGAGTGGAAGCATGACATCCATCTGTCCCTTGCTTTGTGAGAGCAAAACCCTTTTCTAGAATTCCAAAATGGACTCCTGAAAAAGAGGCTGAGGAGCTAAGTTTAGTTTTGTAAATGGAGATTGACAAGGAGGAGAAATTTGGGAATACATGTATCAATTAGCTGCAATGAGCCAGTGATTGTAACTGACTTTGGGCAAGAGACATCTTTAGAATTGTGTTTATTGATTCCTGCCTTGAGTTGAATTATTTAGAGAAAAAAATCCTTCTTTAGAGAAAGGTGCTACACATCTTCCTAGAACTTATCGATTTAAATTTTATTTTCCACTCTATTGATTTAAATACATTGTGTAATATGTGAAATCAATGTTATTGTTATACTGAATTTGTTACTTGCTTCTGAGTGGAGGTTTTTCCAAGTTCTTGATTGTTTGTTTGGGAAAAGAATTTTGGGACACAGCACATAAGCCAAGGAAGCACAAACTTTATTGAAAGTGAAAGTGCACTTTCAGGGAGGAGAGGGGGCAGGCTCAAAAGAGAGCAGCTGCATGGGGAGGAAGTTGCCTTAGTTCTTTGGTAGAGGGGAGACATATTCAAGGCCAAACGGTTGGCTTTTTTTTTTTTTAATTTTATGCATGTACACAGTTTATTAAATTTGCATTCTACATAAGGCTGGCATTTCAGGGTTGGCTTTTACTAACAATCTGGATACTAATTCCTAGAATTGGGTTCCCTCCCATTTTCATACTTTATGGTTGTCCCAGAACTGTCATGTTGATTTCAAGTGTGGAGAAATTTTAAAACCACAATGTAAAGATATTGTAATTAGCCAAAATTCTTGACAAGCTGGTTAAGGCTGGTTATTATCTGTAGTTCTCAGCTTCTCTAGTTAACATCTGTTTAAGAGTTATTTCAACAACTGCACATGATCTTAGAGCCCTCGCATCTGATCTCAGCCCTGTCACTCAGTCTCCTAGTCTAACAAGCTGATGGCTGAGAATCATGAGCATAGCACTTTTCCAAAGTTAGGTTTGAATAGAGAAAAATTAGCTTAAAATGTTTGAGACTTTCTTTGACATGGCTTCTTTATTTGCCCGTTTGGGGTTACTTTTTGAGTGATTGAGCTTTATTAATAAGTAATGATAGCTTTCATGCTCTTATGGTCTTGAGCTCTAATATTCCACTATCCCTGAGGCAATTTTGTTATTTTCTCTGGGAGGTTCGCAGTATCTGCTAGATGACTTTTTCTTCTCCATAAAAGCATAGAAAAGAAGAAAAGAGAAAGTGAATATCTCAAATAAATATGATATGAAGGGAGAACAAAAGCTACACTATTCCTGGAAGAGAAGCAAACTAGTCCAGAACCTAGGAATATGTAAGAATGATAGTTTTAGAGAATTCTGTATCAGATTTTCCATTAACCTCAAAGAGTAATTAGAAAACTAAGTGTTGTTAATGTTTATTGAAATATTAAATACTAAATGGCTCTCTTCAGTCCTCAAATTTCCAGTAATTGCAAGAGGAATTTCTACTCTCTTCTAATACTTGCCTTGCTTTTAAGGGATTGAGTCTAGACCTAATTATTTGATCTATTTCGTTTCTTCTGGATCATGGAGGTTACTTTTGCCGAAAGCAAAGTAACGATTCAACTTCAATGACTTAAACAAGGGTAGGTTTATTACTTTTCTCTAAGAGAGAACAAAGAAGTGAGACCTAATGCTTAAGGGCTATGGTGTTGGATTTGCACTAGTTGTGTGACCTTGGGCAAATTACCTAAATTCTCTGTGTCTCAGAATCCCTACCTAGCATATTCAGAGATTTTTTTCTAAGTTTTTTTTTTTTTTGAGACAGAGTCTCAAGCTATCCCCCCGGGTAGAGTGCTGTGGCATCACAGCTCACAGCAACCTACAGCTCCTGGGCTCAAGCGAATCTCCTGCCTCAACCTCCCAAGTAGCTGGGACCACAGGTGCCCACCACGACGCCTGGCCATTTTTGGGTTGCAGCCGTCATTGTTGTTTGGCGGGCCCCGGGCTGGATTCGAACCCGCCCGGGTATGTGGCTGGTGCCTTAGCCACTTGAGCCACAGGTGCCGAGCCTTCTCTAAGGATTAAGAGAGTTTTTTGAAAATGAAATTGCATATCTTAGTTATTAATAAAGTTGACCATATTTTAATATGTTTATTGGCTATTTCTATTTCTTTTACTTTGTGAAGCACCATTTCAAATCTATTGCTCATTTTTCCATTCAGTTTTCTTTTTTTATTGTACATATTTATGAATACAGGATATTTTCATACCTGTATATGATGTGTAATGATCAAATAAGGGTAATTAGCATATCTGTCACTTCAAAGATTATAATTTGTGTTGTGAACATTCAAAGTCCTCTCTTTCTGAAAATATACAATAAATTACAGTTAACCATATTCACTGACAGTGCTGTAGAACACCAGGACTGATTCCTCCCACATAGCTGTAATTTATTTTTGAATTTTATTTCTTATAGCATAACTGTGTACATTAATGCAATCATGGCATACAGTGTGCTGTTTTCATATACATTTTGAAATACTCTCATCAAACTGGTCAACAGCTGTAATTTTGTATCTTTTGACCATCCTCTCCCCATCTTCCCCCACCCCCCTCATCCTTTAATACTCACAATGATTAAGAGAGTTTAATGTTTCTAAAAAGTTCTTAGAACAGTGCGGCAGTTGTTAGCTCTTGGTGATCCTAGTGAGCTCTCAGGTCTTTACTAAGCACCTTACTCTTCCTGGCTTTCCATATGCTTGTCAAACGTGGACTTTGGAGTGCACCGTGGTTAGAAACAAGAGACTCTGATGTGCTGGAGCTCTGAAATGGAAATTACAAACAGATCAACAACTCCCAGTGCTGAGGACCATAGCCTGCTTCTCAGTTTGGGTTAGGTTTATGGTTTCTGTAGCAGTCCTGATAACCTACTGATTATTCATTAATCAACACAAGCATGTGAGAAAATTGCATTGCTCTTCCAGTATTTCTTTTTTTAATTTTTGAGACAGAGTTTCATTCTGTTGTCCCAGGCTTGAGTACTGTGGCTTCATTGCTCACAGCAACCTGAAACTGCTGGGCTGAAGTGATCTTCTTGCCTTAGCCTCCCAAGTAGCTTGGACTATAGGTGACCTCCACCATGCCTGGCTAGCTTTTTTTCTCTCCCTATTTTTATTTTTATTTTTTTTACTGAATGATAACTATGTACTTTAATGCACTTCTGGGGTACAGTGTAGGGTTTTCACACACAATCCGAAACACTTCCATCAAACTGGATAACAAAGCCTTCATGTCATTTTCTTAGTTGTTGTGTTAAAACGTTCATATTCTACTCTTAGAAAGATTCACTTGTACCCTTGTAAGATAAACCACAGAAGTGATCCGTCCAATCCCCCTCCCTCCAGCCATCCCCTCTCCCCTCTCCCTCCCCCTCTTAGGCTGTTATTAGGTTATAGCTTTCATATAAAAGGTATAAATTAATTTCATAGTAGGGGTGTGTACATTGGATACTTTTTCTTCCATTCTTGTGATACTTTGCTAAGAAGAACATTTTCCAGCTCCATCCATGTGAACATGAAGGAC
>NW_003852404.1:1404245-1427264 GCF_000181295.1 Otolemur garnettii
TAAGTTGTTAACTTCCTCTCTTTCTGTTCTCTTGAGGAAGGCTTGTAATGCTATAAATTTCCCTCTTAGGACTGCCTTTGCAGTATCCCAGTGGTTCTGATAACTTGCATCTTCATTATCATTATGTTCTAAAAATTTGTTGATTTCCTTCTTGATCTCATCTTTGACCCAACTATCATTCAGCATAAGGTTATTTAGCTTCTATGTTTTTGTACGAGACTGCATACTCCTGTTGTTACTGAGTTCAACTTTTATTCCCTGATGGTCTGAGAAGATGCATGGAATAATTTCTATTCTTTTAAATTTACTGAGGTTAGACTTATGACCTAAGATGTGATCAATTTTGGAGTACGTTCCATGGACTGATGAGAAAAATGTGTGTTCAGTTTTGTTAGGATGAAAAGTTCTGTAGATGTCTATTAGGTCCAAAAGTTGAATAGTTAAATTTAAATCTATAATGTCTTTGCTCAGCTTCTTTTTGGAGGATCTGTCCATCACTGCCAAAGGAGTGTTGAAATCTCTGACTATGATGGAGCTGGGAGAGATCAAGTTGCTCACGCCAGTTAGAGTCTCTTTTATAAATTGAGGTGCATTCTGGTTGGGTGCATAGATATTGATAATTGAGATCTCACCATATTGAGTATTGCCCTTAACAAATATAAAGTGGCCATCTTTATCTTTGGTTACTTTTATTGGTTTGAACCCTATTTTATCTGCAAATAAAATTGCAACACCTGCTTTTTTCTGCTTTCCATTAGCCTTGAATATAGATGACCATCCCTTCACCCTGAGTTTGTATTTGTCTTTTAAAGTAAGGTGAGATTCTTGTATACAACAGATGTCTGGTCTGAGTTTCTGTATCCAATCAGCCAATCTGTGCTTCTTTACAGGACAACTTAAGCCATTCACTTTGATTGAAATTATTGATAAGCCTGGTAAAATTTTGGGCATTGAGTTGCTCGAAAGTCCATTAGACATTTTCAATCCTTTTGCCATTGTGGAAGTTGGAATTTGATCATAAATTTCTGGGTGCCTTTACTTTTGTGCTGGAGGATTGTACTTGTCATTATGGAGGATAAATTTGAGAATTTCCTGGAGAGCTGGTTTAGTTATGGCAAATTTCTTCAACATATGAATGTTGTTAAAGTATTAATTTCTCCATCATAGATGAAACTCAGTTTAGCTGGATGCACGATCCTGGATTGAAAGTTATTTTGTTTTAGGAGATTAAAAGTCGATGACCATCCTCTTCTAGCCTGAAAGGTTTCAGCTGAGAGATCTGTAGTCATACTAATACTCTTCCCCTTATAGGTTATGGTTTTCTTATGTCTGAGTGCTTTCAGAATTTTCTCTTTCATCTTAACTTTGGTGAAGTTAATTATGATGTGTCCGGGGGATGTCTTGTTTGGGTTGAGTTGTGCTGGGGTTCTGAAACGATCTGCTATCTGAATTTCAGAATCTCTTGGCATGTCTGGAAAGTTCTCTTTCATAATTTCATGAAGAAGAGCCTCTGTGTTTTGTGAAGCAACTTCATTGCCTTCTGGGATTCCTATAAGGTGAATATTAGTTTTCTTCAAATTATCCGAGAGCTCTGTGAGAGTGAGATCTGTTTTTGTTCTCCATTTCTTTTGATCTTTGTGCTCCTGGGCTTCTTCAAAAGCTTTGTCTTCAAAATCATAGATCCTTTCTTCTGCCTGTTCCACTCTGTTACGGAGGGATTCCACCATATTTTTCAAATCCTCGAGGGCTGCAACCTCTTGTCTCAGTGTTTCAAAATCTTTGATCATTTTATCTTTGAAATCATTGAATTCTTGAGACATCTTTTGAATAATTTCTTGAGATATCTTTTGAATAATTTCTTGAGAAATCTTTTGAATAATTTCTTGAACTTCTATTTCCTTCCTTTCTTCCATTCTGTTAATCTTATTTGCTATCCACATAGCAAATTGTTTCTTGATGTTGTCTTCAATTCCATCTAAGCCATTTTTCCTTGGGGGAGTTGATCTACTCTGGTTATTGAAGTTGCCAGAGTTTTTCCGCTGATTCCACCCCATGCTGATTTTACCTTGTTTGGAGACCTTATCAGAACCGTTCAGTTGGTGTCTTCTTCTGGTTACCCAGAGAGACAGGCAGAGTGTGTCTGTTGTCTTCTCCCAGTTCTCGGGTGCTGGGGCAACTGGGGTGCAGTCAATGGCAGCAGCCACACGGGAGTGTGCGTAGCTGGATTAGACCTCGTTCAGCCAGCCGGGGTTACTGGGGGGCAGGAGACTGGTAGCAGCTGGATCAGTCCTAGTTCAGCCCTGCCAGGGAAACTAGTGGAACAGGGGAACTGTAGCGGCTAGATCTGTCCTAGTTCATCCCCCTGAAGCAGCCGGGGGATGGGAGGGAATGGCAGCGGTAGTACAGGGCACAAGATTGACCAGATTAGTCCTAGTTCAGCCCCGCCAGAGTAGCTGGGGGGGGCAGAGGACTCCTTCACCGTGACCCGCTGGATGCATGCGGCACTAGCAAGTCGATCTGTGCCCTCTGAGCATGGGAGCCTGGAGCGGGAACTCCTCCACCTCCACCTGTGGGATGCACATGGCTCTAGGAAACCGTTCTGGGCCCTCCCAGAGTGGTAGACTCCTCCACCAGTGCTTACAGGGCGCATGTGGCTCTAGCAAGCAGTTCTGGGCCCACCCAGCACGGGTGCCTGGAGCAGGGAACTCCTTCGCTGCTCCCTGTGGGTTGTATGTATCTCTAGCAAGCTGTTTTGGGTCCTCCTGGAACAGAGAACTCCTCCACCACTGCCCGTGGAATGCCTGTGGCATTAGCAAGCAGTTCTGGGCCTGCCCAGAGCAGGAGCCTGGGGCGGGGATCTCCTTTGCTGCCTGTGAGGCGTGTGACTCTAGCAAGCAGTTCTAGGCCTGCCGGAGGCAGGGGACTTCTTTGTGGCCACCCCCTGCCCGTGGGAGGCATGCAGTTCTAGCAAGCAGTTCTGAGCCCACTTGGAGCCCTGGAGCCGGGATCTCCTCTGCCGCCTGCGGGGTGTGCAGCTCTAGCAAGCATTTCTGGGCCTGCCCAAAGTTGGGGACTCCTCTGTCACTGCCTGTGGGGTGCGCAAGGCTCTAGCAAGTAATTCAGTGGCTTCCTGGAGCAAGGGACTCCTTTGTGACCACCCACCGCCTGCAGGAGATGTGTGGCTCTAGCAAGCAGTTCTGGGCCTGCCCAGAGCCCTGGAGTGGGATCTCCTCTGCCTCGTGTGGGGCACGCGGCTCTAGCAAGCAGTTCTGGGTCCTCTCAGAATGGGGGACTCCTCCGCCGCCACCCGCGGGGGAAGCGCAAGGCTCTAGCAAGTAGTTCTGTGCCTGCCAGGAGCCGGGGACTCCTCTGCAACCACCCGCCACCTGCGGGAGGTGTGAGGCTCTAGTAAGCAGTTCTAGACCTGCCCAGAGCCTTGGAGCAGGGGTCTCCTCTGCCGCCTGTGGGGTGCGTGGCTCTAGCAAGCAGTTCTGGGCCTGCCTAAAGTTGGGGACTCCTTGTCGCAGCCCGTGGGGTGCGCGAGGCTCTAGCAAGTAGTTCTGTGGCTGCCTTGAGCAGGGGACTCCTCTGCGACCACCCGCCGCCTGCAGGAGGTGTGCAGCTCTAGCAAGCAGTTCTGGGCCCACTCTGAGCCCTGGAGCGGGGATCTCCTCTGCCGCCCGTGGGGTTCGTTGCTCTAGGAAGCAGTTCTGGGCCCTCCCACAGTGGGGGACTCCTTGGCTGCTGCCCGTAGGGTGCGCAAGGCTCTAGCAAGTAGTTCTGTGCCTGCCCAGAGCAGGGGACTCCTCTGTGGCCACCCGCAGCCCATGGGAAGCATGTGGCTCTAGCAAGCAGTTCTGGGGCCCACTTTGTAACTGTATTTTGTGTTCTTAAATGCTCTTCCTTGGATTTACAGCTTGTCAAACTTCTTTCTTGGCTCAGCTCCCTGTCTTTGGGGAGCTTCATAGATTCTGATTCCAACCAGTTTTTCTTCCTTTGCTCAGGAGCTTCTGACCAGGGTTGCTACCAGTCAGCCATCTTCCCAGAATCTACCTCTCTCCCTATTTTTAGTAGAGATAGGGTCTCACTCTTGCTCAGGCTGGTCTCAAACTTCTGAGCTCAAGAAATCCACCTTCCTTGGCCTCCCAGATTGCTAGGATTACAGGCATCAGCCACCTCACCTGGCCTTTGCACTTCCAATCTTTAGCAACAAGGAAGGAATGGTGCTATCAACTATTAATTTTATGTGAAGTCAAGTGTCTGGCTTTGGTTACTGCCTTTCCAACATTGGTGTCATAAGTGAAAGGAGATGCCAAGGAGCAGGAATATGCTCTGCTGAATTTGGGCAGAGTAAGAAAAAAAGACACTAGAGCATGTTGCTCACAGCAATCTCAAACTCCTGGGCTCAAGAGATCCTCCTCCCTCAGCAGGGCTAGTATATTCCTAGCTTTATCATTTGCTAAAGTATTTGCCTACTTTCCCTGGATGAGGATCATTTTGCAGTCGTTAGGGCAAAGGGCAGGTTGCCATGTGATCCTGAGAGGTTATAACGACACATCTCAAGCTTGTGTGTATGTGTAGGGGGAGGCAAACGTTTGACACAGGTGCCATCTGGACTGTTAGATCATACCAAAAAAATACTCAAGGTATTAGTATCTAAGGTAATTCAATTCTGAATTGAAATTTCAAGTAAAAGGTCTAAGTGCAAAAATGGAATCTTGCATGCTATGGTGATTAGAATAACAACAGCAATTGGTGTTACTGAACTTTCAAAAAGTATGTTTATTTTGTTGTTTTGAGTTTGAATGTATGAATTTACAACTCACAGGCCTGGGGTTTTGGAGAGGTTTTAATAATAGTTCCTTTTGTGCTGAAAGTATTCTTTTTAAAGAATTAGGTCTTGCTGATTTGATTTTATTTAACAAGAGAATTGGAAATACTTAAGAAGTATATGATTGGTACTCTTTGGGTAGAGAATTGACTCATCAAGTTAGCATGGATTTGATTGAATGAACTATATTCTGAATTTCACAGGTTTTGGTTTTTCCTTTATTTTTATAGCATTGGTGGATTTTATGGCCCAGCATGCTTCTGCTGTGCAATTCTGCTGGCATTGGTGGATTTTAATGTTTGAATATAAAGGTCTTGGCTAGGCATGGTAGCTCATGCCTGTAATTCTAGTACTCTGGGAGGCCAAGGGGGTGAGGATCTCTTAAGCTCAGGAATTTGAGACTAGCCTGAGTAAGAGTAAGACTTCACCTGTACTAAAAATACAAAAATTAGCCAAGCACTGTGATGGGCACCTGTAGTTCCAGCAACTTGGGAGGCTGAGGCAGGAGGCTCTCTTGAGCCCAGGAGTTTGAGGTTGCTGTGAGCAACATGCTCCAGTGTCTTTTTTCTTCTGCCCAAATTCAGTGCATATTTCAAGGCTCACCTTGAGATCCACATTCTACATGAATTTGTCTCTGGCTTCTACCACTTCTTAGTGTACTCCTTTGAATTTCTGTAACCTAATTTCTAATCTATGTGCAGAGGGTCTGCTGTTTGCTACAGGGGGATGCCAAAAAAATAGGTAGTAAATCTTAAATATAGATGGTATGTTTAAATTCAAGAATAATTGACTGCATATACCTGTTAGGCCCTGTGTTAGATGCTGAATGAAAAATAATACAGAGTTGGGCGGCACCTGTGGCTCAAAGGAATAGGGCACCGGCCCCATATATCCCAGGTGGTGGGTTCAAACCTGGCCCTGGTCCAAAAAAAAAAAAAAAACACAGACTGTGGCCCCACTTTCATTTTATGGAACCAAGAAGAATAATATTAAAAGTGATTTTTGACTAAGAAATTTTGAAAAATAAGATGATTCATACATGTTTATGAAACAAATATTACTATGACTAATAGTGTCATAAAAGTAGAGATAAATCTCTAAGATTATTTAATCGCGTGTAGAAAGTTAAGTTCTAAGTCATATGAAATGTTATATACTATTCATAAAAATGTTCTATAAAATCTGTGGAAGAGAACATAGTAGTTTTTAGGATGGTTCCTGAGGGAATAATACTTGGTCCTTTTTTACTGGAGCTCTAACTCATTTCTTTCTAAAAGCCAATCACAAGTCCTTCCTCAAGAAAATAATAAATGCTAATAGGCAGGCATAGTTATAGGTATTCTCTTGCTTGATCCTAAGTACTGTCCTGTGAAGCAAGTAGTATTATTCTCACCTTAGAGATTGTAAAGCTAGAGGAATCTAGAAAAGTAAAGTGACTGCTCCAGGATCACATGGCCCATAGTAGCAAAGTTGGAACAGGAATAGGAGACTTTCAGTGCCAGATCTCCTGAGCACCTACTGTGTGCCAGGTTCTGTATTCCTTATTCTCAGGAAGTTCAAAGTCTAGTGTCAAATACAAGCACAGAAACAGATTGCAGTAGTGTACTATGCTAAGTACAGTGATGGCTGTACAGAAATTATGTGAATGCTGACGGGGCCTCATTTGTTGAATGAACGAATCAAGAATGGACCTTTCGAAATTATTTGTTTCTGTCTCTACCTCTGCTGCCTTTTCAAGAGTCTCATCTATTATAACATTTTTTAAAAAATAGTGTGTCCTGTGCTATAAGTACTGTGCTGGGCCCTGGTAATCCAGCTGGGGGGCAATGGGCAAGTAAGTATGTGGTTAAAGATGGTGACTTTCCAGATTTTATTTATTTTTTTCTTTTTTTTTAATGGAATGGTAACTATGTACATTAATGCACTTCTGGGGTACAGTGTGGTGTTTTCACATACAATCCGAAACACTTCCATCAAACTGGTTAACATAGCCTTCATGTCATTTACCTAGTTATTGTGCCAAAATGTTCATATTCTACTCTTAGAAAGGTTCACTTGCACCCTTGTAAGATAAACCACAGAAGTGATCCCTCCAATCCCCCTCCCTCCACCCATCCTCCCCATATTCTTAGGCTGTTATTAGGTTATAGCTTTCATATAAAAGGTATAAATTAATTTCATAATAGCAGTGTGTACAGTGGATACTTTTTCTTCCATCCAGATTTTAATAGAAGATGCATGCAGAAACAAAATGTTCTACCTGTGGCAGCCAAGGAAGACTTTAAGAGAATATGATGTTTAGATGACATTTTATTTATTTCTTACATTTTTCTGAGTTTGAGTTATTTTAAGGAAATTATAAATACTAGAAACACAAGAATTTTGATCTGCAGTACCTTACCCAGAGCTATTCAAAGAGTCATATGGTTCATAAGATATTTCTGTCCCCATGACTCTGCTGAAATCATTCTCGTCAAGGTTACCAGCCATAACCATGTTGCCAAATCAGGGGTTTAGTCTTGAGCCTCATCTTCATGTGACTTATCAGTTGCATTTAGCACAGGTAGAGACAGTAGAAATGATCAAATTTGTACTCCTTCAAATGCTTTCTTGACAGTTTTCATGATATTGGACTCTCCTGGTGTTCTTCCTATCTAACTAGCTTTTCCTTTTTAGTTTCCTTTGCTAATTCTAATCCCATCTCCCTGATCTCTTAACATTGGGATATTGTAAGGCTCAATCTTGGAGTTTTTTTCCTGCATTATCACCATTCAATCTGATACTATAGTCTTAAATACCATATATCAATTGATATATATATGTACAAATATAAAATTCTTATATTCAGCTTTGACCTTTGTCCTTCACTTCAAACTCATATATTCACGTGCTAGTCAACATTTTTGTTAAGTCCTATCTCAAACTTAACATGCCCAAAATAGAATTCTGGACTCCTGTATCTGCGTCCTACCTCCAGAGCCCTCACCTAGGTTCTCTCCTACAGTTCCACATAACACTAGTACATAACACTCAATTCTTCCAGTTGCTCAGGTCAAAATATTTGGCATCATCAACAACTCATCTCTTTTTCTGCATCCTGTATATAATCTATCAGTAAATTATTTTTGTTCTTCCTTGGAAATATATGCAGAGTTTGATCACTTCTACTATCTCTGCTTTTATTATTGTGGTCATTTCTTGCCTAGACTAAAGCAGTATATCCAGTTTTTGTATTGCAGCCAAAGTGATCCTACATATTCCCTGTTTAAAACAAAATGCCAAACCTCAAATCCAATCTTTTTTTTTTTTTTTTTGCAGTTTTTGGCCAGGGCTGGTTTGAACCTGCCACCTTTGAAATATGGGGCTGGAACCCTACTCCTTTGAGCCATAGGCGTCGCCCACCAAAGTCTTTTTATTTTTTTTTACTTAATTTTTATTAAGTCATAACTGTATAGTCTCCCTCTTTTTATGGCTTCATAGTGTTCCATGGTATACATATACCACAATTTGTTTATCCATTCATGAGTAGATGGGCATTTAGGCTGCTTCTATGACTTGGCTATTGTGAATTGGGCTGCAGTAAATGTTCTGGTGCAGATGTCTTTGTTGTAAAGTGATTTATGTTCATCTGGATAGATACCTAGTAATGATATTGCAGGATCAAATCGTAGATCAATTTTTGGTTCCTTGAGAATTCTCCATACTTCTTTCCAAAAAGGCTATATTAGTTTGCAGTCCCACCAGCAGTGTAGAAATGTTCCTTTATCTCCACATCTACAGTTTTGGGATTCTTTGATGTGGTCTAATCTTATTGGCAATAGGTGGTGTCTCAAAGTGGTTTTAATCATCTGCATCTCTCTGATGACTAAAGATGATGAGCATTTTTTTCATGTGTTTTAGGTTGTGTTTCTGACAAAAGTTTGATAACTAGAATCCACAGAGAACTAATCAATAAGAAAAGAACAAACAACCTCATTTCTTTGTGGGCAAGAGACTTGAATAGAAACTTCTCTTTTTTTCTTTTAGAGATGTTTTCTTGCTGTGTCACCCGGGCTGCACTGTCATGGTGAGATTATAGCTTACTGCAGCCTCAAACTCCTAGGCTAAAGTGATTCTCCCATCTTGGTCTCCCAAAGCACTTGGATTAGAGGTGTGAGCCACCATGCCTGGCCTCTAGTGTTCTTTAAACCTCTAAGGCACAGGCCCCTGTTTACTCTCTTAACCTCACATCTCAAGTCACAGGGCTTTGACCTGTCTAACCCTATAATGGTGTATTGTCCTGAAAGGTAGGGCATAACAGGGAAGATAGCACAGCAATCCAGAGTGCAGGAATGAATGGAGGGGAGAAAGAACTCTCAGTGGCTCATACTAGTATTTTGTGAAACACGAAAGATGGGAAAGAGTAAAGACAGGAATGAAAGCAGGACTCAGGGCTGAAGAAAAGCTTCCTCTAAGAAGTGAAAGACTTATTTCGGCATTGTGTCTCATATCTGTAGTCCAATCTACTTGGGAGGCTGAGGCAGGAGGATTGTTTGAGGCCAGGAGTTGAAGGTTGCTGTGAGCTAGGCTGAGGCCACGGCATGGTAGCCCAGGTGACAGAGTAAGCCTGTGTCTCAAAAAACAAACAAACAAACAAACAAACAAAAAACAAAAAAAACAAACCTAACATGTATTTCACAGGAAAGCTTTATATCCCTACCATAAATGGAAATCCTACCATTTGATCGAAGTGGAAGATCATAGAGTAAGACAAAAATGAAAACAAAATAGTGGTTTTAGATTTGATGCCTACAGAAAGTGTGAGTCCAAGGTCTGCTTTTTTTTTTTTTTTTTCCTATGGGCAGGTTCAAGACCAGCCTGAGCAAGAGTGAGACCGTGACTCTACTAAAAATAGAAAAACCTGCCGGGTGTAGTGGTGAATGCCTGTAGTCCCAGCTACTTTGGAGGTTGAAGCAAGAGGATTGCTCAAGCCCAAGAGTTTGAGGTTGCTGTGAGCTAGGACACCATGGCACTCTAGTCAGGGCAACAGAGTGAGAGTCAGTCTCGATAAAAGAAAAAAAGATCCTCACATTAAGATGTGGCAGTGGTCTCTTTACAAGTTGTTTGCCTTCAGACTCTCCCCCTTCTAATCCATCCAGACATGGTGGATTTGTCCTCATCCTTCCCCTGTGTCTCTTGGGAAGCTTTAATGGTTCTTTGTTGCCTGTTTGACCCAGACCACAAGTTTTCATTTGGCAACCAGTGAATATACACTCAAGTTTAATGGACTTCCTGTATCTGAAACAATGTTAGATGGTGAGGGGAAATGAGAGAGGGAAGAAATGCATATCATAGTTCCAGGGTTTAAAAAATGTCAGCTAGTTGGGGAAACAAAACGAACATGCATGCATGTGCACATGGCATATATATATAATGGGCTTGTGGTCAGGGAGGGCCTTATGAGTCTGCCCATCTCTGGGCTTGGTCATCACATAGCTAATTTGTGGCGTATGACTGTCACTGCTCATTCATGATGTATGACTCTCACACTGGCTGGGTTTTTTTTTTTGTAATTGTGGGAAATTATATATAGCATAAAATTTGCCATTTTAACCATTTAAAGTGTACTGTTCAGTGGCATTCAGTACATTCACAGTGCTGTAAAGCTATCCCCACTATTTCAAGAAAATTTTCATCACTCCAAAGGAAACCTAATACACAGTACACTGTCACTCCCCATTCCCTGACAACCATTAGTCTGTTCTCTGTCTGTATGGATTTGCCTATTTTTATATAAATGGAATCATAAAATGTGTGACCTTGTGCCTGGCTTCTTTCACATAGCATGATGTTTTCAAGGTTCACCCATGTTATAGTATGTGTCGGTACCCTGCTCCCTTTGATAGCAGAATAATATTCCTGTTGTACAAATATTCCATTGTACAGTTATTCCACGTTTTGTTTATCCACTCATTGGATGATGGACATCTGGGTTGTTTACACCTTTTGGCTATTGCAAACAATGCTGCTATGAACATTTGGGTACAATTTTTTTCTGTGGACATATGTTTTCAATTCTTCTAAGTATAAACCCAGAATTGGAATTGCTGGATCATATGGTAATTCTAGTTTAACTTAATAAGGAGCTGCCAAACTGTTTTTCACAGCAGCTGTACTATTTTTTATTCCCACCAGCAATGTATGAGACATTCTAATGTTTCCATATCCTCACCAACATTTGTTACTTTTCATTTTTTTGATTATAGCCATCGTAGTGAGTACGAAATGTTATCTCTTTGTAGTTTTGATTTGCATGTTGCTAATGACAAATTGGGCATCTTTTCATGGGCTTGTTAGCCATCTGTGTATCTTCTTTGGAGAAATGTTTACGAGACAGGGTCTCGCTCTGTTGCCCAGGCTGGAGTGCAGTGGGGTGATAACAGCTTACTGCAGCCTTGAACTCCTGGGCTCAAGAGGTCCTTTCTGCCTCAGCCTTGCGAGTAGTTGGAACTATAGGCATGTGCCACTATGGCTGACTAAGTTTTTATTTTTTGTAGTGATGGGGTCTTGCTATGTTGTCCTGGCTGGCCTTGAACTCCTGCCTCAAGTGATCTTCCTGCTTTGGCCTTCCAAAGTTCTGGATTTATAGGTGTGAATGGCTGTGTTTGGGCTCCTTGCCCATTTTTAAATTGGATTGTGTTTTTGCTGAGTTGTAAGAGTTCTTTATATATTCTATACAATAAATACTTATGATATATGATTTACAAATACTTTCTCCCATTCTTTGGGTTGTCTTTTCACTCTCCTGATAATGTTCTTAAATGCACAAAAAATTTTTAATTTTTATGGAGTCAAGTTTATTTACTTCTCCTGTTGGTGCTTTTGCTTTTGATGTCATATCTAAGAAACATTGCAAAATCCAGGGCCATAGTGACTGGCATCTATTCCTAGATTGAGACCTGTGACTCAGCCTAGGCTATGTCCCCAGAGGCTACCATAACTTAGCACCCAATGGATGCTCACCAGATGTTTGTGGGGTGTATGACTATGTTGTGGGATATGAGCTGATTCTTGGGGGAAGAGAGGTTTGTGTAGAGGTACAGCCCAACCAGGGACATGACTTTGAATGAGCATCAGGGTACCTTATAAATATGAGATGTGGTCTCACTGAAGAGGAAGGTACATATGGACAAATTGTGGAGTTCTAGTGAGTAGGGGAGAAAGCCCTTCAGGGTAAGGGAAGGGAGGCTGACTATGTGTGGACAGGGCATGGACTGTTGCAGGTCTGTGCTGATTTTGGCTATGACTTAATCTTTATGCCATACTCTCTAGTATAGATCCTGGCTGGTATTAGGCCTTGATAAATATTCAGGCAGCCTGAAGAAAGAGACTTTTAAGGTATTTAATGTGAGGCTTTCCATAATACAGACTTCCTTATACATTCTACTCTATTTCACCCTCCTTCCAACCTTGAACTTGTCCTTTTTACTAGGCTCACTCTTCTATTGCTCCTTGCACTAGGCATTGTCATCTCATCTGGACGCATTGCTCATAATCCTGCCTAGAATACACTGGCTTCTCTCTTGTCTAATTCATCCCATTCCTCCAGGCCCAAGACACTATCCAATTATCCACAGACTCTCAACACTACAACTCCAGTGTGTCAGTGTACAGCTCTGGTCAGAAAATTTAACCAGAGCTTGATTTTACATGAATTTGGTTCAGATGCATCTTGTTACTGTGTAACCTTGGGTATGCTTGTCTCCTTCTCTCTGCCCTGGTTTCTTCATTGAAAAATGGCAGTAATAACATTGATTAATAACTCGGTGCCCATAGCTCAGTGGGTAGGGTGCCAGCTACATATACCAGGGCTAGAGGGTTTGAACCCAGCCCAGGCCTGCTAAACGACAATGACAACAACAATAAAAAAAATAGCCAGGCGTTGTGACAGGCACCTGTAGTCCCAGTTACTTGGGAGGCTGAGGCAAGAGAATCTCTTAAGCCCAAGAGTATGAGGTTGCTGTGAGCTGTGACGTCACGGCACTCTACCGAGAGTGACATGGTGACCCATCTCAAAAAAAAAAAAAATTGATCAAATAGTTTTGTGACAGTGACATGAGAAAATATATATAAAATGCTTAGTAAAGGGTCCAGCTCATAGTAAGTAGTCAAAATGGTAGCTGTACTGTTTCTAGTTTTTTAGTGTTTTTTTCTTTTTTTAAAGTTGTTTTCTATATCTAAATCTTGTTTCTTTGGTAAGACTGTGGGTTTCTTCTTCAGTGCAGCAGGCTGAGTCTAATGCTTATTTTAACTAGTATATTTGGCACAATAGTCTCGAACTGCTGACCTCAAGAACTCCTCATGCCTTGGTCTCCCAGATCACCCACATGAGCCACCATGCCTAAAGGTAGGACAATAGAAAGTGATTAAGAGACATTTGTTGCTGGTTTGATATGAAGTTGTGATCAACTGAAGTTATTTACTTTAGAAGAGAGGACACTGTTACGTGATTCTGTATTAATCTGCTATTCATTTTATTATTTATTTATTTATTTAGAGACAGAGTCTCACCTTGTTGCCCTAAGTAGAGTGTGGTGGCGTCACAGCTCACAGCAACCTCCAACTCCTGGCTTAGGTGATTCTCTTGCCTCAGCCTCCCAAGTAGCTGGGACAACAGGCACCTGCCACAATGCCTGACTATTTTTTGTTGCAGTTTGGCTGGGGCTGGGTTTGAACCTGCCACCCTTGGTATATGGGGCCAGTGCCCTACCCACTGAGCCACAGGTGCCACCCATGCTATTCATTTTATTAAGCTTAACTCTTTGGTGTCTGGGACTGATTTAAGGTAATCTGATAGTAGTGAGTGTGTATGGGTGTGTGTGCATGTATGTGCACGGATGTTAGTGTGTGTGTGAAGGGGATGGTAGAGCTGTGACAGGATTCTCTAAGGGACAGAGCCAGGCTACTGCTCACCAATCTAACCACTGCTTCTAGCTTTTCTATCCCAGCCTTCGAGCTGCTGGACTGTTATCTGCCCGGGGCAGCTGTCACGGCCCTGCCTCCCCAGTTTTCCCATCTGCCTTCACCACAAAAGGAAATGAGGTCTTTTCAGTCCTCCTTTAAGACTTTGCAAGAAGCTATTGCCCTGGCTGTATACAGTCCTGGCAAAGTGTCCTCGTTAAAGCAGCAAACTCAGATAATGGTTACCTCTGGGAAAAGAGACAGGGCCATGAACTCTGAGAAGGGGCTTCAGTTATATCTGATATGTTTAACTTTTAATGCAGGGCTACGGAGCACATAGGTGTTCATTGATATATTATCATGGATATTATACAATCTTGAATTTGCTGCTTATCATTTACATGCATGTATTATTCATAAATAATAAAGATTTTTGAATATTTTCAGTCTTTATCTATGTGGAATGATCAGATTTTATGTGTGCTTCCACTACCTCTATTTTTTGCATCATTTTTTTGAGATTTGTGTATATTGATGCATGTAATCTTAGATCTCTGTATAAATATTTGATTTTCTGAAGAGAACACAATGTATCTTTTTGCTCCTGGCAGACATTTCAGTGGTTTCCTATTTTGCAGTCTTGCAAACATGGCTGTGACGAATAATCTGATGTATAACGTTGTGCCCAGGTCGAGAGACTTGTGTAGGAGTGGACTTGCTAGGTCATAGGATATATATCTTTCACTGTACTGGTATTGCCATCTCTCTTCTCAAAGTAGTTGTTCTGGATTTCTTTCCCACCAGCACAGCATGAGAGTTGATGTTGGTTCACATCACATCAACCCTTGGTCACTCCATCTGTGCTTTCCTCCTCTCTCTACACCACCGGAAAAGGTAGGAGGCAAGGTTTTTGCAATTAGGAGGATAATGTGAACTCTGAGGAATTTCCTGTTACATTTCTTTTAATGAGAAGAAGATTTTGTTCTCTGCTTTGGGGAAAATAATGCTTAAACTTCTGTGGAAAATAGCCACACTATTTTTCTTTTTTCTCTTTACTCTGAAGTAGTGGAGCTTGTTTCTTCCTTTCCTCCCTCCCTCCTTTCCCATCTCCCTTCCTTCCTTCTTTATTTTCATTTACATTCCTGGCAAATAAGTAGGAAAGACCAATTAGCAAGTTAATGTTCAAAATATTCACTTGCAATAATAGTTCTTTTCAAGTGTTTTAAATAGAATGGAACATTAGGTTTATTCTTATTGCTTTTCAAAGTTTTGAATTTGTTAAAATGAATCAAATTTATTTTATCAAATAAATAAATCAAATTTATTTATTTTACTGTGACACAACATTATGGATAAAAATTGCCTGTAATTATTTGCCACTCTATACGCATTTTGTTTTGTTTTGTTTTTTGAGGCAGAGCCTCAAGCTGTCACCCTGGGTAGAGTGCTTTGGTATCACAGGTCACAGCAACCTCCAACTCCTGGGTTCAAGGGATTCTCCTGCTTCCGCCTCCTAAGTAGCTGGGGCTACAGGCGCATGCCACAATGCCCGACTATTTTTTGGTTGCGGCCGTCATTGTTACTTGGCGGGTTTGGGCTGGATTTGAACCTGCCAGCCCAGGTGTAGGTGGCTGGCGCCTTAGCCCCTTTAGCCACAGGCACTGAGCCTCTATATGCATTTTGTGATGAGAAAAATAAATAATGGGAAAATGTGTTTAATTTTAAAAGAGGTTAGAAAAGTCATGAAGAGTAATTGGCTATTTTATGTTGTCTCCTGTGTTCACAGGTGGAAAAGGAGCAGTTCCACAAATCACAAAACTGGGGCGTTTGCAATAATGTTCGGATGCTCGTGAGTGAAGATAAACTTGGGCCAGATGGACGAATTATTATCGGGCAAAGGGCGAGGCCTAAATACAGCGTATTTCCTAAAGGAGATGCATCAGATGGACCATCATGGGTTACTTTTGATAAGCAGGTAAGTCACATGACATTGGGAGAAATATCTTAAAATTTTACAGATATTTAACAGACTTGAGAAAATAAGAGTCTTCAAGGTAAGTGTTAAGGCTCATTCTTTTTTCTCTTTTTTGGCTTTTCTACTTATTGTTGCCTTTTTTTTTTAGTGTTTCTTCTTTGCCTTTAAAAAAAATTGACAGAATTGTATTTATTCACGGTGTGCAACATGAAGTTTTGAAATATGTATATGCTGTTGAATGGCTAAAGGGGCTAATTAACATATGCATTACCTCACATACCTATTATTTTGTGGTGAGAACACTTAAAATCTACTCTCTTGGCAATTACCAAGTATACAATACATTGCTATTACTATAGTAACCATGTTGTACAATAGATCTCTTGAATTTCTTCCTCTTAAGTGAAATTTTGTATCTTGACCAAGGGTAGTTCTTTTGTAAAGACATTCAAGAACAAAAGTACCCCAAACAAAGAAAAATTACTCTTACTCTGTTTTGCTGACCAGGTGCATTGGTTACAGGATGCCAAATGTTCATCTCTCTTAGCTAATGCTTACCAGTCTTTCTCTCATTTCCTTCCTTGGACAGGGTTGTGTACTTCTGTAGACATTATGAGTCTGATTAGACTTTTGTTTCATGAGTTACCCTTAACCAAATCATTTTGTTTGATTCTGAATGTGGCATTAAATGGGAACAGAAAGATGCCTCTCTTCTTTTCTCCCTACTAATTATGGTTCCCCATCTCTAAAGACTGGTGACATGTTAAGAATTATAGAAGTGAAGGGAAGAGGTGCTTTTATTAGAAAAGGATCAGAACATTTTAATGTGTGTGTGTCTGTACACATAACACACACACATACACACATACTTGTGTACTGACATATCAACAATAGGAAAAGGGAATGCACTTGAATATCTTAAAAGGGGACTAAGCTCAAAGGAAAAAGAACAAGGGGACTATGATATATAGATAATTCTATGTTTATCAAACAACCCTGTATCATAGCTTCTTGTTCTCCAACTCCCTTCATATTAGATTATTTTAGAACTTGTAACTGAAAAATAACTCAGGACTGTAGTATGTTAAGTTGACCAGGTGGTTTTTAGTAGTTTTTAACATGGAGTGGTTGGCAATACTTTGATTCTAATTAAAATGCCCTCAAATTTGGTAGAAGTGACACATCCCCATGTCATCTGTGATAGGACAGCTCAATTAGAGCACATGTATTTTTTGAAGCTCAGTTCTGACACTAAAAGATCTAACAGAACAATGGGAGGTGTTTTCTTAGGAAACCATCTCTCCTGTCAACACGGACCAATATCCCTCTCCCTTCCTCCCTCCCTCCCTCCTTCTCTCCCTCTCTCCCTTCTTTCTTTTCCTTTTTTTCTTTTTCCTTTTCTTTCTTTCTTTCTTTCTTTCTTTTTTTTAAGTACCTGGCTCAGTGCTGCACTCAGAACCTAAAAACAATTTCTAGGCTGACTGATTTGGGTGGATTATGTATGAATTTCTGTTCTTCTCAATCTTATAGGATGTTTCATTTCCAAGGGCCAGAGAAAAGATTCTATTTTTAGCTCATGTCAAAAAGAGGATATTTACAATTAAACTACTCCACTGCTGAATAAGTAATGTAGGCCACAATTTTTAAGCTATTCTCTTGCATTTAAAGTTGAAGATCCATTTTATTTCATGTTTGTCTCAACATTTAATATGTGCCTTTCAAGCCTATTTTGCAGCCCTCTAATTACTTATAAAAATATGTAGAATATTTATGAAGTTGAAATAATTTTAGCTTCTGAGTGCTTGAGAAAATGAAGAGGTTGCTCATACTAGGTCTAACTAGATGCAACATAATTCTTTCATTTATTTTGTTGGTCGAGTTGAATTAAATATTCATTGAACTTTAAATGAGACACTAAGACTATGAAATATTTACCCTCTCTGATGAGATTGTGAATTACAGGCTAGCACTATATCCTGGTTAATACCCAGAGCAAATTATAAAGTGCTTTCTACGTTAGTGGTTCAACAAAACAAGTTGACAACTGTTAATCATTTTTCTTAAAAATGAGACATTTTCAACTTGTTGCCAGTTTTTCCAATACATTTTTTTCCAAAAAATCCTAGCAATATATCTAAGGTTATACTCTCAAATGATATAAAGTAAAAATAAACTCAGTTCTTTGGGAAGTGTGTTAAAATTAAAATTTTTAGTAGATACTCCTTGTTCCCACCCAGAACCATAGGAGGAACAGTGATGAATGTTTGACAAACAGCTTCCACCTATAACCTTCTCTGGAGACTTGCTTTTGGCTGATGGGATTTCCATCTCCCAGGTTACACTGTCATCTTTCCCTCAAGAGGGGGCAGCCAATGAGTGATTGATCCAGGGCAGAAAGCTCAGCCCGCTTGCTTTAAGGTGGGACAATTATGTGCTGTGATTTAAACTCTGTAGCTCTTACATAAGCCCAAGGCTAAACTTGACCTGAGAATGCATCTCTGTTCATTAGCTGCTTCCTGCACTCTCCAAGAGAGTATGCCCTTAATAAATCACATGCCCTTAAATCCCTGGTTCAGGCTTTGCTTCTATGGAACCTACTGAAGATAGCATTTCAGTTTTTATCCAAAATTCTAAAAGTGACCATCAAAATGCCCTGCTGAGGCAGACCATCACATTATAGGTAGAGAAAATGCTGCTTGCAATTACCAAAAGACTCCTGCATAGACGCCAGGATGGACACTTCTGTTTATCCTTTATTCATTCTCCCCTTCATTCTTAAAGATAGAACATCAATTTTATTTAAGCTAGATATGTACCCTTAAAAGTGTTCACCTCCCCAGGCTTCTTGCAGCTGGGCTGGCCATATGACTCACTTCTGACCATTGACATATACATTAAGGTCTATAGCGTGGGACTTCTAGGATAGTTATTTTTCTAATTAAAGCGGTCCAGTTCTGCTGGTACAGTTTTCCTGCCCTTTGCCCTCTCTTTGTTTTCAGGTCTGTAGCAAGAGTGCAGTGAGATGAAGGGGCCATCATGTAGTCATTGTTTATGGTGCAGGCTCTCTTTGTCTTATAATTATCTGAGAAAATCACCCCCCCCCCCATTTAGAGATTCTCACATTTGGAACATTTGTGTGACAGTGTTTGGGGTGTCACAATGACTAGGAGTAGGGGTCGACTAAGGTAAGGTAAGTGAGGTAATTGCCTTGGATGCAACATTTAAGGGTGCCCTCTAAACTCAGTAATTAAGCTAGATAATATTTAAGTGCAATATCTTTAAAAAACAAAATCGATGCCAGAAATCCATGATGAACAAAATGCCAACATTTTAAATAAAGAAAAGAGTAATTGTGCCATGCAAGCTGTCCCGGTGCCTGAGGCAAAAGGAAAAATCAGTAACACTGATCCCACCTTTATTAAAAAGTTGGCATTTTGACATTTTTTCATCTTAGATTTTTTTTTGAGACAGAGTCTTACTCTGTTGCTCCTGGTTAGAGTGCCATGGTGTCATAGATCACAGGAACCTCAAAGTCCTGGGCTCAAGTGATCCTCTTGCCCCAGCCTCCCATCTCATCTGTACTAAAAATAGAAAAACTATTCCTGTTTTTAATATAGATGAGATCTCACTCTTGCTCAGACTGGTCTTGAACTCCTGAGCTCAAGTGATCCACCAGCCTCAACCTCTCAGAGTGCTAGGTTTGCAGGTGTAAGCCACCAAGCCCAGCCTAGATTTTTTTTTTTTACATTAATTTTGATGTTTTCAGTTTCCTCACCCTAGGGCTAGCCCTGACCAGAAGGTGCTGCCTCCATTCGGTCCCTAGGGGCCAAGCATGTATTGCACATCCTATGCTGTGGGGAAGGCAAACTCATACTGGAAAGAATTGTCCTACCTCAAATGCCAGTAATGTTTCCATTTAAAATACAGTTCTACTTGCTCAGAACCCCTGGCACTGGGGGAATTTATAAAAATAGCCAGAAGAGTTTTGCCTAATATGCATACATTCACTCACCAAAGACTAGTTATTTCATTAAATTCATTTAAGTAAAAGGAGGCCATGATGGACTAAGATAAAAACAAGACCACTCCATAATCATAATCTGTTTGAACACAGATCGCTAACATTGTAGAAATCACAAAATGCATTGCTCACACCAATTTGCAGTCATTATTCCGTACTTACATGAGGTAAAAACAAATGTAGAGGGCTACCCTCACTGTATAATTGAGGAATCATTAGCAAGAAGTGGAGCAGAGGCCCGGGTCTGAGAATAGGTGTTGGAGGCACTGGTTCTGGTCCTGGTCCTGCCATTACCTAACTATGTGACTGTGGCTTAGTCACTTTATCTCACTGAACCTCAATTTCCTTGGTTATAATGCAGGGCTTGGCTAACCGATCTCTAAGGCCCTTTTACCTCTAGCAGTCTACGTAAGACTTGCTAAAGGTCAAATTCAACTTGTTCATCCTAGAACTGAGCCAAGACTCTGGATCTCCTGCCCCGAGGCTCTTTCTAATTACATCAGACATGCACTGCTTCATTAGTAATTGAAATTTGGCATTTAGCAGCTTATGCTATGTTGTGGTTGCTATCATGTAAGATCTATCATTAGTTGCTTTTATAAAGCATGAGAATAGTCAGAAATACATAAATGACGGAATGTTTTTATATGACTTTTATCTGGCTGTTAAGCACCATTTACATACACTCTACAATTATGCTCTCATTTCTTTTCATTTATCTGTGGCACCTATTTAGCCTGATTTGTTTGCTATTTCACAAATTACTCTATTATAGTAAGTGGCAGGACAAAGGTTGAGCTTATGGGGTATGCATGAATTTAAAAATATTACTTCATTTTTTCCATCTATTGTAAACATAATAATTATAAGCAAAACTATTGACCACAGAATTAGAATTTAAGTGACTTTGCCTTAATTGACATTGTGTTTGTAGTGAGCTGATTACATGGCACTATGTGACTCTATGCTTTGAACAATATAAAAATAAATTTTAAAAATATAATTTGGCCTCTGTTTTTTCTTCTTTGGAGATGGAGTCTCACTTTGTGGCCCTGGGTAGAGGACCGTGGCATCATAGCTCACAGCAACCTCCAACTATTGGGCTCAAGCAATCTTCTTGCCTCAATTTCTCGAGTAGCTGGGACTATAGGCGCCTGCCACAATGCCTGGCTAGTTTTGGAGATGAGGTCTTGCCCTTGCACAAGCAATCCATCTGCCTCAGCCTCCCAGAGTGCTAGGATTACAGGTGTGAGCCACTGTGCCCAGCATAATTTTGTCTCTTAAGATACTTTTTTTTTTTTTGAGACAGAGCCTCAAGCTGTCCCCCTGGGTAGAGTGCTGTGGCATCACAGCTCACAGCAACCTCCAACTCCTGGGCTCAAGCGAGTCTCCTGCCTCGGCCTACCAAGTAGCTGAGACCACAGGAGCCTGACACAACACCTGGCTATTTTTTGGTTGCAGCCATCATTGTTGTTTGGTGGGCCCGGGCTGGATTTGAACCTGTCACCTTAGGTGTATGTGGCTGGCGCCTTAGCCACTTAAGCCACAGGGGCAGAGCCAAGACACTTTTTTTTTAATTAAACAGGTTGGTTTATTATTCATTTACAGCAAGGTAGAACATATATCCTGAGCAATCATGGGATGTCTAAGGAAGCAGGTACTGGAAAAGACTCAATATAGGATTTGGGCTTGTGTTAGCTAGTTTTGGGGAGGGATTAAGGAAGTGGGCCTTTGCTTTGATTGGGGGAATTTTAAGGTTACCTTAATAAATCTCATTTATAGAGAGCACAGACTATAGCAGGCTACAGCTGTATTAGTGAGAGAAGCAGCTATCACTCCTGTGAGTCAGGAGGAGGGATGTTTGGCATTTTGTGGCTGGACAATGTTCCCTTTCTATCTGTGTTCATATGTGATTATGGAGTGGTCTTGGCTTTGTTTTGGTCCATAATGGTCACAGGGTGGCTTTATTTGATGCTGATGATCTCTTAAAATTGTTCTTGTTCAACAGGAGTATGCCAAGGCCTAGCTGTGGGTGCCAGGCTGGCTTATAGTAGCACTAAGACCACCTGATAGCGCCAGGCCAGTTCTTGGATGTCAGGGGCTGTTTTTCTCTTTCTGACTGAGTAGCAGCCAGAATTTTCAATTTTCCTGTAGAAGAATTAAGGAGCAATCAAGTACATTGAAATTTCACATGATTAACAAAGAACAGTAATCCATGAATACAGAATCTTGAAGTTTCGCCTAAAGCCGATTAGGAATTTTATAAAATACAATCTGAGTATTTAAAAATAAAATTAAACTTTTTTTGGAGTGTTTTGTTGTTGTTGTTGTTGTTGCAGTTTTTGGCCTGGGCTGGGTTTGAACCCACCACCTCCAGCATATAAGCCTGGCGCCCTACTCCTTTGAGCCACAGGCACCACCCTTGAGTGTTTTTTTTTATTTTTCAAATTAATATGAGAGTACAATTTTTGGGTTACATTGTTCTCACTTCCATTAACGACTAAGCCTGTGGCTTATTCTGATTAGCTCAAAGTTTAAATTATCTTTTGAACTTAAACTTTCATAAATACTACTATGCTTCCAATTAGAATGGGTATAATTTAAGAAGACTCTCAGTACCAAGTTGGTGGGATATGGAGAAACTGGAACCTTCATACAATCCTGGTAGGAATGTAAAATGGTACTGCCATTTTGAAAGATTGTCACTTTCTCAAATAGTTAAATATGTACTTACCAGATGACCCAATAACTCCACTCCTACCTATCTACCTAAGAGAAATTTAAACATGTGCTCACATAAAAACTTGCATGTGAATGTTTATGGCTTCCTTATTCATAATAGCCCCAAACAGGGAACAACCCCAATGTTCATTAAATGATAATAGATAAACAAAATATGGTATATCTCCACAATGGAAACTATTCAACAATAAAAAGAAACTAGCAGTATATGTTACAACATACATGAACCTTAAAAACATTATACTAGATGAAAGAAACCAGACACAGAAGACTTCATTGTGCATGATTCCATCAATATGAAATCCTAGAAAAGACATTAAATATATAAGATTGGCAGTTATCCAGGGCTGGTGGTGGGACCGAGAACTTTTGAGTGTGATAAAAATATTCTAACCTGGATTGTGGTAATGATTTTGTAAGTCTACATTTATGAAAAGCCACTGGACTATATATGTAAAAGAGGTGAATTTTAGGGTACATAAATTATAGCTTAATATGTTAGTTTACTTA
>NW_003852404.1:1427489-1581835 GCF_000181295.1 Otolemur garnettii
CGGTTGAGCTATAGGCGCCGAGCCAATATGTTAGTTTATTATGGCTTCCATAACAAAATATTACAGAGTGGGTGGCTTAAACTACAGAAATTTATTCTCTCACAGTTCTAGAGGCTGGAAGTTCAAGGTCAAGGTGTTGGCAGGTTTGGTTTCTCCTGAGACTTCTCTCCTTGGCTTACATAAGATGACCACTTTCTTGCTACCTCTTTATGTGATCATCTTCTGTGCACATCACTTATTTTTTGAACATAAATCCTTGTCATTTGTAAGATTTTAGTTCACATATAGGAAGAAACTGATAGTTACTATTTGATTTGTTGACTTACATTTTAGTCTGATTTATATTTTGCTCTGAATTTTTAGTATATAGAAATTTTGGTTATTTATGTACTTCTCCCTCTGAATCAAACTTGTTGCAGGATTATTTTAAACATTTAAAAAATTATTGACCTGCCTTGATTTTGTATTTTCAGCATTCTTTCCTATGGTAAGCTCATCCCTTTGTAACACTGATGGTGGGTGATAGCACAAATACTGCCTGTATAATCTAGCTTTGTTCTTTAAAAAACTTGTTCAAAGTGATTTTGGACTCACAAAAAGTCAGAAAAACAGCACAGAGAATTCTCCTGTCCCCTTCCCCCAACAATAACCTTTTATATGTATAACCATAGTATGTTATCAAAACCAGGATTTTGCCTTTTGCAACATGGTAAGACAAAAACCCAGGAAATTGACATTAGTTTAATATTATTAACTAAACTGCAAATTTTATTTGCATGTCACCTTTTAAATCTAATTTTAAAGACTGGATTTCACCAGTTTTTATATGTATGCATCTTTTTCCCCTTTAATCTATAGTCCTGTGAAATTTTATCCTGTGTATAGGTTCATGTACAACCACCAGGATCAGGATATAGAATAACTGCATTTATTTAGGATTTTATGGTTTGAGTCTTCATTTTTTATCAACTTTATTGAGGTAAACTTTATTTTAATTTTTTCTTCTTTTAATTTCAGGTTAATATAAGGGTACACACAATTAAGTTACAGTTTTGCATTTGTTAGAAAAAATTAAAATAACTTAATATTGAGGTATAATTTAGAACCAATAAAATGCACCCATTTTAAGCATACATTCCAAGAGTCGTGACAAATATATGCATCTGTGTGGCCAACACCCCAGACACTACCTAGAACATCTCTATTGCCTCAGAAAGTTTGTTCATGTCCCCTTCATTATCCTCTCCTGTTGTTTTGACTTCTGTCACCGTAGTATAGTTTTGCATATTCTTGGATTTCAGATAAATGGAATCTTGCAGTACATTTGCTCTGGAGTCTGGCTTGGTAATATTTGGGATTTAATATTTGAGACACAGCTTTGATAATATATATATAAAAAGTTCAGCAAATTCAATTTCTGGGTATTTGTATAGCCATTTTTAGTCCTCTGGACTGATAATCCCTTTCTTTTTAAACATGCTAGTTCCATTATTTTCAAATAAATTACTCTTATAACCCCCTTCACAGGTTTTAAAACATTTTAAGATGGCATATTTGTCCATATCCTACTTATGTTAGTTATCCTCCTATATTTAAATACCTGTTCTATGAAATTTATTGTGCTGTTTAGTATGATAATAGTTCCTTTAATAAAGAGGATTCTCCAGGGACACATGTCATTATGTTAAATCTTTTATCAGAGGTATAAATAATTGAGAGAACATGACTGTTTATTCCAGGACATCAAAAATGGGGAGATGGTGGGGGAGGGGGTAAAAGCAAAACAGAAATGCCTATCTCCATTCATTTTTCAATGTCCCATTTCCTTTTTTTTTGTCACATCTCATTAAACCTCCTTGTCCTTTCCCCTTTTAGTTTTTGGATCTTTTTCTCTGTATTTTATTGGGCTTTTTCTATTTCTTCAGCCTCATTTCTTTACTTTCATCCATTTTTATTCATCTTCCATCATGAATGTCTTTTTAAATTTCTGTCCATTCCCTACTTTGTCATCCTTTGTTTTAGGCCTTGCATTACTGGACTTCTCAGGAGAGTGATCATCATTATCACCATCATTGATTGTATTACCAGGGTCTTTTCCCTTCCCTTTACCCCTAGGTCCCTAGCATTGGACCCAGGGTGCATATGTCTTTCCAAGTGGAGTGTTGTCTGAAATTAACTCTGTCTAGTGGCTGGGGTATCCTCTCAGAATATGGTTGAAGGCTATGTCAAACAGTTTGATGAAAGTATTTCAAATTGTATATAAAACCAGCACATTATATCCCATAATTGCATTAAGGTACACAGTTATGACTTAATAAAAAAAAAAAGAATATGGCCTGTGGGCAATACCCTTTTAATTGGAGGCTCTTTAAACGTAGTAGAAAGAGCAACACTGTGAAGTCAGATGGGGATTTAGAACCTGGATTTACCATTTATTGCTTCTTTCATTTTGGCTATGTTTTTAACCTCTCCTGGTTGCAGTTGCCTCATCTGTCAAGTGGGAATAACAAAACCCTTCTGAGCTGCTCTGAGTATGAAATGCACAACGCATTTCAGTTGCTCAATTCATAGCAGATCATCATGAAAAATTAATTCCCATCTTTTGTTTAAGGCTTGGCTTATTTCCTTACATAGAGCAGGGAGCATAGTGTTCCTAGGAGGAGTGAAGCATAAGCTGGGACTATCCCAACCATCACTATGCTGAAAGATTTATGCATCTTTCTTTGGCATAAATTCTGGCATATTCCAGAAGAATAAGTTTGGGGATGCCATCACTGAGACCAGTGAGTTCTAAAAAGCAGCCATTAAGCAATCAATGCATTGCTCCTCCATGTATCATTTATGTTGGGGGTATTAGGGTAGTTTTTAAAAGCCCTAAATTATTTAAACAAGAGATTTTGTGATGTCTCTTCTATTTTAGCAATGATCTTATAGGAGGAAAGGCGATAAATAACTACTTTTTAAGTTAATTCCTTTTTCATTATTCTGAAATAATAGCAGTCAGTAATAGACTATTAGAATTGTGTTTACATCCCCATCATTCAGAACTTATACTCACAGATTTTACACCATTTATCATCAGGGTTATAGAAACTTCATGTAGGTCTTTTTATGTTTAAGTGAACTTCTACTTCCTTTGCAATCTATCCTGTTATTTCCTACATTTTTGGCTTAAAATAGGAAGTCTGTTTTGAATGTATTGTAATCTATTTCTCTTTGGTTCCTCCTGCTGATAGTTCATCCAGTATTTCATGGCATTTATTTTTTGCATTTATATTTGGGTATCAAAAATAAACAAAACTGTTTTTTATTTTTGAGGCAGAGTCTTGCTCTGTTGCCTGGTGTGCAGTGGTATCATCATAGCTCATAGCATCCTTAAACTCCTGGGCTCAAATCAATCCTCCCACCTCAGCTTCCTGAGTAGCTGGATCTATAGGCCCGTGCTACATTACCTGACTAGTTTTTCTTACTTTTTGGAAGAGACGAGGTCTCACTGTGCTGCCCAATCTGGTCTCAAACTCCTGAGCTCGAGCCATCTTCCCACCTTTGTCTCTCAAAGTTCTGGGATTATAGTGAGCCACTGTACCTGGCCAAAACTCTATTTTCAATTCTGATCTAGCTGGATTTTACCGTTAGCTTTATAACTGAAGCTTTGTTTCTCACTGATAATATAATGGGGATAGTATTATTAATGTGTGTTCTCAGCTTTCTCCTTTTCCCCATGCCCTTCCTGAACAAAAACTTGTCTTTGTTCACTCCACTTTACCCCCTTCTCCATCCTTCAAGGATCCTTCTGAGGTTTTCAGTTAGATTCTTAGTGTAGAAAGGTGGGGGGGAGGCGAGAGAGACAGAGAGAGAGATCATAGAGCCAATGGTAATGAACTGGACTTGTGAAAATGGAAAAAGAGAGAAAAAGCCTTTCTGGGGGAAGTGTAGATGTGGAGTATAAATTGGATATTCTTAGATTTTCTTCAAAGGCCTAAGTGTGAGAATGAGACAGACTTTTCAATTGCTGTTAGTTGCTGGGGGCATTTTCTTTGAATATACTACCTGTTGAGACCAGGCCACGCTGGCTTGCCATTTGAGTTACATCTAAATATTAACTTACCACATTATATATTTTTGCTTATGTTTAAACAAATAAGAGAATTGCCATTACCCCCCTGATACCAGTCAGTTGACCTAAGTCTTCTCTTGTCTCCTGAAATCTCCTTCTCATCATTCTCCTTCTTTCCAAGACTACTGTTGCTATCTTAGTTCATCTTTGATTTAGAGAGTAGCCTGTTCAATGGCATCCCTGCCTTCAATATGATGATTGTCTTTCTGGATTTCCCACTCTGCGACAGAGTTAACTTCCTAAAATGTTTAGAATCCTTTGACCTTCTTTGTAGGGCCCAGGAACCTCTCTTTTGACTCTTTCACCTTTGTAGTCTTGTCTCCTCTGCTCCCTTCTCCCAACTCAGCCCTCAGCCACACAGAACAACATGCAGTATCCCCTGTATTCAGCACTCACATGCTTTCCTAACTTTGCACATGCTGTTCCCTCTGTAGAGAATGCCTTTCCCCACTTACCCACTTCCTTTATCTTTCAGTTCACTGAAGACCCATTTCAGATGTTACCTGCACTGCGATGTCTTCTTTTCAGTGCTTTCAGGTGGTTTGTTACTTACTCCTCCTTTTCGAGCATTTTCATAAACTCCTACTACTCTTCTCTGTGTCCCCCACTGAGCAAGAGAGAGGTGGGGATTTGGTGGCAGTTCAGGGGATAGTAGTTAAGCTGTGGCCTCTGAGGCTAGGCAGCTTGAGTTATAATCCCAGCTTTTCCATTTTCTTACCTTGAGATCTTGGGTAAATTACTTAACCTTCCAAACTTTGATTTCTTCTATAAAATGAGGATCACAGTATTACCTGCTTTGTAGGCATGTTGTAAGGAGTAAAGAAGACAGACTATAAAAGCATTTAACACAGTGTCTAACCCATTATAGGTACTGGCTTATATGTGTTGGCTATTTTATTCAGCTTTGAATTCTCAGAGACTAGCACAGTGCCTGACACATGGCAGGCAGTTGGCAATATATACAAAATAGATTTTTTAAAATATTATTGAGTCTTTTCTAATGACTTTCAGCTTTATTTTTATTTCTTTATTTATTTTGAGACAGAGCCTCGGGCTCTTGCCCTGGGTAGAGTGCTGTGGCATTACAGCTCACAGCAACCTCCAACTCCTGGGCTTAAGCGATTCTCTTGCCTCAGCTTCCCAAGTAGCTGGGATTACAGGCGCCTGCCACAACCCTGGGCTTTTTTTTTTTTTTTTGGTTGTAGTTGTCATTGTTGTTTGGCAGGCCTGGGCTGGATTTGAACCCACCAGCTCTGGTGTGTATGTGGCTGGCGCCTTAGCTGCTTGAGCTGCAGGTGCCGAGCCAGGCTTTCAGCTTTATCTTCAATGCATTATAATTATTTGGAGTTACCATACCGTGTTTTGCAATTATTTTCATGTAGCCTTATTCCCCTTACTTAACTGTACAATCTTTGTAGCTGGAGAGATTGTCTTATTGAGTATTCTACTCACCACATAAAGCTTTGAACTTAGCAGGTATTCCATAACTTGCCTGGTTGTATCTCCTTTAGTAAAGGAAACTTTCAGTATCAAGTATCCATTTTGTGACCTTGGCTATTGACACACTTGTGGAAAAATAAATAACAGACTTTGGGACCAGTAAAAGGTCCATTGTACTGGGGAGTCCAGTTTTGTTACAGAATAATTATAGAATAAATTCCTTGGGTTGGGGGAAACCAAAAAGGGCATCATATCCAAGCATCTGTCTTCTGACTCTTTTGAATGGAATCTAGCCTTTTAAAAATACATAATAATATCTCAAAATGATGGCATGAAGGAGTACTTTTGCCTTATTCTTGTATTTTTCCCTCTAATCTCTCTCTTTCTCATACCCATGCACAGACAGACAAACAGACTGAGCATCCCTAATCCTAAAGTCCAAAAACTTATTAAATGCTGACAAGATGCCTTGAGTTGAAAATTTCACACCTAACCTCATGTGCTGGGCTACAGTCAAAACGCAGGTGCGTGATGCAGTTTATTCAGCATCTCCAAGGGACAAAAGGCTCCCCTAGCCTTTTTCAACTGCAGTGTATCTTTTCCATATACGCCCATATTCTTGCATGCAAGCACACCCACAAAGGGTAATGAAATGGCACACATGCAGACCAGAAACACAGCAGGTTCCCCACAATGCCCCACATGATGCTGAGACCTACATGCATTACTTATTGTGGGTTATTTTTTATTTGTTTATTCTCTGCCCAGTGGTGTAAATACATTGTTGAAAATGTTGAAAAGGCCTGCAGATACCCCTCTGTGTAGCGGTGATAAGTAAAAGAGGGAAAATTTATGTTTATCTATAGCACAGAAAGTCAAGTAGGGCGCTGGCCCCATATGCCAGAGGTGGTGGGTTCAAACCCAGCCCTGGCCAAAAATTGCAAAAAAAAAAAAAAAAAAAAGAGTAGATCTGTCAGCCTCACAGCGAACATATGCCATTTAATGGGATGCTGATCGTGAAACAAGCAAAAATCTGTCTCAATGAACTAAAAATTAAAGGAAACTGTGAATATTAAACAAGAAGGTTGTAGAAATAAAAAAAAATATGGCATTAAACATTTAAAGACTTGTGGTGATAAAGCATCTGTTGATTACAAAGCCATGGGGAAACTGATTGACAAGTTTGTCAAGGTCATTGTTGATGAAAAGCTAATGCTAGAAAGTCTATAATGCTGACGAAACATCACTGTTTTAGTGTTATTGCTCCAGAAAGATACTGCATACAGCTGGTGGACATCCCCTACATGAATTAAGGACACCACGGACAGGATCACTATGCTGGGATGTGTTAGTGCGGCAAGCACATATAAGTGTAATCTTGTTGTGATAGGCAAAGGCATCCTCACTGTTTTCAAGGAATGACATTCTTACCAGTCCATTATCTTTTCTGATTATTTTCACTGACATTTTGTACTAGCATCTCTTGCTCACTGCAGAGAAGCGACTGGATGATGATTGACTGCAAAGTTTTATTATTCCTCAACAACTGTTCTGCTCATTGTCCAGTTGAAATGCTCATCAGAAATAATGTTTATGGTATCTACTTTCCCCTAAATGTGACTTTGTTAATTCAGCCACGTGACCAGGGTATCCTCAACTCAATGGAGAGTAAATACAAAAACACTTTCTTGAACAGCATGCCAGCAGCAGTGAATAGAGGTGTGTATATGGAAGGTTTTAAAAAGGAGTTTAGCATGAAGGATGTCATGTATGCTGATGCCAACCTTTAGAACACAGTGAATAAAAACATAATTGCATACACCTGGCACAACTTCTGACCGACAACTATGTTTAGTGATGATGGTGAACAAGGTGGTGACATCGAAGGATTCCGTATATCAAGTGAGAAAAAATGATGTCTGACCTCTTAACACATGCAAAGAATAGACCTTTATAGTCCATCAGTAAGCTGGAAGAAATGGATAACAAATACGTTTTTAACATTGATAAGGAGGCTCCAGTTCATTCACTGACCAATGGTGAAATTGCTGAAATGGTTCTGAATCAAGGTGATCATGATAATAGCGATGATGAAGATGATGTTGTTAACATTGTAGGAAAAGTGCCTATAGACGACGTGGTGAAAATATGTAATGGGATTATTAAGGACTAGGGCAATTGTGCATTAATAATAGAACAGTAAAAACGGATGGATTATAAAACCAAAGAGACTTTAAGACAAAAAACATTGTTAAAGAGGCAGATGACTCTGGAGGACATTTTAAAAAGCTGTCTATCAGAGGACCTCCTTGTCCGTACAAGAGCCACTTCCTGGTCCTGGTCCCTCAACTGATTCCAATGTTTCTTCTCACCTAAAAATAAAATACAGTATCTAGGAACCTTTTAATCAAAACACAACATCACAGGTAGAGATGGAAAGCCTGTGTGTGTGTCATTGCTGTTTAACTGCCGGCACAGATATTCTGGTGATATTACCGTATTGCTCAGTTACTTCGAACACATTAGCTTTTCACTGTATTAATGGTGCATCTTTTTTCTTTTTTTTACTGTTAAGTACTTATGTGTGGATAAGCCTAAGAAAATGATTGCTTATCTGTAGCATATAAATTCAGAGTCAGGAATGGGGGCGATGCCAAACAATACAGATTGTCCGCAGGGAGGCTGAGATAGTGACACTTTTGCTTTTTGATGGTTCAGTGTGCACAAACTTTGTCTCATGCACAAAATTATTTAAAAATGTTGTATAAAATTACCTCTAGGCTACATGTATAAGGTGTGAATATAGTGATAGAATTGGGTCCCATACCCAGTATACTTCCTGGTGTATATGCAAATACTCCACAATCAAAATCTTAAACACTCTGGTCTCAAGCATCTCATATAAGAGTTTTTTTAATTCTCTCTCTCTCCATTTATAAATGTGTATATGGAAAAGTCCTATAAAAGATAAAGGAACAGTTTTATATACATGTAATCTTTTGTATGGTTGGTGCTGTTTTTCTTTTGTATTTTTCATATTACATTTGCAAATTTTCTTTATTCAGTTTCTAAAACTCCACAAATAACAATGTGATTTCTGTTGGATAAGGTGACACCTTTCTTCTAGTATCATTTTTTCAGGAAGTCTGATTTTAAACAGTGGGTCTGGACCTCATCTCTTAGTAATATCAAGTATTTTTCAGTTGCCTTGCTCAATAGACTCCATAAGGATGTGAAAAGACTATTTTAGATATGCTTTTGACAGTATTTTCAAGCTTCCAGCTTTGCATCCTACACTGATTTATATATTATTCTGTATTTTTATACAGTCATATTCTTTCCAAAGCTCTGTTACATATACATAATTTTCTTAATCCTTTAAATAGTGCTGTGGTTATCGCTGTGGTTAGCTAGTGTTGATTTTCTATTTTTTGCTGAAAGGTTAACCAGTGAACAAAGCATTTAAATGGTTTGTACCAGTTATATAGTTAATTAGTGATAAAGCTAAAAGAAGAACATTTTAGCATTCGAGCCACTTCTCTTTCCCTTTTATGCATCATAAAATCATGTCTTAAGAAGCAGACAAGTAAAAGTAAATTTCATGAATACTTCTGCCATCCAAACAGGTGCATTTCATCTGAAAACATAGATTTAGTCATAAAAATTTGGGCATAAATTATAAATAGAGTTATGATGATAATATTTTTGTAATACAAAAAGTTCTTTGAAAATTATCCGTCTGTAATTTGTCTTTTTTGTTATTTATGTAACTTTCCTTTATTGACCATCTCTTATGCTCAACAAGCTAAATGAGATTCAGGTTTGTATAACTTGAGTTTTCTTAAAATAAGATATGCCTATTTAAACACAGTATCCATAGGAACATAAATTTATCAAAAAATGAAGTGAGAGGGAAAAAAAATGAGAATTTCAAGTGAGATTATAACTTCAGCATTGGTATTTAGATGTACCTCCACCTCCACAATCCCAATTGAAATAACTGCAAAATTTTAAAATATGGAGAAACTAAATTAGTGCTGGAGGCCAGGGAAGGGTTCTATACTGCAAACTTTAAAGAATTTCCATTTGATACAGTGCATATGGGATCATATTGAAGGAATATACTCAAACCAATTTGCATGTGACAAGAATTGAGTTGGGGGTTAGGACAACTCGTGGGGGCTTCCACTTGGTTTACTTTCACAACTATTGATGGATTAAAAGTGTCAATGAGGAGGCCCAGGAATAGTCATTGAGGTCAAAGCAGGTCCTGCATATGGGCTTTTCTCTGATGCAATAGGCAATGGCATATAAAGGACTAGTCATTCTGTTTCCAGAGTGGAGGTCAGACCAATTTAAGAATTTAAAATTTTTCCTGCTGGGGACGCTCCATAACCCCAGCTCCTTCCCCACTACTCTTACCCTGCTGTGTATGAATTTATATTAACTAGTCTCCCACTGAGAGGAGGAATCTAAGAATATTAGGATGGATGGTGAAGGAGGAGTGAAAGAGAACCCACCCACCCTATTTTAAGGAAAACATCTGCCTGAATAAACTGTTCTTTGTTTAAGAATGAAGAAATCCAACCTCGGGTTTCAAAAAGACTCCATGGCATAAATGGAGGGCATAGCATTCAAGAGACAAAGGAAGAAATTTATTTTAAAGGTATGCTTTCTATAGGAAAATGGATATTTTTGATAACAATGTGCTTCGTGCTTTCTGTTGAGTGCAGAGAAGTATACAACACAAAGCAGTCAGTGAAAGCTAACTCTGAAGTGAGAGCTGGAAGGAGAAAATAAAACAAGGGAAAAAAATCAAAATATTGCTGAATGAAACTATAGGCAAAAAGTCAAAGAAGCTTGCTGAAGAAGGAAGAAATGTGAAACAACTAAAAATGCATTATATGTAGGAAAGAAAAGTTAAAACTGGGGAAAATGAGACGAGTGATGGAAAAGGCAAACTCGAGAAAATCTCCCAAAATGCAGCCGACGAAGATGTACGAGCAGCAAGAAAATAAAAGATTGGACAGAGGATGGAGCTCTAACATGCAGACAATTGTTCCTAAAGAATCAGAGGCTAGATGACAACCAACCAACTCAGAAAGCATATCATAAGAAATAATAAGACAAAGCCAACTTTCCAGATTATAAAAAGACAAAGATCTGCACGCCTTACATTTACTTTGTACCAGAGAAAATAATCAAAGAAAGAGACCAATAATCAGACATGCCATGGCAAATTTTATATTAATTTCAAGGAGAAAGCAAAGAAATTACCAAGCATCCTGACAGAGAAAGTTGTTTAATCCCCAAAGAAGGAGAAGTGGGCATCAGAATTCTCAGCAATATTAAATGTTAGAAGACTGTGAAGCAATGTTTATCTGTAACTTTTAGGGGAAAATGTTCATGACCCAGAAATTCTAGACTCACACAAGGTGTTAATCCATTCGTCAAAGTAGCAGAAAGATGATCTCAGTTATATAACTTATCATAAATATGCCATCTACATACTTCTCCTGAGAAAGTTCCTTAAAGTTATAGCTAGGCAATTAAGAGATAAAGCAAATTAAATAGTTAAACCATGGGGAAGTCAGGAAGGTAATGATAAGCCTTAGAAAGAAATAGGTAATTGTGAAATAAAAAATTCAAAACATACTGTTAACATTTTAAGTATTTATTGAAAGATAAAAGACTAACAATCATACAGTGAGCCCAAATGCAACATAGGAATAGCAAAAAGAAAAATATAACACTTTACTTAGGTATATTTCATTTGATATTAATTTTTGGAATTCATATTTGAACTGACCTTTTTTAAATTAAAAATTACCGTGAAGAGTTAAAATCTTTCTCAATTGATAGAGGAGGGGGAAAAGTTTGTCTTTATGTTTCTCTAGGACCTGTAAATGATCTCTAACTCTGCTTAATATACACATATGCTTTGTGTTTTTAACTATGTTTTAAAAAGACTAAGTAAAAATGCATTGAAACACTTGTGTATCAGTTGGTGGTGGGGTTTTAGTACATAAGTCTTTAGTAATTATGGATATGAATTTTGTAGTCAGAAAAAATCCAAATTATTTAAAAGAATACACAATTTGACATAGCTATATGATCACAATTATGTTAAGGAAAGATACCAACAACAGTGGGTTCTAAGTAACAAATGCTATACTTCCTTCTTTTCCTATTTTTGTAGTACATATGTATTAATTTTTTACAGGGGGAAAAGTAAACTTTATCAAAATACAAGTCTAATATACAACAGAGTTATAATTACAGACATTTATGGTATTAAATGCTTTCTTCTTCCCCTCCCAAATTAAAAACAAACTCAATATTTGGCTTAAGACATTAGAAAATGCATAATAAAACAGACATTAGTGAACAGAAAGAAAAAAAGTTAAATAAATTTTAAAGCACAATTTAATAATTCAGTAAACAATAGATTCGAATAAGTGCAAGCTAAGAGCTGATTTTTTTTTTTTTTTTGCAGTTTTTGGCCGGGGCCAGGTTTGAAACCACCACCTCTGGTATATGGGGCCAGCGCCCTACTCTTTTGAGCCACAGGTGCTGCCCAAGAGCTGGTTCTTAAAAGAATTAACCTCTAGCTTATTTGCTCAGTAAAGCAAACAAAAATTACAGGAAACAATATTTAAATCATAAATTCAGAGAAAGTAAAATGTACAGCTATGCTAATTATGAAGTGAAAACTTCAGGAAATCTTTATTCACACAACTGACTAAAGGAGTACATTGCTGGAATTGGCCAGCAAGTGTGGAAATATTAGAGAAAAGTGTCAGAGCTACTCCAGATGTTAAAGTTATTATCTCTAAGTGGTAGGATTTGGGGCTCTTTTATCCCTTCTTTGTATTTAGTAGTCTCAAAACCTAGGCAGATAAAAATTTTGAAATTAGATATGAATAATGACCAATTGAAAAAATCAAATCCCTCCATCTCTCAAGATAAAGTGGGCAGTTTGTTCTATTTCAGTTTTGAAGGTAGAAATAGCTGCCTTTTTGAACTTTAAGTGAAACAAAATATTGACATGCCCCAAAAGGACCGCCAAGGTTCAGGGAGCCCATTAATGGGCCCAAGAGGCCCTGGGACTCTGGACTGACTAATGGCTCAGGGACCACTAACAGCAAATTGAGTTTCTAGATCACTGGCTGCCTTAACAGCTCTGTGATACCTCCAGAATGGGAGGGTAGATGCACCAAGTGCCATACAAACAGATTAATGCTAAATAATAATTTGTTGAGGTTGAATGGAATGTTGCTTAAGTAGAAAACTATTTACAAAGTACCTCAACTTTTGTACATTTGGATTGCAAGATTTTACCAGTAACATGAGTAGGTGAAGTACTCTTTACCTCACTCATGGAATAACTAAATGAAGGTTGTGATTTATAGGAAATATTAACTGTCAAGGTCCTGATAAGGCTTGACTTCATTTCTTTTTATTTATTTTATTTTATTTTATTTTTGTAGAGACAGAATCTCACTTAATCGCTCTCAGTAGAGTGCCGTGGCATCATACTGCTCACAACAATCTCCACCTCCTGGGCATAGGCAATTCTTTTGCCTAAGCCTCCCGAGTAGCTGAGACTACAGACGCCCACCACAACGCCTGGCTATATATTTTTTATTTTTTATTAAATCATAGCTTTGTACATTGATGCATTTATGGAGTTCAGTGTACTGCTTTGATATGCAATGTGAAATGCTTATTACATTGTTTATTTCTTTTTATTATGCATGACATTTAACAGAATGTAGGAGACCTTTAATCCTTGCCTTGGCTTTTAAAGAGGAATGCTAGAAATGTGGTTTATTTCTCAATTCCTCTACTAGTATCAGCCTCCCCAAATGTGTCTTTAGCTCTTGATGTCAATAAAGTCAGATATTCACTCATATAATAATTCAAGAAGTCTTTGCTTACTGCCTGTTTCAGGCACTATTCTAACATCAGGATTCAGTGGTGAACAAGACTGACAAGTTTTTGAATTACAACTTACCAATGAATGTACAAGGAAATACGATAACCAATGAATATACAAGGAAATACAATAACCAATCAATATATAAGGAAATTAACAACAGGATCTCAGACAGCACTGAGTGCTGATAAAGTTAAAACAAAATGAGCCAAGCATTTTCTTCTAGGTGAAGTGACTACTCTAGATTGGTAGTGAGGGAGGGCTTCTCTATGGAGGTGACTTTTGAACTGAGAATGAATTAGAAGCCAGCTGATTTTTCTGGATCTAGGTGAATGCACACAAAAGAAACTAGAGAAGTCTGGAAGTCTGGAGAATTTTGGACCTATTTTCATTGATTCAGTTTTCAAGGGTAAAAGAAATTTCCCAATTTTCCTTTTTTTTTCCTTTGAGATGAGGTTTTGCTATGTTGCCCATGCTGGAGTGCAGTCGTTATTCACAAGAGTGATCATAACAGACTGCAGCCCCCAACTCCTGGGCTCAAAGGATCCTCCTGCCTTAGCCTCCTGAGTAGCTGAGATTGCAGTTGAGCCACCACACCTGGCAGAGATTTTCCATTTTTAAAGTGGCATTCCTCATCTAATAATGGTACTCCTGAATTTAGGTGTGTGCTTTGGTCACATAATTACTTTTGGTAACTCAAATATTTTTCTTAAAATGTGGGTTCATTTTAATTTCTCAGGGAAGACTACAGTTTGCCAAATGGGGAACTAAAACTCTTCTCTGTTTCTGTCCTGTTGATGCTTTTAAAGTCCTAATAGAGAATAGTAATTTTAAGTGGTGTACATTTGGGTCTTGTTATGAATCAGAGCATCAGCCAGGGTGAATTCAGTTAGAAAAAAGTATCAGAGAAATTTGACTGAACAGTTGCTATTATTATATACCGGTTAACAAAACAACTTTAGAATTACACAAATATTGGGAGTTCAATTCAGATTCCCGACTTATCTCCTCAGTGGCTTCTAAGACTTAACCAGTTTGACTCACATCACTCCAAGCTCCTCCCCAGCTCTGTTGACATGTCACGAATATTAATTAATTTTTATTTAACTAAATTAATTTCCTTTTAGATGAAATGCTGGTTTGCTTTATCTTTAGAAATGAAGAAATTACTAAATTTATGAATTTAACAAAAAACCATATGGATTATAGAATTCCTATAATATACAAATATAATACACAAATCACCCACCTTACTTTTAAAATTCAACTTTTTTTTTTTTAAAGACAAGTAGGAGGGTGATTTTATTCATCAAGTGCTCAAAAACCCTGGCAGCAGAGAATAAGGATTTAGACTGGCAAACTCATTGCACTCTATCAAACTTTCTCTTCATTACTGACTACTCTGTCACATTTTGGCTGGAAGGAAAAACCTTAGTAACATCAAAGGCAATTCCCCTTAGCCCTCTTCCCATCCCATTGCACTACACCCTACCAGGCAGAAGCAGAAGTCTTAATGAAGAGGTTTTGAAGAAAGTATCCTGTCCTGGTTTACTCTGTCCATTCCAGTAGATTCTCTGAACACATTCTTAATCTGGGACATAGGCAAAGTTCAAATCCAGTCTATGTCAGGCTGCTGGTCTCCCATTTTTGGAAGACTCCTGTGCCTTCTCTGCTCAAAGACCATAGAGTTGAGTGGTATTCTCACGCAAGGTGCCTAAGGTATTCCAGAGTGGCAGATTTTTGATTCTGGCAATCTCTCTCACTGTATTCAGGGCCAGGCCCGGGTGGGAATATTGGCAATAGCTTTTGGAAATCGAACGAGGAAGGAAGTAGGGAGCATCAGTTTCCACAACAATTCTCTCCAGTGGGATCGTTTTCAGAGCTGCTCGGACCTCCCAGGCAGAAGAGTAAGTCAGGACTGCGGTGAAGCCCACAGACATGTTGGGAAAGTGCTTCAGGAGGGGCTCAATGACTGGGTAACTTCCAGTGAAGCAATGCCTATGGATCTTGTAGTCAGAGGGCACATACTTTTTCAAGATGCACAGCAGATCTTCGTCAGCTTCCCGGCAATGAATCACTAAGGGCTTCTTTAGAGACACAGCCAGCTGCAGTTGCCTTTGAAATATCTTCTGCTGCTCTCTGATAGGTGTGGTGCACTTGTAAGAGTAATCCAAGCCCATTTCTCCGAATGCTACAGCCTTGGGGTGCCGTAAGGCTTGCAAAATATTTCTTTCTTGATGTGCATTGTAGTAACGTGCAAAATGAGGGTGACAGCCAAAGGCCCCCCAGACCAGATCCTCTTTCAACAGATCTTCCCACAGGCCATCCATTAGACTACGAGGATCACAGAAATTGGAGATGCAGCCCTGAAATTCCCTAGGGAAAGATTGGCTATACATTTCTTTGAACTCGGTAAAAGTCCCTTTGAAAGACAGTTTGGTAAAGAGCATGTCCAAGTGACAGTGGGAATCAATGAAACCCCGCTCTAGGCTTGGGTGCCAGTGGCTTCTTGGCGTGAAGCCAGACGCATATCCACTAGAAGGAGGTGGTGGTATCTCCTCTGGATATGTTCCTTTCTTCATCTCTGCTTCTGAATTTTTGGAGACATGCAATGAACAAAAATCGAGGGATGAGCCTTCTGTCACTTCCACATCTCTGGACATGTCTTTGGAGCTCCGTGTATAATTATAGGAGTAATGACTTGGGAATTTCCGGCTGCCCTTCCTAGCCTGGAATGTGGTGGTGGTGGTGCTGCTGGCCAGGGAAGGGTAATAAGAAACCTGGGTACTACTGGGCAAATGGCTGGTGGAATCATAGCAAGGACTATCGGACAAGCTGGGTTGATATATGTCATAGTCCTTGGTGAAAGATGAAGGCTCTGAGACAACAGGGAGATTGACTGAGAGTGACTCCATGTGAGAGGATCTGACTGTAGAGATCTCTTCAGTATCAGACCTGTCACTTTCTGAAGAGGAGAGCTCATACACCACCTTCCTTCCTGTAGGCATTTGGGTTAGTGAATGGAAGTTATAGTCATCCAGATATTCTTGGGGTGGAGACCTTTTACTGCAAATGACTGTCCTTCGGTCACTAGATTGCTTCTCACTGTGTTTCTTAGGAGGCATTACAACTACTCTCCTGTCACTGAAGCTGCTCATTTCTGGGAAAGATTCTCTCTCTGTGTGAGAAGCAAACATGGTGAGATCTCTGGCTTGTCTTTCTCCAGGGCTGGGATGCTCATCTACACTTAGTTTTGCACTAGCGCCAGCCACTGTCCTTCCCTTTGACCAGGATCTCCCCAGCCTGTCTTGTCCAGTGTTTAAGTAAGTTATTGAAGAGCTTCTATCTGTATATCTAATCATCCTTTTGTGGAACATGTTTGATTCAGCCTTATTTTGATCCTCAAGTTATGCCACAAATTTAGAGTTCATGGAATTATAGGAACTGTGTTTGGATATAACTTTAAGGCTGTAGTCATCTACCTCTAGAAAAGCTACTTCCTTTATGAAAAGGCCTAGTTTTGCACACAGAGGATCACAGGGACAAAAGGTATCCCAAGTGCTCAGAATCAGTAAGTCTTTGGAGCCGGCTCTACCCTCAACCGAGACTGAGGAATGGGAGGAGGAAGAGAATTTCCCGGGCAGGATGAGCAGTAACAAAAACTTGGCATAAAAGCCACAAAATCGTCTTTCTGGGCTTTCAGGTCCCTTCCAAACCACCTGACTGAGCTCCCGGAAGCAGCGCCTTTGCTGCGGGGCCCTTACCTAAGTGTCGCTCCAGCGGCCTCGTTCTGGTAAATCCTCGCCGCAGTCGGCCCTCAAAGGCAGAGGGCCATCGTGCCCGTTGCCCCTTAGGGGCCTCAGGAACTGTTTCCCCTTCTTTCAACTGTCCACCACAATTCTCAGTGTTTTAGAAATACAAAGTCCTTCTACTATGATTCCAAAATGCTTCAGAAAAGTCCGAACTATCGAGGATTTACTGAAGGCACGGAACGAGCCACAGCGTCCTCCTCAGATTTTGCATAATACAACTTCCTGGGCATCAAAGTGTTTCCGGGGTGTCAGAGCACTTCCAGGAGTCAAGGCCCTTCTAGGATGTCAAAACTCATGTATTTGATTTGGAATGCAAGACCTTTCTGAGAAGTCACAGCTCTTGAAATGACTACAGGTCACTTTAAAGGGCACCCCTGGGCCAGCCTACGGGCCTGGAGGTCCTAATTACCAAGGGCTAGCAGGAGGACAGCCAGCGCTGAAAGAGGGCCCAGCCTCCATCGCCCCGCCCATGTGTCCTCCCGCAATTGTGGCTCTTCACTCATCCCATTCCACTTCCGCCTTTGCCACCCCAACCCGGGTCCCGAGTCTAGGCTGTTCCTCTGCTTGTGCTGCTGCCATTATGTGCCTTTGGTTCCTCTCTCTACCCCCAGTTTTTTCAAAAAGAGTAGTCATGATCTTTAAAGCATAGTTTAAACATGCATGCTTTTAAAGACATTCTTGTAATTGTGGTATGTAACCATTTTCAGTCCTGTGTTTTTTTCACTTAACATTACTGCGTATCGTAAGTATTTTTTCTTATTGCTGCATGGTTTTCAAAATACAGTAGTGTGTTCATAATAGTCTTTGGAGAACATAGATGTGCCGTAATTCACCAAATCTTTTCCTTTCTGTTAACTCTTAAGGCCCCTCACTCTGGTTTTATTTTTTTTTTAATTATGAAAAAAAAAAAGCTGCAAAGAACATCTTTAGGCACGTAAGTTTTTCCATATTTTGGTTTATTTCTCTGGGCCACATGCCCAGAAACGGAGTTCCTGAGAGGAAGTGTAGGATTTTTAAAATGGTTCCTCATAGCATCACATTGCTGCAGAAGAATTCTGCTAATTTAAAATCCCATCCAGTGATGAATGGTCCATTTAATAGAAGAAACACACAAACCTGATGCCTCATTGTTATTTTAATTTGCACTATTTAATAATTTCTTAGAGGAACATTTTATTTTTATTTGTTGACCAAATCGTGAGTTTTGTTTATGTTCTCCTTTCTACTTTAGTGTCTTTTAAAAATGAATTTTAAAATTTTTATTAAAACAAGTTAAATCTTTGTTATATTTCCTAAATTTTTTGTTAATATATAGTTTTTATTTTTAATGTAATTAGTTATAACTTGTTTTTATAGTCAAATCTTAATGTTTTTCCATTCTGTTTTTCTGTTTTTCTTTTAGGCCTAGAACATTATCCCCCTTCTGAAGCTTTTACATATCTTTGGGGGTGTGTGAAAGGGGTTGATTTATTGCACTTAAGCCAGCAAAACATCTTGCACTTATTTTGAGTTATAATGTATTTTAAGTGAAGGTATATATTGATGCTTTTCCAAATTAGTACTTTTTTGCTTATTGATATGTGACTCCTCTTTCATTATGTGTTAAATTCCCATGCTTAATAGAGTCTATTTCCAGACCATTTATTCTTTTCTACTTACTAACATATCTCTTGTTATTCTGCTGTTGCATTATTTTAATAATTGAACCATTATATTAAGGTATAAAGTCAGAGAGAGCTAGATCTCCTTCATTACCCTTTATTTTTATAATTATCCTTAATAGGCTGACCTGTTTATTTTATCAGGCCAACTCAGAATTGTTTTCTTAAGTCCCTCTAAAACACTAATGAAATGTCCACCTGAAATGTTATTTTGTTTTTTTTAATCTGATGTACTTCATTTACCCTTTTAGTGAAATTCTTCTATATCTTCTATTAAATATTTTTAGAGTTTTATCTGGGTTACAGAGATTTCATTAAAACTATTTTTAAGTGTTTTGTAATTTTTTTTTTTTTTTGCAGTTTTTGGCCAGGGCTGGGTTTGAACTGACACCTTCAGTATATGGGGCCAGTGCCCTACTCCTTTGAGCCACAGCGCTGCCCGCGTTTTGTAATTTTTAATCTGTTATGAAGATACTCTTCCCCACTGTATTTTATGTGGGTTATTGCTAGTATATAAGAATAGTTTTGATTCAGGTATGATTATACTCAAGTCTTTTATTTAGTCTTAGTTTTTCAGCCTTTGCCTCTGCCATTACTTTATCTGCCCATAATGATTAGTTTGTCTCTTTCTTGCTAAAATTTTTACTTCACACTTCTTTTTACATTGTCCAGAACTTTTAAAAACAATTATTAAATAATGATGCTGTTAGGGACATTATTGTTCTGTTCTTGATTATGATAGACACATAGTTTAATTAAGTATAATGTAGAATATTTAGGCTGTTGTTTTAAAGCAGATCCTTTATAATCTCATAAGGAATTACCCTTGCATTTAAAAATGTGGTAGGAAATGGTATAAGATCATTATATATTTTCTCTTGTTTTCTAATTGGGAAATATCTTTGCATCTATGAGGAAAATGCTGCTTTTTGTGTAGATGACATGTAACTGTTAACAGACCATTGAATTCCGTTTGCTTGTATTTTACTTAGGATCTATAAATCAGAAGTAGTGAAATTGTTCTGTAACATTAGTTCACAACTTTGGCTTATATTTTGTGATTACTTGGGAAATTTCAAAAGTCACTGATGCCTGAGACAGTCTGATTTCACTGTGTGTGGTGGAGAATGTGGGTGTGGCCAAAGCTTCAGGATGTTTTTTTTTTTTTTTTTTTTTTTCTCTTTAGAGACAAGGTCTTGCTCTGTTGCCTAGGCTGAAGTGCAGTGGCATGATCATAGCTCACTGTACAAACTCCTGGGCCCAGGTGATCCTTCTGTCCCAGACTCCTGGGTAGCTGGAAGTACAGGTATGTACCACCACACCTGGCTAAATTTTTAAAAATGTTTTATCCCCAGAGATGGAGTCAGACTATGTTACTCAGGCTGGTCTCTAAATCCTGGACTTCAGAAATCCTCCTGCTTCAGCCTCCCAAAGTGCTAGAGGTACAGGTGTCAGCCACTGCACCTGGCCATCATCAGAATTTTAAAAAGCTTTATAGGTGATATTGATGTGCTGCCAGGATGAGAACTATTGCTCCATAGTTTAATTTTCCTACTGTACATCTATCAGGCATTGGAACTTGTCTTTGTAGCTTTCCATCTTTTTTTTTTTTTTGGCATCTTGGGGAGTTATATCATGTGGCAATTTTCTTTTTCTTAAACATTTGAAAGAATTCATTGGTAAATCATCCTTGTTGGAGGCTTTGTTGGAATAATTCCTTTGTAATTTTTCTTTCTTTTTTTTTTTGAGACAGAGCCTCAAGCTGTCCCCCTGGGTAGAGTATTGTGACATCACAGCTCACAGCAACCTCCAACTCCTGGGCTCAAGTGAGTCTCTTGCCTCCACCTCCAAGTAGCTGGGACCACAGGTGCCCACCACAACACCTGGCTATTTTTTGGTTGGCGGGCCCAGGCTGGATTCCAACCCGCCAGCTCAGGTGTATGTGGCTGGCACCTTAGCCGCTTGAGCCACAGACACTGAGCCGCCTTTGTAATTTTTTTCGCTTCTCGGTTATTCTCTTATTCATTGTGTTTTTGATAAGTCAAAATTCTTATAACATATCACTTATTTAACTGTGATTTTTAAATTTATTTTCATATAAATTTGCGTACTGGCTCGGGGCCTGTGGCTTAAGTGGCTATGGTGCCAGCCACATACACCTAAGGTGGCGGGTTCAAATCCAGCCCGGGGCCCACCCAAAACAACAATGACGGCTGTAACCAAAAAATAGCCGGGCATTGTGGCAGGTACATATGGTCTCAGCTACTTGGGAGGCTGAGGCAGGAGACTCGCTTGAGCCCAGGAGTTGGAGGTTGCTGTGAGCTGTGATGGCACAGCACTCTACCCAAGGGGATAGCTTGAAGCTCTGTCTCAAAATAAATAAATAAATAAATTTGTATACTTAGATAAAATAGTTTATGTCTTATAATTTATTACATGTCTTCATGTACTTTCTTAATTTTCATTTTATTTGTTCATGTTTTTTCTTGTTTAGCTTTGCTAAAATCTTAGATATTTTATTTATTTAAAAAGTTCTTACATTTATTGTAGCTGCCTTTCTCCTTTCAACTTCAACTATTTGTGCTTTTGTCTTTTTTTGCTTTCTACTTATTTTCCTTATGACAGATATTTGCACTTGCTCACTGGTTCCAAACTCTGGCTATATTTTAGAATTACCTGGGGAGTGTGGGAGAGAAAAAGTAGTATCTTTTGTTCACTCACTGCAAGGGTCATAGTTGAGACTTTTATAACAAAAGATCAATGAGAAAAAGCATACAAATTTATTTAATTAATGTTTCACCTGGCTCTGGAGCCAGGGGAAATGACAACCAAAAGAAACAGTAAAAAACATTTTAGGGACGATCATGGGGAAGAATATGATTGGAAGACAAAAGGTTGTGATCTAATGGTAAAAAATTGGGGAGCATAGCAAGACCTGTTTGTTCAGATTCTTTTCTGTGTCTCTGTGTGATATTCCTCTCCTTCTGGTATAGGAATAGAGTGCCTACAGGAAAAGAAGGAAGAAGGTCAGAAAATGACCTTTCTAGGCTTTATGGCTTGCTTCAGGGGAGAACAACAGGAGAGAGACATTCTTGCTCCTGCTATTTTCTCAAATGTCAAGCTGCCATACTTTGGGGTAGGATGTCCTGAACCTCATCAGTAGTTTATAAAAAATACTAATTCACCCCCCCAAAAAGGTTCTGATTTCATTTATTTAGGCAAGGGTCTGGTCTCTTTAGTTTCCTAATGTACAGCCAAGGCTGAGAAACAACAAATAGCATTTTATTCTCTCTCTCAGAGTCTAAATTCTCTTCTGTAATAATTTAAATCCATTAATTTACCCCAGATTACAAATTTGCCTGTATCCTATGGGTTTGTATGGCTTTAAATTTTATTATAGCCTATATTTTTTTGTGTGTGTCTTTAAGTTTATTTCTGTTACAACTATTCTTGAGAGTGACAATTTTTATTTTATTTCTAGTTCTGTTACCTTGTGATAAATGACTATATCTTGTATAATTTCTGTTTATGGCTATGATCGATCTATTAGACCATATTTATTAGATGAAATTCATTAAAATTTTTTTGTGAATTAGCATATAATACATTTCTGTAAATATACTATTGTCATTTAGAAAAGAGCCACCCTCTACATGCAACACAAAATTTAGTACAGCTTATTTCCTTGATTCTGAGACTGCATTAATCATGAGGAAAAGCCATTGATTAATAACAGCTTTTTCAGTAGGAATAAACAACAATGCATTAAATATATTCACATTTTTATTTTTTGCTAGCCTGTAAGTGCATGCATTTATCCTTACCATTATATATCTTATCATCGTAATCATTATATAACTTACATAGTATAAGTCTGAGTTTTTTCCATAAAATAGAGCCTAAGCATTTTAAACTTAGGCTTATGTTGACATCTTTATGAAATGTTGAACCTTATTGAACATTACTGATGCTTCATCTTACTTTTTCTAGAAAGTCAGCTGTGAGTTTTTGACACTTAGATATTTGGTTCCTATAAACATCTTAACACAATAACTAAGAAAATGACATGAAGGCTAAGTTAACCAGTTTGATGAAAATATTTCAAATTGTTTATGAAAACACCACACTGTACCCCATGATTGCATTAATGTACACAGCTATGATTTAATAAAAAAAAAATAGAAAAAATATAGGTTTTTTTTTTTTTTTTTTTTTTGCAGTTTTTGACTGGGGCTAGGTTAGAACCCACACCTCCAGCATATAGGGCTGGCGCCCTACTCCTTGAGCCACAGGTGCCACCTCTCCTAAGAAATAGTTTTTATGACTCACATAGTTGTCACATCAACCTTCCCATCTTTAAAAATTATGTGATTTGTTCTGAGAGATTAGGCTCTTACTTTGACTTAGCCTGTGACAGACAACCTTCTCTACATGATTATTTTTTGTGTCACACTACATCAGACAACAATCATTTTGAAAACATTTTTTTTTAATTATTGGGGATTCATTGAGGGTACAGAGAACCAGGTTACATTGATTGCATTTGTTAGGTAAAGTCTCTCTTATAATTCTGTCCTGCTCCTAAAAGGTGTGTCACACACCATGAGCCCCCACTGTCCTCTCTCTGCTCTCCCTTTCCCCCCTCCTTCGTGTACTAGGTCATTAATTGTCCTCATATTGGAATTGAGTACATAGGATTCTTGCTTCTCCATTCTCGTGATGCTTTACTAAGAATAATGTGTTTCACTTCCATCCAGCTTAATACAAAGGATGTAAAGTTTCCATCTTTTTTAATGGCTGAATAGTATTCCATGGTATACATATACCACAGCTTGTTAATCCGTTCATGGGTTGGTGGGCATTTAGGCTGTTTCCACATTTTGGCGATTGTAAATTAAGCTGCAGTTAACAGTCTAGTGCAAGTGTCCTTATGATAAAAGGATTTTTTTCCTTCTGGGTAGATGCCCAGTAATAGGATTGCAGGATCAAATGGGAGGTCTAGCTTGACTTCTTTCAGGGTTCTCCATACTTCCTTCCAAAAAGGTTGTATTAGTTTGCAGTCCCACCAGCAGCATAAAAGTGTTCTTTTCTTTCTACGTTCACGCCAGCATCTGCAGTTTTGAGATTTTGTGATGTGGGCCATTCTCACTGGGGTTAGATGATATCTCAGGGTGGTTTTGCATTTCTCTAATAGGGATGATGAGCATTATTTCATATGTTTGTTAGCCATTGGCCTGCCTTCTTTAGAGAAGATTCTATTCATCTCTCATTTTGAAAACATTTTAAGTGAAAATGAGGAATCCTCAGCTTGGCGCCTGTGGCTCAAGCGGCTAAGGTGCCAGACACATACACCTGAGCTAGTGGGTTTGAATCCAGCCTAGGCCTGCCAAACAACAATGACTTCTGAAGTAGTCCTAGCTACTTGGTAGACAGGATAATCGCTTGAGCCCAGGAGTTGGAGGTTGCTGTGAGCTGTGATGCCAGGGCACTCTACCCAGGGTGACAGCTTGAGGCTCTGTCTCAAAAAAAAAGAAAGAAAGAAAGAAAGAAAATTAGGAATCCAAATTAATTTTAAAATCTGGCTGTTTGGGTTGTGCAATGCAAAGCAAATAACTCAGTCAGCATGAAGATAGAAATAACTCCTTTCCTACAAAGCTAAATTTGCACCATACTTTAAGTTCCAACTACTTAACCATCAAAATGCATTTCTTGATACTGAATTCAGAAACACCTGCATTAACATTTAACATTTTTCCTTTATAATGAGTAAATCATATACCTATCATTTAAAGCTATTATAATTGATTTCAGGTTTTATATCCTTTAGCCTGGGATTAAAACTTCAGATGCCTCAAAGATCAGGCAGGTACCACATATGCTACTGTAGGCCTATGAAGGTCTATGAGGAGCTGAAGATCACATTCCTGCCCTCTTATTTACTTTCCATTTTCAAGAAAACTGCAGCCAATGGTAACCTCTAGGATCTTATGGATCCAAGTTTCTGCTTGACAAAAATCTTACCTCATAATTATATTTCTATAAATTTTCATTTCTAACAGTTTTTACGTTAGGTTCTTTTTTTCTGGCTTCTCTGGTGTAGCCAGTTCCATTGCAATTAGGTCATTTAACTTTGTGAAATTGCTTTTAATTTATTTGTTGTCTCTTCTCTTACATTCATTCTGCTTTGCCACATTTTGCAATTTTCTCTCTTTTCCTATTCTATCTTTCCATCTCTACCACTCTCTGACTTGCTCTATATTTTTCAGGTTGGAGTTAGTCAATTCCATGTACTCATAGGACCGGAGCATGAAATAAGGCTGTCTTTCTTGTAGACATATAAGCCTAAAGTAAGATCATTCCTTTTCTCCTTACTTCCACTTAGCATCCATTCTTATCTTTTAAGGCATCATTTGATTACTGAATATTTAATGTTTACATACATGACAGCTGTTATCAACTGACCTATGCCAGATTAGTCTTCCAAATTTATACCAGTAGCATTCAATAGATGGAGGTGGCTGAGAATGAAGAATGTTATCTCCATACTGTCCTACCTGATTACAGAGCAGAAAAATTTCTCAGATCGAATCCAGACTTATGCTGAAAGCTCAATGAAACCCTAGTTCTCCACTCTTTGAGCTGTTCCAAATCTTTCTCTCATTTTTAAATATTGAAATATAATTTAAATAATGCAAAACTCACCACTTTAAAGTGTCCAACACAATTCAGTGTCCGGCATCTTTAACTGAGGTAAAATTCACCTAGCAAAATTAACTATTAGCTGCTTTAAAGTATGCAATTCCATGACATTTAGCATATTCACAATGTTGTGCAACCATCACCTTTGTCTAGTTCCAAAACATTTTCATCACCCAAGAAGGAAACCCTATACCCATTCAACAGCATCTTACCTGAAATGCTCACTCAATCTGGCAGTGGGGTTTACCTAACCTTCTCGTTGGCATTAGGTCAAATTCTCCAAGAAAGCAGCTGAACATAGGACCATTTTGGTATGAAGGCAAAGGTACCATTTTGAAGAATATAGGGTTCCTGAGGTTACTAGATCCTTAGAATCTATTGCTGTAGGACAATGCCTGGTCAAAATTTGTAACTGATCTGTGGATTTTGAATATAAGTATTTCACTAACCAAAACTCATTTCTAACATCATTTATGATAAGTAACAAAGCTGCTTGTGTTGATCAGAGAAAAGGCTATTAAAATATTTTGTTAGCCACTTCTGAAGTATGGGCTTCTGATAGAAATTTGCTAAGCACTTCTGGAGTGTAAATTATTATTTTTTTTTGAGAGAGAGAGTCTAACTTTATCGCCATTGGTAGGTGCCATGGCATCATAGCTCCCAGTAACCTCAAACTCTTGGGCTCAAGTGATCCTCTTGCCTCAGCCTCCTAAGTAGCTGGGACTACGAGTGCCCACCAGCCACAATGCTCAGCTATTTTTAAGAGACAGGGTCTCACACTTGCTCGTGCTGGTCTGGAATTCCTGACCTCAGGCAATCCATCTGCCTTGGCATCCCAGAATGCTAGGATTAGGCATGAGCCACTATGCCTGGCCTGAAGTGTATATTCTTAATTAGGGTAACCAACCACCCCTGGAGGGTAGATTGCATCTAACAGACTCACTAATATATGTCATATTATCCATATTGAATAACCCTGGACTTATCCAATATGCACAATTAACTGTTGCAACTTCAATGATGTAAATTGATCACAAGTGAAAGATAAAAGGAATATTTAAATGTACCTCTTAAGGAACCCATACCCCAGATCAAGCTTGAAATGATAGCCCGAATCTATTGTTACCACAGTTGTCCTCAATTTACAATATCTTCCTCTGTGTGTGAGTAGGATACCATGTTGAGAGTGATTCCAAAGATACATATTATTTATATAACGTGACATCTAAGCATCAAAACTATTTTAGGCTGAATGTAATGGCTTATGCCTATAATCCCAACACTTAGGGAGGCTGAAGAGAAAGGATCCATGGAGGCTGGAAGTTGGAGACTAGCCTGAACAATGTAGCAAAACCCTATCTCTACAAAAAATTAAAAAAGTAAAATTAGACAGGCCTGGTGCCCCATCTACTCAGGAGGCTGTGGAAGGAGGATTGCTCGAGCAGGCCACTGCACTCCATCCAGGGTTACAGAGGGAGACCTTGTCTCCTAGAAAATGACAAAAAAAAAAAAAAAAAAAAAAACTATTTTAACTGACGACCTGCTCCAACATGGGAGAAAAATGGGCTGTGTTTTATTTACTGACAAGCACAGTTATACAAACTGGTTAAGGAGTTTTTAATGATATTTTTGACGACCTCTGATTTTTGCCATAACTGCTTTAGAATACCCCCTGCCCTACCTCACCCATCCCCATTTGCCACCAACTATACAATGTAAGATTAGTCTGAGTCTAGCACTGAGCTAGGTCCTTTGAGGTTCCTGAAGGAGTGAAGGGTGGGGTACAATAGAACAGTTTCAGATCTGCCTGTTGGAATTGCCTCAGGGCAAGCAATTGGCAGGGCCGAAAGGCAGGGTGATTTTATCCCAGAACTGAGGTAGCTTTGTGTTATTTGTAATGGCAAAAAATTGACAAAACTTACATTGAGAAAATATTTTGTCTCTATAACACATATATTTACAATCCCACTGTGAAATTCCAAAGGGAAACTCTAGTTCAGTTTATGGTATAGCTGACTGATGGAGCTATTGCTTGAATATTATTTCCATGTTCTAACCAGATGACAATGAAAATGTAAAATAATCTTTGTGTTGTATCCTAGATTGTATATCCATTCACGTAGCTGATGTGTGGAATGTCTTCTTGGAAAAATTCCCTCAACTTTTTTCTTTATATTAACAAAGAGGCAGTGGCTTAATTGATTTTAAGTTAGCTGATTTTTTCCATTTCTTTGTTTCTAATCATGATTCCAACAGGTATTATGCTTTGATGCCTACGTGGAGGATGAAGTACTTGAAAAAAACCAAGAAAACTACAGAATAAGATGCTATAAAATCTGCTTCCACCTTGAAGATGACACAATTCAAGTAAATGAACCAACATTGAAAAATAGTGGATTGCCTCAAGGTATTTATTTTTTATTAAAATTTTTTATTATTTATATATATATTGCAGTTTTGGCCAGGGCCAGGCTTGAACCCACCACCTCCAGTATACGGGGCCAGTGCTCTACTCTTTGAGCCACAGGAACCATCCCCCTTGAGGTGTTTATTTAAAGCAGAGTTATGGTTCTTTTACTTCTAAGTCCTCCTTTTATATCCTGTTTTTCTTTAGCTTCTTAAAAGACCCCATGCTAATGCTTAGCTATCTAACTTGTTGGCAATGGTAAATATAAAAAATGCTGGTAGTAGTAGGTTATTCACGAGGACTTAGCAACTTTGTACGCACTGCCCTTCCACATTGGCTGGTTCTCTCACTCTTTTCTGGAATACTTGTCTCCTTACAGGGGCTGCTCTGGTATGAGCAAACTGTGTGACTTTTCCCTCAAATCCTTTGAGCAAATCATTTCCTTCACAATGCCCTCAGCTGTTCCCCACTGCCACTTCCAGATTGGTGTCCTCTCTTCTTTCTGGAACTTACTGTGATTTGTTTCAACCACCTTCTCTTCATCCTCATACCTGTCAACTACATACCTCAGAGGTACCTCGACAGAGAGTCACTGTTCCTTTGCACTATGGATGCCACTCATCTTTAAGAGTTAATTCTGTTTTGTGATTCCCGAAAAGCTAATCCTAGGTTGCATTCTTAGTAAGGCAGGGATCAAGACTGATTTCTCCTGTTTGTGCTATGAGTCCTTTCCTTGGGATGATGCAGAGTTCTGGACACCCTCAGGAAACAGCAACCATAATGGTAAATGGAGCAAAAATTTGTCATGTGCAAGACAGAATAATGAAAAGGGATATTTGTTTGTAATGGAAAGTCTCAAGTGTACTTGATAATTTTCTTCAGCAATCTAAGGGGCTGTCGTGTGGAAGAGGGGTGGCCTTATTTTCTATATCCTCAAGAGAGCTGCCAGACATTATAGTGAATGGACCTATGGATGGGGTTAGGAGTGGGAGTCTGGTCTGGGGGTGGAGGAGAGGAAGATATATTTGTTTGTTCACCGGTATAGATTGATGTCTCTTGGGGCAGATCAGGGGTTATTTCTCACTGACAGCATGGTATAGGAGAGCAGTTAAGTTTGGTGGTTGGTATAAATAACCTTTTAGGGTCCTTTATTCCCTGAGGAGCTATAATTTTTAGGTGCACTGTTGTTTCTTTGTCTTTTGAAGTATTGCTGCCTCTAATTCTCAGGCTCTGGAATTGCCTTCTCTGACTATAATTTCTAGTCTTTTCCTTTCCCGTTTGCTAATACCTACCATCCCTGTTCTTCATTCTCCTAGCAAACAAATCCTGACTCTGTCCGTGTCTTTCTGTCTCATTTACTACCATCCCCACCCAAGTTGTGACAGATAGCATGTATATTTGATATCTGCTTCCATTCACGTTTCTCCTACAATTGGTTGTCTGTGTGGCTGCCAGAGCGTTGCATGGCATATTACCTAATGCAAAGGTGGCGTCAAAGAAGTATGCGTGCAGGCTCTCCCAGAGGCCACAGAACAGAAGGCACATGGACCAGATTTAAAATGCATGAATCATATAATGCATTAAAATAATTTAAAACGCATAGTAAGAAGTAAGGGAGCAAGAGATGGAGTAAGTCACACCCTTATGACAGGGTACAAGTGGATGGAAGGATCACAGTATATTTCTGGTATCATGGGGTTGGCAATAGTCCTGCCTTTCTGTTTCACCAGGCTTCCTTGCTAATAGTATGGTTTGGAGATCAGAGTTGAGGTTTGGGTAAGGAAAATCACAGATAGAAGGGGCCTCAAGTTAAGGGCATGTGCTTGTTCTGTTGGAGAAATGCGGGACATGTATGTCTGGCCCTGGCTATAGGTTGCCTGTAAGCCTGATGAATCGTCCTGGGTTTTGTTCGTGTTTGTTGGGCAGAGGACACATGGGGCCAGAATGGATGTCATCCATGAACCATGAATGAGTGGCCAAATTAAGGTCTTATGAATATTGAGTACTCATGAATATTTAGTGCTTCTTGTATATTTAGTACATCATGAATATTTAGAGCCCAGGTGCCTCATGTATATTTAATACCCACTGAAAATTAGTTATCTCTTGGTCTTTCCATCTCTTTCTTTCTATGTTTAACGTGCACATAGTCTGCTATACTACCAGCTTATTACTTAACATGTCTTAGGATTTCTGCTTATGTTGAATAAACTTTTATTAACTACTTATCTAAGTGTCATGCCTTTGTATTGATATGGCACAATGAGTTAAGGGGGAGAAACAGGAATTTGAAGGCTGTGGGCCTCGGAGGGTATTGTGGTTATTATGCAACCTTATTCAGTGTGCAAAGGACTTGCTTCACTGCTCACAAGATTGAGAGTTTTCTTAGAGCATGGCTTCCCTGTGCCTGGTGCTAGGGATGATGAATTTGGACCCAGGCAGCATTGCCCAGAAGTGCTGATAAATGCTTACTCTGTGCCAGGCTCAATGCTGGGTTTGGGGAAAATGGACAAAAGGAATAAGACCCATCATAGCCCTATTTCACAGAGCTATAATAGGCAAGCATGTTGGAGAGGAAAGGGAGCAAGGCTACTGACTAGTCCATGAGTTTTGCAATTGTTCAGGTCGGAAATGCTGAGTGTCCAAACCAGGATGATGATGGTAAGAATAGAAAATAGAGGAAGAATTTCACAGACATTTAGTTGTCAGAGTTGATGGGCTTTGACCAGTGATTAAGTGTAGAGAGTGAGGAAGGGGAATATGGAATGATAAAGTACCCGTCTTATCATTATCTTATTGAATTCCCTAACCACCATCATAATAAGTATTGTCATTGTCAGCTTTTACAGCAAAGTAAACAGGCCAAGGGAGGTAATTTGCCCCATCTGAATCTTAACCGATTGCCTCAGAGGTCTCTTTGATTGAGGGAATGATGTTGCCTTTGTAAAGCCCAGGAGCACAGAGCAAGGGATAGGATGAGGGCTTGGAGCTGTGGTGTATTTGTTTCAGGGCCTGAGAGATGTGTTTTCAGGAAAAACGTCAAAACTAGAAATGTGGATTGGGAATTGGGATACCCAGATTATAACCAGTATCAGGCTATTCTACCCTGTTAGAAGAGAACCATTGTTGAGGAGAAGAAAGGAGGAAGAGGATTCCATTTAATGTCTCTGCTTGGCTTTGTTAGTGGTGGGAAAAGGCGAGGACTGGTATGATGGGGCTATGAGCTGGCCTTGTTCTTTGTCTTCCATTATACACACTATCCACTTCCTGGCCACTTTATTTGGAGAATTTATGGCCTAATGGTAGATATTTTAGGAAATATGGAAATGCCTGAAGATCTTAAGAGAAGATTTTCACAAACTTTAAGGTAAAAGATCTGACGTTTAATTTTGCAAAAGGACAAGATGTTCTAGACTCTTTTAGGGTCATTTTTAATTCCTTTCTTAAGGCACTTTTTAAAGGTTGGCAGCATTGTGTTAAAAAACGTTTGAATAATTACTTAAGAGCAAAAAGAAAATTTACAACTTTCAATTTCTGTAAACATCTGTTCTAAATGTATTCAACTAGGTGAGTGACAGTATTGCTTTAGCAAAAAGTAGTTTCTTATAGTTAAAAAATGTCCATGTCTTTTCCTGATATTCTCTAACTGAGCTCTGCTTATGTTTTGATTACTTTCCCCACTGTGAGACCAAATTTGCACAAGTGATGGACTGGAGGTCATGGAACATCCTGAGTCTGCATTACTGACTTGTACTATGCTATGTATTATTACCTGTTTTTTTCTTTTTTATTGAGACAGAGACTCAAGCAGTCGCCCTAGGTACAGTGCTGTGGTGTCACAGCTCACAGCAACTTCAAACTCATGGGCTTATGCAATTCCCTTGCCTCAGCCTCCCAAGTAGCTGAGACTATAGGCGCCCGCCACAATGCCCGGCTATCTTTTGTTGTTGTTGTTGTCATTGTTGTTTAGCAGGCCTGGGCCGGGTTCAAACCCACCAGCCCAGGTATATGTGGCTGTCACCTGGCTCACTGGCCCCTGTCAAATGCCTATTAGTTTCATTAAACTATTCAAGAAGAAATATGAAATGCAACCTCATGAGGATTTTGGAAAGGCTTTTATTAAGACTTTTCAATTGGCTCAGCCTCCTTTTTTTTCATACATACATACATGCATACATGTGTTTATTTGGTTTCCACTTTTTTATTGATTTTAAGCATTTATTTTCTATTTAATTGATTTCTGCCCTTTGGGTTTTTTTAAAAATTTTTTTTCCAGATATTATTTATTTATTTATTTTTTTAAATTAAATGATAACTATATACATTAATGCAATTCTGGGATACAATGTGGTGTTTTCATATACAATTTGAAATATTTTCATCAAACTGGTTGACATAGCCTTCATGTCATTTTCTTAGTTATTGCATTAAGACAATCATATTCTACTCTTAGAAAGATTCATTTGTACCCTTGTAAGATAAACCATAGAAGTGACCCCTCTAATCACCCTCCCTCCACCCATTGTTCTCCCTTCTCTCTCCCCCCTCCCTGTATACATAGGGTCTTATTAGGTTATAGATTTCATATGAAAGCTATAAATTAATTTCATACTAGGGCTGTGTACATTGGATACTTTTTCTTCCATTCCTGTGACACTTTGCTAAGACGAATACTTTCCAGCTCCATCCATGTGAACATGAAGGATGTAAAGTCTCCAGCTTTCTTTATGGCTGCATAGTATTCCATGGTGTACATATACCACTGTTTGTTGATCCATTCGTGGATCGATGGGCACTTGGGCTTCTTCCATGAGCTGGCAATTATGAATTGGGTTGCAGTAAACATTCTGATACAAATATTTTTGTTGTAATGTGATTTTTGGTCTTCTGGGTATATACTTAATAAAGGAATTGCAGGATCAAATGGCAGGTCTATTTTTAGTTCTCTAAGTGTTCTCCAAATGTCTTTCTAAAAGGTAAATATTAGTTTACATTCCCACCAGCAGTGTAGGAGTGTTCCCTTTTCTCCACATCCATGCCAGCATCTCTGGTTTTGGGATTTTGTGATATGGGCTAATCTTAACTGTACTGAGGTGATATCTCAAAGTAGTTTTGATTTGCATTTCTCATGATTAAGGATGGTGAGCATTTTTTCATATATCTGTAGACCATGTGCCAGTCTTCTTTAGAGAAATTTCTCTTCAAGTCCCTTGCCCACCCTGAGGTGGGATCACTTATTCTCTTCTTGCTAATACGTTTGAGTTCTCTATGGATTCTGGTTATTAAACCTTTGTTGGAGACATAACTTGCAAATATCTTCTCCCATTCTGAGGGCTGTCTGCTTGCCTTACTTACTGTGTTCTTGACTGTGCAGAAGCTTTTTAGTTTGATCAGGTCTCAGTAGTGTATTTTTGATGTTGCTTCAACTGCCCAAGGGGTCCTCCTCATAAAATATTCACCCAGGTCGATCTCTTCAAGTGTTTTCCCAACACTTTTTTCTAGTATGTTTATAGTTTTATGTTTTCAGTTTAAATCTTTAATCCAGTGAGAGACTATCTTAGTTAATGGTGAAAGGTATGGGTCCAGTTTCAGTCTTCTACAGGTTGCCAGCCAGTTTGCCCAGCACCATTTGTTAAATAGGGAATCTTTTCCCTACTCAATGTTTTTAATTGGCTTGTCAAAGATCAGATAACAGTAAGTAGTTGGGTTCATCTCTTGGTGCTCTATTCTGTTCCATACATCTACCTCTCTGTTTTTGTGCCAGTACCTTGCTGTTTTAATCACTATCAATTTATAGTGTAGTCTGAGGTCTGGTAGTGTGATAGCTCCTGCTTTGTTTTTATTCCTGAGTAATGTCTTGGCTATTCGAGGTTTTTTCTGATTCCATATAAAATGAAGTATTATTTTTTTGAGATCTTTAAAGTATGACAGTGGAGCTTTAATAAGGATTGCATTAAAATTATATATTGCTTTGAATAGTATGGAAATATTAACAATGTTCATTCTTACCAGCCATGAGCATGGTATGTTTTTCCATTTGTTAACATTTTCAGCTATTTATTTTCTTAGAGTTTCATAATTCTCTTTATAGAGATCTTTCACATCCTTTGTTAGGTAAACTCCCAAATACTTCATCTTCTTTGGCACTACTCTAAACGGAATAGAGTCCTTGACTGTTTTTTCGGCTTGGCTGCTGTTGGTATATATAAAGGCTACAGATTTCTGATTTTGTAACCTGAGACACTGCTATATTCCTTGATCCCTTCTAGGAGTTTTGTAGTTGAATCCCTGGTGTTTTCCAGATATACAGTTATATCATCTGCAAAGAGTGAAAGTTTAATCTCTTCAGACCCTATATGGATGCCCTTAATCGCCTTTTCTTCCCTAATTGCAATGGCTAAAAGTTCCATCACAATGTTAAAGAGCAGTGGAGACAATGGGCACCCTTGCCTGGTTCCTGATCTGAGTGGAAATGGTTTCAATGGGTATCTTTTATAAACTGAGGTGCATTCTGGTTCGGTGCATAGATGTCGATAATTGAGATTTCGTCATATTGAGTATTACTCTTAACAAATATAAAGTGGCCATCCTTGTCTTTGCTTACTTTTGTTGGTTTAAACCCTATTGTATCTGCGAATAAGATTGCAACACCTGCTTTTTTCTGCTTTCCATTTGCCTGGAATATAGATGACCATCCCTTCACCCTGAGTCTATATTTATCTTTTAAAGTAAGCTGTGATTCTTGAATACAGCAGATGTCCAGTCTGAGTTTCTGTATCCAATCAGCCAATCTGTGCCTCTTTAGAGGACAATTTAAGCCATTCAAATTGATTGAAATTAATGATAATCGTGATAAAATTTTGGGCATCGAGTTGCTCAAAATTCCAGTAGATATTTTTAATCCTTTTGCCACTGTAGAAGTTGGAATTTGATGAAAAGTTTCTGAGTGAGTTTACTTTTGTTGTGGAGGATTACACTGGTCATTATGGAGGATAGGTTTGAGAATTTCCTGGAGAGCTGCTTTAGTTATGGCAAATTTCTTCAACATATGAATGTCGTTAAAGTATTTAATTTCTCCATCATAGATGAAACTCAGTTTAGCTGGATACAGAATCCTGGGTTGAAAGTTACTTTGTTTTAGGAGATTAAAAGTCGATGACCATCCTCTTCTAGCCTGAAAGGTTTCAGCCGAGAGATCTGCTATCATCCTAATACTCTTCCCCTTGTAGGTTATGGTTTTCTTATGTCTGACTGCTTTCAGAATTTTCTCTTTCATCTTAACTTTAGTGAAGTTAATTATGATGTGCCTGGGAGATGTCTTGTTCGGGTTGAGTCGTGCTGGGGTTCTGAAACTATCTGTTATCTGAATTTCAGAATCTCTTGGCATGTCTGGAATGTTCTCTTTCATAATTTCATGAAGAAGAGCCTCTGTGTTTTGTGAAGCAACTTCATCACTTTCAGGGATTCCTATAAGGCAAATATTAGTTTTCTTTGAATTATCCAAGAGCTCTCTGAGAGTGAGATCCATTTTTGCTTTCTATTTCTTTTGATCTTTGCACTCCTGGGCTTGTTCCAAAGCTTTGTCTTCAAAGTCAGAGATCCTTTCTTTTGCCTGTTGCACTCTGTTATGGAGGGATTCCACTGTATCTTTCAGATCCTTGAGGGCTGAAACCTCTTGTCTCAGTGTTTCAAAATCTTTGATCATTTTATCTTTGAAATCATTGAATTCCTGAGACATCTTTTGAATAATTTCTTGAACTCCTAATTCCTTCCTTTCTTCCATTCTGTTAATCTTATTTGCTATCCACATTCTGAACTTGATTTCTGACATCTCAGCCATCTGTTTATGGATGGGGTCTTCAATTGCTTCTACTCCATTTTTCCTTGAGGGAGTTGATTTACCCTGGTTATTCAAGTTGCCAGAGTTTTTCCGCTGATTCAGCCCCATGCTGAGTTTACCCTGTTTGGAGACCCTATCAGAACCATTCAGTCAGTGGCTTCTTCTGGTTGCCCAGAGAGACAGGGCATGCCTGTCGTCTTCTCCCAGTTCTCAGGCGCTGGGGTGACCAGGGTGCAGCAGAACAGCAGCAGCTTTGCAGGAGTGTGTATAGCCAGATCAGACCTTGTTTGGCCTGCTTGGGTGCCCCGGGGAGTGGGGCAGAAGACTGGCAGTGGCTGGATCAGTCCTAGTTTGGGTCCACCAGGGTGATCAGGGGGGCAGGGGAACTGCAGCGGTGGCGTAGGGCACTCACACAGCCGGATCAGTCCTAGTTCGGCCATGATGGGGTTACCAAGTGTTGGTGAATGACAGCAGCTGCGCGGAGCACAAGAGCAGCCGAATCAGTCCTACTTAAGCCCCACCGGGGCAATGGGGGAGGGCAGAACAGGGGAATGGTGGCGGCTGGATCAATCCTCTTTCGGCCTCACTGGTGTGGCCAGGGGGGCAGGGGAATGGCAGTGGCCAGATCAGTCCTAGTTTGGCTCCACCAGTGCCACCAGGGGGCAGGGGAACAGCAGTGGCCAGATCAGTTCTAGTTCAGCCCCACCGGGGCAACTAGGGGGAATGGGAACGGCAGCAGCTGGTACAGTCCTTGATCAGCCCCACTGGGGCAACCGGGGGCAGGGGAATATCAGCGGATGTGCAGGGAGTGCATGCAGCCAAGTCAGTCTTAGTTTGGCCCCGCCAGGGCAACAAGGGGACAGGGGAACTACTGTGGCTAGATCAGTCCTAGTTCAGACCCACTGGATTAACTGGGGGGTGGGGAACAGCAGTGGTGGTGCAGGGCATGTGTGCAACCAGATCAGTCCTAGTTCACCCCCACCGAGGGAACTGTGGGGCAGGGGAACAGCAGCAGCTGGATCAGTCCTAGTTCACCCCTGCCTGGGCAACCACGGGGGCAGGGGAGTGGGGAGCGGAGGATTCCTCTGCTGCCACCCACTGGATGTGCATGGCATTAGCTACCCAATCTGGTCCCTCTCTGCACAGGAGCCCGGGGCCACCCACGGGAGACACGGGGCTCTAACAAACAGTTCTGGGCCCACCCAGAGTGGGAACCTGGAGCATAGAGCGGGGATCTCCTCTGTTCACCTGTGGGGCACGTGTGGCTCTAGCAAGTAGTTCTGTGCCTGCCCAGAATTGGGGGCTCCTCTGTGGCCACCTGCCGCCTGCGGGAGGCATGCGACTCTAGCAAGCAGTTCTGGGGCCCACTTTGTACCTGTGTTTGTGTTCTTAAATGCTCTTCCTTGGATTTACAGCTTGCTTGGCCTGACCAGATCAGGGGACTCCTCCGCCAGCCCCCGTGGGGTGTGTGTGGCTCTAGCAAGCAGTTTTGGGCCTGCCCAGAATGGAGGACTCCTCTGCAGCCACCCGCGGGACATATGTGGCTCTAGCAAACAGTTCTGGGCCCACCCGGAGCAGGGATTAATCTGCCGCTGCCTGTGGGGCACACGTGGCTCTAGCAAGCAGTTCTAGGCCTGTACCGAATGGAGGGCTCCTCCACAGCTGCCCATGGGACACGCATGGCTCTAGCAAACAGTTTTGGGCCCACCCAGAGCGGGGATTACTCCACCACTGCCTGTGGGGCACACGTGGCTCTAGCAAGCAGTTCTAGGCCTGCCGGAATGAAGGGTTCCTCTGCAGCTGCCCGTGGAACATGCATGGCTCTAGTAAGTAGATCTGGGCTTGCTCGGAGTGGGGGACACCTTCGCTGCTGCCTGCAGGGCTGCATGGCTCTAGCAAGTAGTTCTGGGCCCGCCCACAGAGGTGGACTTCATCGCTGGCCCCCGCAGGGTGCGCAGGGCTCTCGAAAGCAGTTCTGGGCCACCCAGAGTGGGGGACTCCTCTACCAGCCCCTGTGGGGCACCTGTGGCTCTAGCAAACAGTTCTGGGCCCACCCAGAATGGAGGACTACTCCACCACCACCTGTGGGACACATGCAGCTCTAGCAAGCAGTTTTGGGCCTGCCCCTAGTTGGGGACTCCTCTGCCGCTTCCCCAAGGGGGTGCACCTGGCTCTAGCAAGTAGTTCTGAGCCTTCCCAGAGTGGAGGGACTCCTGCACTGCCCCCGCAAGCAGTTATGGGCTCACCAGGAGCAGTGGGCTCCTCTGGCGTCAACTGCAGTGCACATGGCTCTAGGAACAGAGGACTCCGCCGTCACTGCTGGTGGTGGGTTTTGTACCTTTGATTGTATTTTGGGGGTCACAGCTCACCTCAGTAAAGTTGTTGTGGGTTCTTCAATCTTCTCTCTTGGTTCAGCTCCAAACCATCAGCTTAGTTGCCAGACTTCTGTCCTTTAAGTCTCCTTCTGGATGGGAGCCTCTGTGGGAAGCTGGCTGCAGTCTGCCATCTTGGCTCCACCCCTAGTTTCCACTTTTTGCCTTCACAAAATTAAAAATGCTTAAATTTTAATAATAATAACAATGTTTAAGATAAGGACTAGAAGCAAAAACCTGGTAAAGAATGAATGAAGATAAATACATTCAGAAAAGAAATCAGATGATGGGTAGTGCCTGTGGCTCAAAGGAGTAGGGTGCCGGCCCCATATGCCAGAGGTGGCAGGTTCAAACCTAGCCCCAGCCAAAAACTGCAAAAAAAAAAAATCAGATGATTGCTGCAATGAAATATTGAGCAATAATAATAATAATGCAAAAAAGTAACACTCACATTGTCAGAGAAGAATATGTCTATCATAGTCACCCTCTTTTTTTAAAAGCCTCATTCATGACCCTGAACTCTCAGCATCTTAATTTCAAATGTCACGTAGGCTGATTCCAAAGGCTAGTTGAAGGTAATCATAATGATGTGCTTGAAAATCATTTTTAAGTAAGGAAGAAAGAATATTATTCATTAGGACTCAGAAAGAAAGAAACCTTAGTAAAAGACAATTTTAAAGTCACATTGGAAAATTTCAGAATTTCTGATGGGCTCACTATGGTTAGGACATTTCCCTGTGTGAACTACAGGCGCCTGCCACAATGCCCAGCTATTTTTTTTTCTTGTTGTTGTCATTGTTTAGCAGGCCTGGGCCAGGTTTGAACCTGCCAGCCTCGGTGTATGTGGCTGGCGCCTGGCTTAAACATAGTTCAAGGACTGTATACAGAATACATAGTAATCACACTGTGGAACAGCAGTAAATTTGTCCACACAGTGGAGAGACCTGGAGGGCTATAGAAAATCCTGTAGAAAGCAAACACAACCACTCTGTCATTGAGCTTTGTTTAGATAAAAACCAGTCTCTCTTAAAATATTTAATATGATGGTTCTTGTTAAGGAAAGTCTGTTTGGATAGCAGATAGTTTGAGGAACCATTTAAGTACCTTCTTCAAGCTTTCCTAAATTAAGTGATTGGAGAAAAGAAAACATACTTCAATGAACCAGTGGCTCAGACCTCAGTGGGATGGGTAGGTAGTGTTTCTTTCAGTTGTGTCTTGAGTGGCTTGGGCCTGCTTTCCATGTGCCTGTGGACCTTCGGAAGAGGCTAGGGGTCAAGTTCAGGTGCTGTGTACTGATGATGTTCCTATTACTTCATAGAGTTTTGGTATTTTCCAAATGAACTGAGAGGTTGGATGTGCCTGTTTCTTGGAGACCTGACTGTTCAGAAATTAGCGCAACTGGGCAACCTCCACCCCTTCAGTTGCCTTTAGTATCATGTAATTGTTTTTAGGGTAAGGGAGTTTAGAATAAGCCAGAAACAAAAGATACATCCATTAGTGTGTTACCAAAATAGGCATTCAGTTACATGCAGCTTCTAATCAGAACAAAATAGTTTTAATATTCACGAGTTCTTGTTGGCAAGGAAATTTGTGCATGTTATGAGTCAAGTAAGTCACTGTCGCACTTCAAGGCTTGCTTTCATTTCTTGCCAGGACATCTCTCTCTTTGGTTAGATGTGTTCTATTTATAGAATGTGTTGCTTTTCTGCTGGGATGTAGTTAAAACAATATTACATAAAGCCAAGAACGCCAGAAGTTAACCAAGTAGTTTTACCTCTCATTGTCTAACAGAGTAATTGTCAGTTAAGTACATCAAATCCAAACTAATTGGTACCAAGGAAAGGATAATGATTAGAAACGTGCCATGATTTTCTGTTATAATCTATACCAGTTGTTCTCAGTTAAGAGTTATCATTGGACTCTCCCAGCCCATCCCAGAATTTTTAATTCTTCGGGCCAGCAGCTGGCTTCCACATGGTTCTTAATACACCCCTGGTAAGCAGCACTGATTTTCACTAATGACTTGCCATTCCATAGGGAAGTATCTCTTATACTGTCTTTTTATACTCTAAGATAATATATGTGAATTGAGTGAATGTAATCACAAAATAGGAGTCAGTCATTCATATGTCATTCATTTATATGGAGCATATACTATGTGTAATATATCCCATAAAGTAGAGGAGGGGTGGTAAAGGGGTTTTAAGATAAAATAGAATATGCCCAGTTATTTTGGAATTTCATATAAATAGCAAAGAAATTTTAGTATAACTGTGTCCCCAGCATTGTATGGAACTTACTTCTATAACTAAAAAATTATTCATTGTTTATCTGTAATTTAAATTTAACTGGGCATCTTGTATTTTAATTTGCTAAATCTGGCACTCCTAGAGGGTGGATATTGAGGAAGAAATTGTCTCTGAATGGAAATACCAGTATAGAATTTAAGAGTGGAGGTGAGTCACTAGTCTATGAAGATAGGTACTTGGTGCATGGTGGCTGCTCCGTACATACTTGTGGAAGAAAGCAAAGGAAGGAGGGAATGAGGGAAAGGGGAAGGAAAAATGTTATAGACTATGCCTATAACATAATTTAGGCATCATAAGTGATACGAGGTACTTTAGGGATCCAAAGAGGAAAAGCCAATATCCACTAAAGAAGATGGCATTTGGGTTGTATCTCGAAAGTTCCTCCAAATAAAGACAGAAGAGAAAGAGCTTTCAAAAGGAATAGAATGAAATAAAGAGGGGAAATTGTTGGGGCAAGGAGTTGGAAGGTATTTGGGAGCAGATCATAGAATATGTAAGAAACTAGGCAAGAATGTAGTAATGCAAGAGAACATTAGACCATCAAGCAAGCTATTATTTTGGTGTTTATTCAATGGCTAAGGGGGAATTGAATAACATAGGATTGTTATTTCTTATTAGCAGAGATATGTAATTCTCAACTTTGTATTCTTTTGCTGCAAGGCAGGTGCCAGGTTATCTATGTTTTTTAAGAAGCTATTTTTGTAAAACCAAAGCTCTAAATGTGACATTTAAGATAAGTAAAAGTAAAACTGGAATAGTCATTGCAGTGGAGGAATATATTGAGCCCAAGAGGAGGAAAAGATGCCCTATTATGTCTGATCACAGTTAGGGCTCTTAGTGTTTTTAGGGTACAAACTCAGTAGACACAATGATAAGTGGCAATTCCAGTTGTTTATTCACCTAAGAAATATAGGCCTCTACACTGGGATGTACCCTAAGTCTGTAGTGTTACTAAAGTGAAATTAACATACTTATGATTAAAATTAGAGGTAAGAGGTTGGATCTTAATTCTGGAAGGTGGATTCCAAAAAAACTAAATTTAGTGGTGTCAGCAAAGATCTAGGGCAAGTCTCAACTGAATAACATGAAAACACATTAAACACAAATGGATATACAGTCACTTTGATCTAAACCACAGGGAAATGTTAGAAAGTTAAAACTTGCAAGTGTAGTCAGATAGCACCGCTTTTAAAAAGGAAGAGAGATGTAAAGTATGAAGCTGAGCAAAAGCTTGAAAGTGGAGACCTGATGCCTGGATATGTGTCCCGGTTGTCTTTATAAAGCAGTTAAGAAGATAAACATCCGGAAATTTAAAGGACAAATCTAATGCTTTTGTTGTTTTTCTATTTTGTAACATTATTTTTAATCTACCTTGATGATCTCAGCTGCTGTTCAGTGTGTGCCAAAGACATGGCATCCTGCCCATTTCTTTGATATTCCAGAACAAACTCCTGCTAGAGTTTCTGCCATTTGTCATGGAAGACTACAAACACACAAATCCCAATAAATGGAAATTTTAATTCCCAAAGGACACAGTTGAGAAGTTTCATGAATATATTATTGAAAGCTCTCATGTGCAACCGTACATTTCAAATGGCCCACATTGGTTTTCTTTGTAACTCACGTACATTCAGGACTCTTTCTTGTTACCAGAAAGAACTTCCTGGTCTTTTCTGAGAAGCATTTAGTGAAAGAAGTGTAGAGGCTAAGAGAAGGAAGAGTTTGTGGGCCTGAGGTATGCAGGCTTCTAGACCCAGCAGGTAACATAGTGGTGTTGGCCCTGCAGGGGGGATTGCGATAGCAGGCAGGTAGGACCATCTCTGGAAATTTGCCCTTAGAGCAGAGAGAGGTTGTTCTTTTAGAAGAGAAGCTCCAGTATTATCGCTCTCTCTCCTTTTCCTGGTGGCTGTCAGCATTTTTATGGTTTCTTTTCAGCTTTGCCTATGGTGTTCCTTCTTTCCTTCACTTAAGTAATTTTTGGCTGTTGTATGGGGAGATATAGTTCAGTGCAAACTGCAGAAAGTTTTGGCATTTAATTAGAGTCTGAAAACCCAAGTTCAAGATCTTTTCTTGCCATTTGTTAGGGTATGACTTGGACATCACACTTAACCACTCTAAACTTTGGTTTTCTGCTCCATAAAACCTGAATATTCATATTTCATGTATTATCTGTCTTATGGGATTATTAAGGATTAAGTGAGAAAATGTAAATGAAACTCTGTCCTAGGGCTATGATGATGATTGTGATTAGTATTATTTAAAAGCCCAGTGGGTGGGCCAGTTCTTCCAACCTAGAAAAATGAAGGATTCCTATTCAAAGTCTTACTGAACAAAAATGAGCACTAACTTGCTTATTTGAATTTTTACAATGAAGTACAAATTCAAGATAGATGGAATTTTTGAAGCTTCTGACTGTTGAATAATTCTTATATATTTTAAAAACTGTCACAAAATAAGTATTTTTAAAGAGATGTATAATGGTTTCTGAAAGTACCTGAAATGTCCACCCTTTTATAGATGTTTAAATATGCAATTTGTTCTAAATGTCTAATCTTGAATGATTAAATAATTTGCATACTGTTTTCAGTGGCATGAATTAAAGGCTAATTGAAGTATAATTTTTGCAGTAAAATTATATCTTTTATATAGTACATTTAAAAATATTCTAGGACAGTTCTAATTTTATAGTTTTATTATTTTAATTTAATGTACCAAGTAATTAAAAATTGCTACAAAGAAAAGAAGATGAAAATGATTTTAGTTAATTTCCTCTGAACAGAGTGAAAAGATGATAAGTAGAATAATGGAACAGAGCCCAACACTGTTCCTGGCACATAAAGATACTCATTAAAATGTTCCTTAATGAATAAGGAATGAATAATTTCTAAGTGTTTCTAGACTTTGGGAAAAGGCACCATTCTCAGTGCTATATAAAATCCAAAGAAGATAGGTTGACATCTGTATATTAAAATACCTCTATACATAGACCACACAAGCCAATTTTTACTGAATCATTAGATCCTCGGTTAATTCTGTTTCCCTTTTCTCTTTGCTCTTGGAGTAGATTCTCAGGCTTAAGTCAGTTACAGATGTTGAGAAAAAATTGTCTATAGGTATCTGACATTTCTGTATGCTTGCAAGCAGAGGCACTGACTGCTTTTTGTTTTGGACTGTCTCGTAAAGGATGTTTATGAAGCAAACATCTTTGGAAGACAAAGATAAAAGACAGTGTTTTCCTCTGGAGCAAAGTGCAGTTTTGCGTATAGCCTTAGAGGATAGAGGTGATGTCTTCCTCCAGAACAAAGAGCAGACATGCTTACTGTCTAGTCTAACCATGGTAATCTCACCTCTGAGTTAAAAGACAGATCTACTTCTTACTCATTATAGATTTGAGTCCCCTAAGTTCAGAGGTCTTCTTCTGTAATGTAACCCACTGTGCATGCACATGTTATTTGGCCCTTACTGTCACCTTGTGGGACTTGGGGCTTAGACAACTGGTGCAAAAAACTGCTGTTATTCTGGCTCCTGTTAACTGCTGTTGAATTATATATGCCCTTTGTCTCTAACCAAGGCACCTCAGATCTTCTAGTAACATCCATGAAACTGGCAGGCTAACTGTTTAGCTTGCAAGTAAGATAAAATCTCAACCATTTAAAAATTCTTGCTGACAGGTTTCAGCCATATTTGGATAACTTGGAAGGTATGGTGTGATGTAGTCGGTACTGTGGGGGTGAGGGGAAACTTCTCCTTTCCCCCCAAAATTTGCTAAAGAATCAACTCACAATTAAGGCAAATTAATAAGAGGTTTGGAAGTGCCCATAGCTCAGTGGATAGGGCGCCAGCCACATACACCCAGCTGGTGGGTTCAAACCTGGCCTGGGCCAGCCAAAGCAACAATGACAACTGCAACAGAAACAAACAAAAAATATCCAGGCATTGTGGCGAGTGCCTGTAGTCCCAGCCACTTGGGAGGCTGAGGCGAGAGAATCGCTTAAGCCTAAGAGTTTGAGGTTGCTGTGAGCTGTGACGCCACAGCAGTCTACCGAGGATGACAAAGTGAGATTCTGTCTCAAAAAAAAAAAAAGAGGTTTATTTACCCTGCAGCTGAAAAGAATCACAGAGTGATTACCTGATATTCTAATGGGATCCAGATATTTTTATACCTGCCTTTTAGAGGGGAGGGGAGATGAGGAATATAGGTTTATGTTTAGGGGCAATAAATGGTTTCTAGGGAGGATGAATGGATGGGGAAAACAGGTTGACTTGTAAGTGATTCTCTGCAAATTAAATGAATCTGTGAGACAGGTATTGTATTTAAAATTATTTGAGCCTGGTCTGGTTGTATTCTTGATATTTCCTGAAATATATTGAGATAATGGGGAGGAGAAGGGAATTCACTTGTACTTTTGATGGGTCCCTCTGGTTGGATAGAGGGAAAGCCCCTTCCAAGGGCCTGTTGATCACTAAGGGCCTTTAATTCAAAATACTCTTTATACCACAGAGTCACATTTTGGAGTGAAATTTCCTGTACTCCTTCTGTACACTCACCTAGACAAGGAACCCCTTTACCTCCAGTGGCTGACCTTCATTTTGGATATGCATGGAGATCTTGGGAATATTCTCAAGAGGAGAAGCAAATGGGTTGATGTCATAGGGTTGGACATGGAAGATGGGATGAGGTCTAGAACCTTTGGCTAGAGCACTGATAACCCTCACTTCAGGCAGGGGGCTGGGGTGCGCTTGAGTGGAGGTATGGACAGAAGCTATAGAGCAGTGTTTTTCAATATTTTATTTTATTTTATTATTGTTGGGGATTCGTTAAGGGTACAAGAAACCAGGTTACACTGATTGCACTTATTAGGTAAAGTCCCTCTTATACTTGTGTCTTGCCCCCAAAAGGTGTGTCATATACTGACACCCTCACCCCTTTCCCCCTTTCCTTCTTTCTCCTCCTACCACGCTCTTCCTTCTCCCACTCCCTCCCTTCTTCCCACTCTGTGCTATTCCTTTTCCCCACCCCTCCCTCCTCCTCTCTCTTTACTCTCCTCTTCCCCCACCCCCCACCATGTACTAGGTCATTAATTTTCCTTATATCAAAATTGAGTACATAAGATTCGTGCTTCTCCATTCTTGTGATGCTTTACTAAGAATAATGTGTTCTACTTCCATCCAGGTTAATACAAAGGATGTAAAGTCTCCATCTTTTTTAGTGGCTGAATAGTATTTCAACCTTTTTTTAATCTCATGGCACACTTAAACCTGTAGTTAAACTCCTGTGGCACACATAAATTATGTTGATCAAAAAAAAAAGTAAAAAATAATGCTTTGAACTTCTTACCAAAATAATTTAGTTAATGCTCTTTAAAAATTTGAGGGGCACACTCAAGATCCTCTCATGGCACATCAGTTGAAAATCATTGCTATAAGGAAGAAGTAGGGAGAATAGGTTGGTAGGAGAAAGAACATTCCAAGAACCTTCATAACAACCTAAAATTATTCATGCTTATCGAAGCTTTCAGTCCCAGGATTGGCACCTGTCATACTGAAGCTTATTTGTTTTTTTTTTTTTAATCCAAGAGTACCCATTTTTGTGAGCACTCTTCTTTGAGGCCTTAATGCTTTGTTTAGTGTGCTTCCATTGAGCGCTGGTGGCTCAACGTGAGCAGGCCCGTTTCTGGAAAAGATAGGATGGTATTGTCTGTCGTTTTTAGTCATTCTGCTTATGCACCCTTTCTTTTAACCCCTATCCCACCTCAGTCTTTCTGGTTTATTAAAGAAATTCTGTACCATCACTTAGACACCTCTAATCACACACATGGCTGGTCATAGAGCCCTGGACCTCAGAAGTCTCAACTCCCTTAGACGCCTTCAGAGTTGGAAAGTACTCAAACTGCTTCCTAGGATGAGCCCTTTCCCACTTTCCTGCTGTAGGGCAGCATTTAGGGTTGTTAACTGAGTTGGGTTGTATGTAGTATCTTCTTACATGTTAACCTTGTGATGAAACAGTTATATTTGATTTCATTCCATAGGAATTTTTATCCGGCGTCATCGTATTCCTCTCCCACCTCCTAATGAGGATCAGTTTTATACTGTGCAACATTTCAATATCGGCACCGATGTCATCTTCTATGGCCGGACATTCAAGATTTATGACTGTGATGCATTCACAGAAAACTTTATGAGGAAAATAGGAATCAAATTAAATCCCCCGGTACGATGTCCAGAAGATCCATACCTGAAGATGCGGAGAGAGGTAAGAAGCTGATACATTGGTTAGCCTTTGTCTTCAGAATGAGAATCTCTTCGGAGAGTCTGTAAAGGGTATTTGTGTTCTTTAGGGCCATAGTTATTTGAGTTGTCCTGTTCTTTGGGGCTGGAGGGAAGACTGAATGTCTGCCTCAGGGCAGGAATGACTCCCTCATTGCCTCCCCCAGTTCCTTCTGTAGAGAGTCCTCCCCATCTAGAAAGAAGGAGGCATCAATGAACTGCTTAGGTGCAGCACCGTCTAGGCATTCGTGATTGGCTTTGTGCTCACTGTGTGTGATGTATGAGTTGTACCCATACTTACTTGACTTGTTTTTTCCCATTTTAGTTGCTTTGATCCAGCTGAGAAAAATCTTTGCTTCTATACCAGAGGTCCCCAATCTTTTTGGCATCAGGGACTGGTTTCATGGAAGACAGGTTTTCCATAGACTGGGTTAGAGGTTGGTTTCTGGATGATTCAAGTACATTACATTTATTGTGTACTTTATTTCTATTATTATTACGTTGTCATATATAATGAAATAGTTATATAACTCACCATAATGCAAAATTGGTGAGAGCCTTGAGGATATTTTTCCTGCAACTAGATGGTTCCTTCTTGGAATGATGGGAGACAGTGACACTTGAAATGTGTTGCTTTTGTCCTCAGCTTCACCTCAGATCATCAGGAGTTAGGTTCTCATAAGGAGCATGGAGCCTAGAACCCTTACATGTGCAGTTTAGAGTAGGGCTTGTGCTCCTATGATAATCTCCCTTTTTTTTTTATTTCTTATAGCATAACTATGTACATTAATGCAATCATGGGGTACAGTGTACTGTTTTCATATACACTTTGAAATACTCTTATCAAACTGGTCAACATAACCTTCATGTCATTTTCTTAGTTATTGAATTAAAACGTTCATACTCTGCTTTCAGAAGGATTCACTTGTACCCTTGTAAGACAAACCATAGAGGTGACCCCACCAATATTCCTCCTGCCCCCCATCCATCCCCCCACCTCCCCCTTCCACCCCTTCCCATATTCTAAGGCTATAATTAGGTTATGACATTTCTATAAAAGCTATGAATTAGTTTCAAAGTAGGGCTGTGTACATTGGATACTTTTTCTTCCATTCTTGAGATACTTTGCTAAGAAGAACATTTTCCAATTCCATCCATATAAATATGAAGGAAGTAAAGTCTCCATCCTTCTTTGGGGCTGCATAGTATTCCATAGTGTACATGTACCACGATTTATTGATCCATTCGTGGGTCGATGGGCATTTGGGCTTTTTCCATGACCTAGAAATTATGAATTGGGCTGCAGTAAACATTCTGATAGAAATATCTTTGTTGTAATTTGATTTTTGGTCTTCCGGACATATACCTAATCAAGGAATTGCAGGATCAAATGGCAGGTATATTTCTAGTTCTCTCAGTGTTCTCCAGACGTCTTTCCAAAAGGAACGAATTAATTTGCATTCCCACCAGCAGTGTAGAAGTGTTCCCTTTTCTCCACATCCACACCAACATCTCTGGTTTTGGGATTTTGTGATATGGGCTGATCTTACTGGGGTTAGGTGGTACCTCAAAGTAGTTTTGATTTGCATTTCTCTGATGATTAAGGATGGAGAGCATTTATTCATATATCTGTAGGCCATGCACCTCTCTTCTTTAGAGAAATTTCTCTTCAAGTCCCTTGCCCACCCTGAGATGGGATCGCTTGTTTTTTTCTTGCTAATACATTTGAGTTCTCTGTGGATTCTGGTTATTAAACCTTTGTTGGAGACATAACCAGCAAATATCTTCTCCCGTTCTGAGGGCTGTCTACCCGCTTTATTTACTGTGTTCTTGGCTGTGCAGAAACTTTTAAGTTTGATCCAGTCCCCAAAGTGCATTTTTGACATTGCTTCAATTGCCCGAGGGGTCCTCCTCATAAAATTTTTGCCCAGGCTGATTTCCTCAAGTGTTTTCCCTACACTTTCTTCTAGTGTTTTCTCTTATGATAATCTCATGCTGTGCTGCTGTGACAGGAGGCAGAGCTCAGGCAGTGATGCAAATGCTGGGGAGTAGCTGTAAATACAAATGAAGCTTGCCTAACTTGTAGGCTGCTCACCTCCTGCTATTGTGGCCTGGTTCCTAACAGGCTATGGACAGATACTGATGCATCATGGCCTAAGGGTTAGGGACTGCAGTTCTGTACTATTGGAATAGTGAACCAAGCCTCAGGCACATCAGTTTTGGGTGTGGCTTCTTCCTAGGGACCCTTAGCTCATTTTACAGTGGCATTGGGTGCTGAGATGTTCTAGAAAAGTAAGGAGGGCCACGATTCTGATGTACTCCCATTAGGAAAGGATGTATTTTCTTCCAAGTCTGACTCTAGTTAGTGTAGGAAGTAAAGATTCAGTATTATTAGTATTAATTGTTGTCTTTCTAAAGTTTTCTTTTTAATTACTTAAGACCTTTATTAAGAGGTGATTTCAGTTTGTTGACTTTTTTGAAAAAATCAAGTTGTAAACTTTTATTACAAATTAAAAATGAAGTTCTTAAAAACTCAACTTGACCAGATAGGAAACAATTTAAAAACCTTTAAAGGCATATTGAGAAAAACCAAGCTTTTTAAAAAAAACACATTTGTTATTACAAAAAAAGATGTCTTTAGGTAAAAATAATAAAAACGCCATGCTGCATAGATAATGGAGATAGTTCTAGTTATTTGGTCAACAGGCAAAAAGCCAGCACTTAAGGTCTTTAGCTCCAATTTTTTGTTTATTTCTTTTTTTTTTCTCTTGGAGTTTATTTCTTATTGTTGAAGCGATGGAGCTGCTCAGGGCTCTCTGGGGTCTGCTCTCTGCTCTCGCTATGGATCCAACTCTAAAGTGTTTTTTTAAAATAATCTCTTGGCTCAAATTTTATTTTCTATAAGAAGAATCTAAACAACCACCCAAAGCACCCAGCCAATATCTTTGCTGGGATTGGAATGTAAACCTCTTGAATCTTAGTCTGATTTTCATTATTGCTATTTGTTCCCATTCCTCTATTTTAGAGACAGGGTCTTACTCTATTACCCAGGCTGGAGTTCAGTGGCCCAGTCATAGCTGACTGTAATCTCAAATTCCCTGGCTCAAGCAATTCTCCTGTAGCTGAGACTACAGGCCTGTGCCACCATACCTGGATAATTTCTTTAAAAATTTTCTGTGGAGAAGTGCATTAATGTACACAGTTACCATTCAATAAAAAAAAAAAATTATCAGCTCTAACAATCTTCATTTTCATGAAACTCAAGCTTCATAATTTTTCACTGGAGCGTATATAAGCACTGTAGTAACTTACCCTCCCCATACTTCCAAATAGCAATAATAAATGTTTGAGTAGCAAAAAAAAAATTTCTGTAGAGACAGAGTCTCACTATGTTACCTTGTCTGGACTCAAACTCCTAGCCTCAACCTATCCTCCTATTTTGATCTCCCAAAGCACTGGGATTACAGGCATGAGCCACCATACCCAACCTCCCTTTTCTTTTTTTTATTGAAGTGTGATTACACACAGTAAAATTCACAGAAATTAGGTGTACAGTTGGATCAGTCTTAGAAAATACATATACTCCTGTAACCTACCCTCAAATCAAGATGTAGAACATTTCCATCCCCTTTGAAAGTCCCCTCATGTATTTTTCTAATCAGTCTCTCTCCCTACATAGAGACAACCACTATTCTCATTTCTATCCCCATAGAGTAGTTTTATTTGATCTTTTATTGTTTTTTAAACTTGTAATTCATTTTCTTGCAGAACAATAACATCAAATTTAAAATAAAATTCTCCTTTGATTCTGCTTTGATCTTTTGTTAAAAGCCACATGTAGTATCACTTATTTCTTCCTGCCTCCTAGCCTCAGCAGAATTACTCTTTAATGTTGTAGGCATACAATTCTCCAGAGAAATATATATATTGTTGATCCTGGAACATCTAAGGTGAAAAGCCTGTGTGTCAGTTACAAAGAGATTTTTTGGGTTGAGTTCATTTTTATTTTTTCCCAATGTCCTGGATGAAAGAATCCAGGTAAATAAAAAGTCTTTAGAACCAACAGAGAGAACCTGAAGGAAATGGATCCAAATGAATCACCATCCTTTGCATATGGTTACACTCATTCACAAACAGTTGGTATTATGTGATAGTAATTGTGAATCATGATGCATTAAATGAAATCACATAGAGCACTGTGGGATTTCATAGGTTTGGAATGAGAAAGATCTTTTGTGCCAAAAATTGGGAGTAAGTACCAAGAACAGCTAAGAAATGTTTTAAATAGTTTTCTTTCAGATTGGGAGAATCATTTTAGCCCTTAGGAAGAAAATTTTTCATTAAATATAGAGCTCTTTGGAAAATTAGGAGCTTAATAAGAGGCTTTTTATAAATATTGACTTTTATGTGTATGCATTTAATTCTGTAACACTTACTTCTTTTTTGTATATATATATATATATTTATTAAATGATAACTATGTACATTAATGCAATTCTGGGGTACAGTGTGGTGTTTTCACATACAATTTGAAATGTTTTCATCAAACTGGTTAACATAGCCTTCATGTCATTTTCTTAGTTATTGTGTTAAGACGTTCATGTTCTACTCTTAGAAAGATTGACTTGTACTCTTGTAAGATAAACCTCAGAAGTGATCCCTCCAACACTTGCTTCTTTAAAATATAAAGCTAGAACTAGATATTAACTTAAACTGAAACAAGTCCCAATAGTATATAATCAATAATGAATTTCTTGGAGGTGTTATAATGCTAAACAAACATTTTGCAATCAATTGACATAGAATTCCCACAATTTCATTTAAATATCAAGGATAAGATTGCAGGGTCTCTGGAAAGCCATCATGTCTCCCTTCTTGGTCTTGGGGTAAGACTGCACCCAGATGGCCCTGGACAGAAATTTCAAGAATTTACAAAAACGATTGCATAACTTAATTTGGGACAACATCTCCCTTGCCAATGAACGTTTCCTTATATAACAATCTTATTTGGCTACATCAAATAGAATGGGGCCAGTTTTGCTCCAAGAAAGGGCTGAGAACATGTGAACAATGGGAAGAGTTGCACCAAGAAGACTGTGAAGCTAGTCCTCGGCCAGAGGATATCTGGGGCAGGGGTTCTGTGCAATTGGAAGTTCTCCATTTACCATATCCTGTTTCCACTGGCTTTTACAGCTTTGATATTTAAAGCTTTATGGATATATTTCTTCCCTTTTACCTTCACAAAAATCTTGGAATGAGTAAAGAGAACATAGAGATAGGAATTTCCAGTGAAAAGATAAATAATTTTTTTGTTGCACTATAATTAACATGAAGTCAGATAGAGTCAAGTGCACAAGTCTCAAGCATACAGATTAACTAGTTTTGTAAAATGCATATAGTTGAGTAACCAACACAAAAATGAAGATGTAGAGTAATTCCAGTGCCCCAGACAGTTCCTTCGTCCCTCTTTCTGGTCCCATCCCTTGCCTAGAGGCAATTACTGTTCTGATTTCTGTCATCATAGATTAGTTTTATCTGTTCTTAAATAAGAAATTTTAGTCTTTGAGAAAATTAGGTTTCCAAAAATAATATAATAGTGTATTAAAATATTAAGATGAAAAATTTCTTAATACCTGATTGTATTCTTAAGGTTAAAACTTGTTGCAGATGCATATGATAGTATGCCACAGTCAGGTGAAATTTTAAAAAATATCTAGCCAGGCATTGTGGCGGGAGCCTGTAGTCTCAGCTACTTGGGAGGCTGAGACAAGAGAATCTCTTGAGCCCAGGAGCTTGAGGTTGCTGTGAGCTGTGACACCAGGGCACTCTACCCAAGGTGATAGCTTGAGACTCTGTCTCAAAAACTAAAATCACAGAATAGTTTATAGAAAATATGTCTTTATATATTTTTCATTTAATTATGTTTATCTAAGAAGTGATTATGCAAACTTTATGATTATTATTGACATTTTCTCCATTTGCAGAAGCTGGAATGCGTGGAGCCCTTACGTCCCTATGAGGCCTTTGACACCCTGGGACAGTTCCTTGAGTTTGATAGGAAGGTTTTGCGTTTCTTTTGCGTGTGGGATGACACGATCTCAGTGTATGGGGACCGCAGAGATCTCATTCTGCATTATTTCTTGTGTGATGACACTATTGAAATCAAAGAAGTATTGCCACACAACTCAGGCCGGGATGCTACGTCACTGTTCCTACGGAGGGGTAAGCTACCCAAGGTGAGTAGTGGACACTGAATGACTTTCTAAATTTGCTTGTGGGTCGAGAGACTCAAGTCACTGTTTGAAATGCTGTGTGATACACCTGTGTAATGACAGTTGCCATGTACCAGTGCAAGTTTTTAGAAAACTTCCTTTTTGTGCTCTCCATTAATATACATGTATGAAGGTAATACAGAGAATATGATAAATTAGAGCTGGAACATTCTGAACTTAAGGCAAGTAAAAGAAAAAAAGTGAAATGTAAGAACAAGTACCTATTCATCATTGAGTTCACAGGCTTATGAAAGTAAATGACTCCTTAGTAAAAGAATTACCATATTTGCCATGTATAATGCATACCCACATTTTTGGCCCATATTTTCAGGAATAAGGTCTTTAGTTTTAGTTTTGGAAAGGAGGGTGGTAGTGGCTGCACAATGCTGACAGAGAAGGAGGTGCCACTCCATGGCCACTTCTGCCTTCCTTTTCCTGAGGTACTGATGTTAATAGTCATGTTGCCATCTGTGGCTTCCCTGCTTCCAACATGGCAGCAGTGGTGGTGTCTGGTGTGATCAGCCAGGTGGACTGGAGGCTTCTGCAACTGCAGTGCCTGCTTGGTCAGAGGGTGGCTGGGTGGGAGTTGCCCAGACGGGGCAGGACTACCATATTCTAGTGTATTGTTTTATATATGAACATCATTAATTGCTTTCTAGAGTTACACTTTTAATGTATAAGCAAAAATAAAAGAATTAAAAACATGTATATAGATACGGAATTAATACTACCCAGGTATAATGCATATTCTTATTTTTCCCTCAAATATTTGTACAAAAATATGTACCCATGGCTTTAGATGGGACTCTGGTATATTGCCACTGTAGCCTAGTGAGGAGAAACAATGGTATTGATCTAGGTTGTGAATGCACACACACGTGTATGTGCACTGACATGTGTATGCACCCATGCACACATACATATACACACAGGTTTATGCACAAGGGTGACTCTTTTTTTTTTATAGATCAGTAATTGTTTTTATTTTTCCAGGTTACACTAATTGCATTTGTTAGGTAAAGTCCCTCTTACAATCATGTCTTGCCCCCAAAAGGTGTGGCACACACCAAGACCCCACCCCCCTCCCTTCTTCCCTCTCTCTGCTCTTTCTTTCCCCACTCTTCCCTCTTTCTATCTCTCTCTGCTCTCCCCTTCCCCACCCCAACCGTGTCCTTAATTGTCATTAATTGTTCTCATATCAAAATTGAGTACATAGGATTCATGCTTCTCCATTCTTGTGATGCTTTACTAAGAATAATGTGTTCCACTTCCATCCAGGTTAATGAAAAAGATGTAAAGTCTCCATTTTTTTAATGGCTGAATAGTATTCCATGGTGTACACATACCACAGCTTGTTAATCCATTCCTGGGTTGGTGGGCATTTAGGCTGTTTCCACATTTTGGTGATTGTAAATTGAGCTGCAGTAAACAGTCTAGTGCAAGTGTCCTTATGATAAAAGGATTTTTTTCCTTCTGGGTAGCTGCCCAGTAATGGGATTGCAGGATCAAATGGGAGATCTACCTTGAGCTCTTTGAGGGTCCTCTATACTTCCTTCCAAAAAGGTTGTATTGGTTTGCAGTCCCACCAGCAGTGTAAAAGTGTTCCCTTCTCTCCACATCCATGCCAGCATCTACAATTTTGAGATTTTGTGATGTGGGCCATTCTCGCTGGAGTTAGATGATATCTCAGGGTGGTTTTGATTTGCATTTCTCTGATAATTAGGGACGATGAGCATTTTTTTGTATGTCTGTTAGCCATTCATCTGTCTTCTTTAGAGAAGGTTCTATTCATGTCTCTTGCCCATGGATATGTGGGATTGTTGGCTTTTTTCATGTGGATTAATTTGAGTTCTCTATAGATCCTAGTTAAAGGGTGATTCTTTTGAGTGTAACAACTAGTCACCACCAAGCCACTAGCTAGTGGCAATGATGTTTTTTGCATCTTATTTACTATTAAAAAGAGTTGTCAGACTGACTTCTACAAATATTTGTGGCCATCTGAGAGTTAATGTAAGTTGGATGCAGCAGAGACAGAAGACCTGGATTAAAATTGTTGGTTTGCCCCTTAATAGCTGTGAGATCTTGGGCAAGTCACTTATCCTGTGTGAGTTTATTTTCCCATTTCTAAAATCTGGAAATGTAGTAAAAAACACTAAGGACCTGTAAATGCATATAAAGACACATAAAAACGTAACTTTTTCAACAGTTCTATGTTATATTGTATTTATTATTTAGATAAAATACCTTTTAATTCTTAGTGCTCCTGAAAAGGTCACCATAACACCCATTTCTGATGCAAAAAACTACTGGCCATTCAGTACTTATAAGGAGGCCTTCCCACATTCTTAGAGTCCACTGCCAGAAGCTCTGCTGCATTGCTTGGAGGCAGGGAAGGCAGAATTTGTCCCAGAGGGAGCTCTGGAAGTGTGCAGTGGGTAGCTAGGAGGTACCAGAGAAACCTGTTTTTAGAATGGCTTTGAAAAATAGGCTAAATATAAAATAATAATGGCACAGCTGACATTTGCAATGTGTATTAATATCAATTGCTTCATTTTATTAATTCATTCACAAATATTTATTGAATACCAAGTATGCCCAGTCTGGTGTTACAGAAAAAAGAGAATGGATTAAGTCCTACTACCCTGTTTTGATTTTGTCTTTCAGTATGGCCCACCTGGAATCTATCAACCAGGCCAGATAACAGATCGAACAGTTCTCAATATATATGGTGGCTTCACAGAGAATCGAATGATTGGTTATCTATTGGATAAATACAAGGCAAGGAATCTCATGTTTTATTATTATTTCCAATGTGACTTCTCTGGAATTTGAATAGCAGGGCGAGTTACATATTCTTCTCTTATGAGATTGTGAATGAAATCAATGAATACATAAATACATGCATTGTAGTGCTATTTATCAATAATACAAATGCTTAAATGCATATGTAAATATATGCATTGAATTGCTATTTAGAAGCACTGCAGTGCTAAAATAATGCTTTTTAGAATATCAACACTGGCTGATTGCCTTTTGATTTAATTTAAAAAATTTAGCTATAGGGTGGAGCCTGTGGCTCAAAAGAGTAGGGCACCAGCCCCATATACAGGAGGTGGTGGGTTCAAACCCAGCCTGCAAAAATAAAAATTAAAAAAAATAAAAAATTTAGCTATAAATGATATGATTGATTATTTTTTAATTTTTTTTTCCTCTTGGAAGGGATGTCTAGTTCTTTGGAAGGTCCATTGTGCCAATACCATGTCCCTTTGTTTTTATTAGCTAGGAAAAGTAGAACAAGCCTTTTACAAAGACAGTGACCTGGCCATAGGAACTGCCATCAATGTATGGGGAAGGAGAGTGCTCCTTTGCGACTGTGATGAATTTACCAAGACTTATTATAAAACTAAATATGGAGTTGGTAAGTGATACATATGTCAATTAGAAATTATTTAAAAACTTAGAGTCTTTTTTCCCCAGTTAAGATTTTACTTTGGAGTTTCAAAAGCTAGGCTTGTAATAGCTACCATTTATTGTGCATTTGCTATCTTCCAGGCATTTGTTGTCTTATATATTCCTAACAACAATTCTCTGTGGGTGGGCTCATTATCTCCATTTTAGAGTGAAAAACTGAGGCTTAAAAGGGGCTCATTTGTCTAAGGTCATGCAGTGAGCAAAGGGTGAACCAAAATTTGAACTTGTCTGTTTGATTCCAAGGTCTCCCATTTTTCTTTGTTCTCTGCCTCACTACAATATGGGGTAAATGTTTTGGTTGAGCAATTGAAATGGAAATCTAAGTGTGTTTCTCTTTGTTTAATTCTTGCTTACCATACCGGATATACTTGTTTGAGTTCTCTAGAAAATTCTCGTCTGCCAGTTTGCTTTCCCGGTGAGGCTAAACCAGGTGTCCAGCTTCTCTCTTCTTAGCTGTCAATTCCATTCTGATCAGATTTGTTCTGTTCAGAATGAAAATCAGTGATTTATTAATATTAAGCATCTACTATATAGAGATTATTGCAGAAGACTTTGGAGATAAAGAGTTGTGTAAGAGGTTTCTGGACTGGAAGGGGAACTGAGACCCATAGCATGCGATGCCACATTGTGAGAGTCCTGGAAGCAGGCAGAGGATGTGATGTGAGACCTAAAACACAAACCTGTATTTGTTAAAATTCCACTTAGAGTCTCCCGAAGACCTCCTAGTCACCTCCTCGACTTCCTACCTGAGACTCCAGGTACCTGCTGCTGCTAGGAGTGGATGGGACTTGCTGGCCTCCCTCATTGAAGCTTGTAGCTGGGGTTGGGGGTGCTTAGTCCTATACTTCTCTCCAAACCTTGTTGTATTCATATGAACACACTTCCTTGACAGTGAGATGGAAGCTAGAAGCAACAACAGCTTCTTAAAAGACAAGGTGCTTTGACTTTAGAATGAGATGAGGCCTACTCATAAGACACTGGGTAACATTTCTGGCCTCTTGGGAGTCTTTATATTGTGAGAGAAGACACACAAAGCAAGTAAAGGCATTAGAATAAAAAAAACTTCAGTTTCACTCTTAGATTCATTAAAGGAATTTCTTTCACTGCATCTATATGCCAGATAGTCAAAATGTGTGGGCCCTACAGGAGCCAGATTGGTGGCATCATCTTGTTTTATTATCTAAAACTGATCCCTTTTGGTGGACACAGTGAGCATATTTACTTTGGGGACTGTTAATCAGAGGCAGCAGGAACGTACAGGTGGCAGTTCCTATAGAGAAGCACCCTGTGGCTTCTAGACCACGATGGAGAAGAATTTGACCTTTAATAAATGTAGATGCCTGTTTAGAGATGCCTGTTTCGAATCAGTCAGTTCTTTGGTACAGACTGAAAATTTGAAAAAAAAATCTGTATAAAAAGATGGGTCACTGAAAATTGTAACTTACCTCTGAAGATTACCTTAATGCAAGGATTACCCTGAGATAAAAGGTATGGTGAAGGTTCCAAAGAATAGTATGATTCCTTAAACATAAAGTCCACCTCATGGTTGATGTTTGTCTGTTGGCTTGATTTTCAGATAATGGAAGTTGCATTTTGGAAAATGAATTTCATACTGGAGAGACTTGGTACATTGTCAGTGTCTTAGTGGCTTTTACCAAAGATTTTCCAAGGCAATGTGAATCCCCTGGTGTGTTCTAAATGTAGCTGTCCTAGGTAAATGTATCAGCTACAAATGTCTTATGGTCCATTTTAATTGGGTCCTAGTGCTTAATTTGGTTCTGTTCACTTATGTTCACTCTACAAACTCATTATGTTATATAAAAAGTAGTCTGTACCTTTAAAGCTAATATAACATGAGAACTATGCATTTAAACAGAGAATTATGCAAATGCAAAATTATGATGCATTTCATAGTCACACTGATGTTTTATATTTTCCATAAGATATGTTAAAATTCCCCATGTAATGGACACTATTATTACACAACATTTCTTGAGTTCCAACAGTGCATATAATATAACTAAAAACTAGAAATTATATCTATGGTGGGGTTGGGGAAGAGTTAATCTGTACTTTCTGATAATCTTTACATTTGCTTTTCCTGATTTTTTTTGTAAGGTTGAATTAATACACTTCATGTTATTTAGATAGAGTTATTTCTGGCATTTAAATTGTATTTATAATTTGTCTGGTCCTAAAAATTCATAAGACCACATTTTATGCATTGTGTTTTGATATTTCTAAAGCCAGAACGAACTAGGACAAAGACTCATCAATAACTGCAGTTCTTTCAACAATTGTGGTCACATTTTCTCCCTTGTCAGTAATTACAGTCAATCAAAAACTGGTGTCTCCACTGCACAGCATATAGGAAGGATCTGACAAATGCTAGCAACACAGCTGGGAACTTCTCTAGCAGGAAGCCAGGGAAAGATTTCTAATGCAGCATGCCTCCTTGGTACTTTAGTGCCTTCTCCTACCTAATGATATGCCAACATATTTGGGGGGAGAAAAAAAGGCAGTCAAAGAGAAGGAGTTGGCCACAGTCCCAAGAGCGGTACATGGAACCTTTCTATTTATGTAGAAGCAGAGGGATTGATAAAATTCCAAGAGATATTTGAGCCCCTGTGAAATCAGTTTCTTAAAAAGATGAGGTTCTTTTAAGGATTCTAAGGAGAAGGCGATTCTATAGATTTCTTCCTTGTAACAGTGCAATGTGACCCCTCCATCAGGAAGCTTTGCCATCCTGCTGGCCCCGGGCTTGCCTATCAGGCGGTAGCATGTCACTCCCTCATTATTTTATGTGAATGAACATGAACTGACAGATGGAGGTCTGTAGGTCTTTCTTATAGTCTGAGGGCTGGAAAAGGCTTCAGGGCCTCCAGCAGGTGTTTCTTTCACTAATGGGACAGAGATTTGAATGCAAACTATATTTACTTATAAATTTCTTCCTTGGGTTAGTATTTCTTGGTTCTAGAACTTTCTTATCATTGATTCCTAGTAGCTGGATTGCCAAACTAGTAACTAGACCATTCATTCCCATTACTTTCAGACACTTATTAGGCTGTACTTAGGTTAAGGTTGAACAAATATCTTAAAGCACTTTTAATTTTGTGGAGTCATTTCTGGCCATTTCTGAACTTCTGGTGCTAGAAGCAGCAGGACGTCCAAGATGAGCGTTCAATCATCATTTGAGCAGACTGGCCACCCCAAGTTGCAGTGACAAGCTATGCACCCCATGGCTTTGATAGACCTAACACTTCTGGTTTTTATACCTATCAAGCAAATGTGGTTGAAGATTAGAGGATTCCTAAAGATTTTATAGCTCTATCATTATGTGATTCACTAATTTCAGTTTCAATAAAATCATTTGGCCAAGGTATTGAGTACAAGCAGAAGTGGATTTGCCTTGAAGCTAATGAAACTTAGTCTTTAGGGTTCTTTCCTTTGCAGGGGTCCAAGACCAAGGCCCTGACCTAATTTTGTCTTGGTAGTTTGCTATTCTTTGTTTTGAAGAGCTTTAGTTGAAATTATACAAGCTTCAAGCCTCCTGGATCCATCTCTAGCCTTCCTTCTAGAACAGAAGAGATAAATTTAGAGGTAATTGAGGGGTTTTCCAAGTAGTGCTTCCAGCAGAGATAGTGATTAGAAAAATCACTATGAGGGAGCATTAAGATTCCTTTGTAAGATACATCATCTCTCTGCCAATTTGTTGGAATCTAGTCAATCATGGATAGGAATTTAATATATGTGTTTTTACAAGTCACTTGGAATTAAAGGAAACAGACCATTTGAAATACCTATATGTCTCAATATGTTACAAAAAGCCAGTTTAAGAAGATGTTTCAGAAGATGCTTTGTATAAAAATATATCTTTTTAAATTTATTCAACAAATATTTGTGAACACCTGAAACATACAGGACGCTGGGATGATGGAAAACCAAAGTCAAGAAACTTGTCATCCAAGTGCAAGTCCAAAGCATTGTGGATGTATGCGAATTACCTAGAGAAATGTGATTTAAAGTTGGATCTTGAGCCAGGGTTTCTAAGATGTATATATATGTGGTGTTAACAAAAGTCAGAAGTGATTGAGGGGAGCAATTCTCAGCTTTTATACACTAGATGGCACTGTGGGTGCAGGGGAAGGCTCTAAATGGGTTCTTTTGTTACTTAAATCTATTACCAAAAGTATGTGGTTGAGAAACAACAAGATGTATAAAACCTATAATTTGGGGAGGAGGTGTGGAAGGTATTCTTAATTACTTTGATGTTTAATAAGTGCCATCTTTTGGTTAGACCTCAGATTGGTATGTAGAGTTGTATATGTATGTCCCCTGTTAGAAGAAATTGCTCCTGCCCCAAGTTTCTTATAATCACATAGAACTCTCCTGCCATGGCTATGCTGCTTTCCCTGAAATGAAGGTAACAAACAGTGGTGTGTTTGATACAGTGGTTGGCAATGACACAGTCAACTACAATTCTGGTTAATTCCAAGATTTGAACTTTCCTCTTTATTCCCAACACTTTCCTTTAATCATCATAAAAATAGCAATAGGAAAGGCTCACAAGTCACTTTTGTACCAGCATACTGGCTGCCCTCTTTCCTTGAGCCAGTGAGAAATATTTGATGATGTTCTCTTTGTGAATATGACTGGCATGAACAGTTTCTCCTAGGATGGAACAATATTGGGGAAGGGGTTATGCTTGGGGAAATTTCACACAAAGGCTGCTAGGAAGTCTAAGGAAATGTGAAAGCTAAAAATGTTGTCAAATTGGAGTTAGAAATGACATCCAAAAAAGGAGAAAGAAATCACCCTAATGGTAAGAGTTAGATTGTCTTGGATGAAAAATTGGTATACATTTTCTCTCATGGAGGTATACATTAAAATTTGTACTCTTTCTTTTGTTAGAAGTTTTACAGTAGATAAGAGTATCTTTGCTTATGTGGAACTACTTTCATCACAAAGGGAAAACACGTATGGTATACTCAAGCTTGGAGAAGAAGTAGAAGATGGATTCTGTGGGGTTTTTTTGGTTTTTGTTTTGCTTTAGGAAAGATTGATCTTGACATTTTCTTTGCCATTTGTGCTGGGGGCAGCAGTGACTTGGGTAGATCAGGTCAATATATTGTTTGCTCTGGAGACCACAGTTGCTTCTCAGAGATTCCGTGGCCTTGCCAATGAGTACCTAAAGGTCCTATGTTATTTACTAATATGTCTTCAGCTCTCTTGCCACTTCTGCTTCCTCACAGATAATAAGGAAATAAATAAAATCAACAGCATTTACCACTTAGCACTCCCTTTGAGAGAGCAGGCAGTTAGCTACTCTTAAAAGTTTTGATTTTTTTAGTTCAGTTTGCTTCATTGCATTTGAATATGATTGCCATTTTTTCTTGGGCAATAATAAGAGCAACCTGCAGCAGCCACTGGTGAGAAGGCAATTTTGTTTTTATGTTTGTTTTTTAACTAGATAGTGAAGTGCCATGACTTGGAGTTGAGTTGGCTACAAGGAAGAGAACTCAAAATGTGGGTGCTGTAGGAGGAGATGGCGGATGGGGAAGGGTGAAGGTAATAGTCAGGGGTCAGTTCTGTTTGGAAAAGCATTTTATTAGTGAGTGTTGACTGAGATAGGAAAAGGCTAAATTACAGGTCAAAATATGGACTGGATGGCATAAAGTTTCATGTTTGAATTCCATATTATTGGAAAACTACGGAAGAACAAAAAATATTCAAAAATAGAGATGGGATAACAAAAGATAAATGTTTACTTATTTGACATAGATTCCTTTCTTTCTGTTTGAACCAGTGGCGATATTAAGTGAGTTCTGTGGGTTTTGTAAACATGATTGAATCTTACTCTCACAGGATTTTGCTGTGTTTTGTTTGAAAGAGTTTAAAATAGTCTACAAAGATCTCCATGTTCATCTTGAAAACATAACAAACCTTTCAAAACAGCCATAATCAGGGCAAAAAAAAAATATTGATGTTTTGTTTGCCTTTGTTTTGTTACAGAGAACTTTACCTCAATTCCATGCAAGCCTCCTTCTCCTCCAAAAATAGAAAGGAAATTTCCACCTTATACTGGCTTTGGTTCTGAAGAGGATTCTCTGCGTTCCTGCATAGGCCTGGTACCCACACCGCCTAGGAAGAACTTCAAGAAGTTCATGGAAAAAGACAGGTGCTTGAGGGAACCATGATTTTAGACCAGTATTTCTCAAATGAATTTGGGGTTTGTAACATTGTTCTCATGATAAAACAGATGTCATGCAACTCATCTAACTTCAAGTCCAGGGAGACATTATTATAGTTTTTTAATGAAGTTGGTTAACTTGCAAGTATTAAAAGTTCTTACTTGAATACTTATATTAACATGTTATCTGGAGGCCCTTAAAGTTATATTATCCCCTAGCGATGTCATTTTTCCATATCTACCTATCTATCTGCCTCCTGAAGATGGACCCTAGGAAATGATTTAGAGTAGGAGTCAGTAAGTTTTTTTTTTTTTAGGAGTCAGTAAGTTTTTTATTAAAGGGTCAGATGGTAATTATTTTTGACTTTGTGGGGCATACGGTAACTGTCACAACCACTCAGATCTGTCATTGAAGCTTGAAAGCAGCCATACACAGAACATAAACAAATGTGCGACTATGTTCCAATAAAACTTGTTTTATGTACACTGGAATTTGAATTTCATACAATTTTTACATATCACAACATGTTATTCTTCCTTTAAGTTTTTTCCAATCATTTAAAAATGAAAAAAAAAAAAACCATTCATAGCTCAAAGGCCATACAAGAACAGGTGGCCAGCTGCATTTGGCCGACCTACTATGGTTTGTCAATCTCTGCTCTAGAGAGTTCAATGATTTATAAATGTCTTTCAAAATGTTAGTTGATGATTAATGTTGCTGTTTTCACTTGGGAGGTTGTTTGAGTACAGCAACCATAGATTTCTCACATGGCTGAATAAAAGTTTAAACAATAGTTTTTTAAAAGTATTCCTAATACACTTGAGGAAAACTCGACCCCTGAGTCATGCATATAGAATGCAGTCAGTGCCCATGGCTACTTTTTGCTTCTGCAGGAAGAACAGGCCCCAGAGAAAGAAGTTGGAGGAAGAGTGGTGGACAAATGCTGCAGGTGCTTGAGTAGGATGCAGGCTAAAAATTTCAGCCCTGTGTGAGGGGCATACAGAATGGGTAAAGAGATTCTGGAGAGAAAAATGATAAAAGGAACATGGAGTAAGACTGGGAGGAGGAGAAGGAAAAGATGGCATCTTGAATTTGATCAATTTGAGTGGAGTCGCATGCTGTTGTAGAGCAACTAAAGAGAGAATAATAGTTGTGCTATTTCTATAAAAATGGTGAAAATCTGTTTGTAAGAATTGTATTTGAAAGTCTGCCTTTGCCATGATGTGATGTCCTTCATTGTTCAAGAAATAATCTGCTTTTAAACCCCTTTAGTATTTTATTTTCAAGTTTTAGAATTGATGCTACTCTGCTAAGGGTGTCCTGTACTTGTTAGAAATGCTAATTCTTGTGCCTCCCCCAGAAGCAGTGAGACAGAAACTCTGGGGCTAGGTCCCAGCACTCTGTCTTCTGAAGCCCTTTATGGGCTTCTAAGCTGCATCAGTATTTGAGAACCACTGATTTTTGATCACATAAGAGGGACATTTATACTTCATCCTTCCTTATCGAGAACACTGTTTACTGCGAGGTTGCAGGGTAGGACTTTTGATGGACACTTTTAACTAACTGCTGTTTTTAAGAGCAGCCACCCAAAGGAGGTGGGCAGGAAGAATGTCCCTATTCTAAAAGGAGACGGAATTTTTCTTACAAGTAAACAAGATGAAATATTATCCAGGGTGTTGCTTCTGGAACTCAGGGGAAAACAGTTCTTTGTGGATAGTTGGACTTAGTCTCCCTTTCTGTCTATAGTGTGTAAACTTGCCCACAGAACACTGACTACAGACAGCATTCTAGGTCCTTGTCATGCTGCTGTGGCTAGAGGATGGTGATATAGGCACAAATGTGTCTAATTTCATTCTCTTTGTCCACTGCTTGTTCTGTGCCAGGAATATACTTCCCTCAAGCTCCTCCTACACAGGAACCATGTTTCCATAGTAACTGGCATTCAGCTGGAGACTTACACATGAGTTTGAATAACCTAAGCTTTTAAAGCTGAGAACTTGAAGAAGATGCTCTCACAAGCATACAAAGAACAGTTTCTTAATATAAATTAACTGTGAATTGAGACATGAGATTGTACATAATATATACTAGTTATATATATATTGCTATTAAAAATGAATTGGGTGCTATAGCTATTACATAGTTAATGTTTTTCTACTGTGAGTTATTGAAGGAAGTAGTTTCAAATTAAAGCATATGAGGTTTTTGATGGACATAAAGATTTTCCTGTTTATTTGGGTAAACATTACTGTGATGGCCTGCTGGGAAAATTATCTAGTTTGACGTGTATGAACCAGAGTATCTTTTTTTTTTTTCTGTAGCAGGCTAAATTAGTTACTCCATTCTCTGTGTGCCCACAATATTCTGCTGATTATACCTCTAATAATAATATTACTACTAATAATGAACAATTAGTGGTAGCTGTTTACTAACTACTATGCAGCATTTGATCTCATTTAATTCTCAAAACAACCTTGAAAAGTAGATAATACTATTGCACCTATTCTTAATATTAGGAAACTGAGGTTCAAAGAAGCTATACAACTTGCCTGAGTTCACACAACTGATTCTTAGTTAAACTGAAATTTGAACCCAGGCAAATCTAACTTCTAGATTTTTGTCACTGAACCTGAACTTGTCACAGTGTGTGATAATTACTCATTTGTGTAATTTGTGGACTCCCCCAAGAGCTCCTTAAAGGCAGAGACTGATTTTGTTGCTTCCCTCAGAGTGAGAACAGTGCTGGCAACATATTTGGGGCTCAATATATATTTTGTCCAATAAAAGCAAGAATGGACAAATAAGCGATAGAATAAACATTCACTCATCCAGTTCTTAATGATGGAAAGAAGTGACAGATGACTTCACACGGGGAAGGTTATCATCCCAGCCTTGTTGCTATTCATAACCATGTAGCATCCAGACATTCATGGTTTAATCTTAATCTCTGACTTATTTCAGATGTTGTCCATCTGCTGTCCCCATTAGTCATTTTTTCCTTTTAAAATTTTTTCCCCATCAATAAAAACAAACCTTTATATGTCTTCCAACTGCAAGATTCTATAGCTCCAGCTATTTTGGAGGTTTGAAGTAGGTTTTCTTAGTAAATGAATGTTTCCTAAGTTCCTTCCTAAGCATGGATGTAGGTGCTTGGGATACATCCCTGAACAAAATAGATATGAGGTGCTGCCCTCACAGAACTTACACTCTAGTTGTGGGAGGTAGGTAATGAGCAATAAAGATAATACATAAGGAATTATGTAGCGTATAGCAGGTGTGAGGTGCCATGGAAAAAATAAAGAAGGCGTCAAGTTGCTATGGAAGGAATAAAGGAGAACTAGGAGTTTGGTGCTGAGGAAAACCCTCAGTCACAATTTGAAATAGTGTAGTTTGGGTGGACCTTACTAAGGAGAGGAAATGTGCTCCAGGCAGAAGGAATAGTCAGTGTAAAGGTCCTAAGCGAGAAGCATGCTTGGATGTGTAAGAGCAATCCAGGAGGCCAATGTGGATAGAGTAGATGAGTAAAAGGCAGAGCATATAGAGGTGAGATGAGACAGGGAATGGGGGATCAGATCACATAAGGCCTTGTAGAACATTATAAGGAAGATTTTTCTTTTTCCTTTTTAGAGACAGGGTCTTGCTTTGTAAGCCAGGCTGGAGTATAGTGGTGCAATCATAGTTCTCTGCAACCTCCAACCTCTGGACTCAAGTGATGATTATCCTAGCTCCAGCTAGGACTACGTGTACACACCACCATGTCTGGCTAATTTCTAAATTTTTGTTTTAAGAGAAAGCATCTATGTTGTCTAGGGTGTTCTCAAACTCCTGACCTCAAGTGATCCTCCAGTCTCAGCCCTCTTCCTCCCCAAATTCCGGAATTACAGGCATGAACCACTGCATGTAGCCAGTCTATAAAGATGCTTTTGACTTTGAGTGATAAAGGGCCATTGAGAGATTTGAGCCAGAGAAGTGACTTGAGCTGATTTACATGTTAAAGAATCACTCTGGTGCAGTGTTCAAAGTGGCCTATAGACTGGCACTGGTGGAAGGAAAGACCAGTTAAGAGGCCAGTGCAGTAATGTAAGAGAAAAATTATTGTGATTCAGATCTAGGTGAATGCAGTGGAAATCATGAAATTAAATAGTGGATTCTGGAAATACTTTGAGGGCAGAGGCAGTAAGATTTCCTGACAGATTGTATATGAGATGTGAAAGAAGTGAGGAGCTAAGAATGCTCTGAACATTTTGGCTTGAGCAACTGAACATTTGGCTTGCCATCCACTGAGATGGGTAAGACTGTAGATGTAGTAGGTTTGGGCCAAGAGCAGAAGTTCAGTTTTAGGATAAGTTAAGTTTGATATGTCTATTAGATGTCAAACAGAGATACTGAGTAGGCAGTTGGATATATGTGTGAGGATGGGGTTCAGAAAAGAGAGCTGAGATAGATATATAAATTTGGATGTCATCAGCATGTAGATGGTATTTAAAGCCTTGATGCCAAACCATATGAAAGACTTGAGACTGGATGAGATCACCAAGGAAGTGAACCTGCATAGAGAAGAATATGACCAAGGAGTAAACTCTGGAACACCACAAATTAAGACAGTAAGGGAAAGAGGAGGAACCAGCAAAGAAGACTAAAAAGGAGAAAACAAGGAGGTAGGGGCAAAACCAAGCAAATGTAAGATCTTGAAAGCCAAGTGAAACAAGAATATTGCAGAAGGAGTGATCATTTGTGCCAGTTGCTGATGATTGGTCAAGTTAGGTGTGGACAACAAAGTACAGAATTGGCATTGTGGAAATTACTGTTGACCTCTACAAGAGCTACTTAGATAGAGCAAATCTAATGGAAGTGGGATTTAAGAGAAAATGGGAGAAAAATTCAAGGCACGATTGTAGATAACTCTTGAGTTGTGTGTAGAAAGAAGTTAAGGCATGGCCCTTAAACCTAGGGATTTATAATTTTGGGGGGAGGGAAATGGGAATAAACATATTTTGAAAAAAACAACAGCCAAGAGTACAAATCAATATAGTGCTAAATTGGGTGGAACATTATGTCTTGTACAAGAGGTGTAAGTATATGGTCAGCCAGGAGGGTAGAGTATTATGATTTAAAAGAGTATTTTGAGAGGTTTGATAATTAGCTTATTAGTCAAGGAAATATCTGAAGACACTTGGAGTACTTTTCAAAGTGTGCCCTGGGGACCACCTTATCGGAATCTCCTGGGGTGCTTATTAATAATGCAGGTTTCTGGAGATGCAAGCTAACTACAGAATTTACGTCTCTTGGGGTGGGACTTGTGTATTTAACAAGCTCCCCAGATGACAATATACACAATAAACTTTGTAAACCACTGGTCTAAAAATTGCCTTGAATAGATTATATTCCTGATTTATGAGATATCCAGAACACTAGGATTACATGAAAAAAGACATATTGAATATGTGAAAAACCCACACTTATCATGTATACTTTGAAATAAATGAAAGTTTTAAGAAGTTAAATTTACAGGAGTATTCATTTGCCCTGAGGTTATATCTCACTGAGTTGTTTCAATGCTAATTCAGACATCTGAAAGGATATGGGTCTTTTTTTTTTTTTTTTGAGACAGAGCCTCAAGCTATCCCCCTGGGTACAGTGCCGTGGCATCACAGCTCACAGCAACCTCCAACTCCTGGGCTCAAGCGAGTCTCCTGCCTCAGCCTCCCAAGTAGCTGGGACCACAGGTGCATGCCACAATGCCTGGCTATTTTTTGGTTGCAGCCGTCATTGGTGTTTTGGTGGGCCTGGGCTGGATTCAAACCCACCACCTTAGGTGTATGTGGCTGGCACCATAGCCACTTGAGCCACAGGTGCCAAGCCAAGGTTATGGGTCTTTAATGAGAGAGGGCACTATTGAAACTATCATTACTGGGCAGCGCGGTGCCTGTAACACAAAGGAGTAGGGCACTGGCCCCATATGCCAGAGGTCGTGGGTTCAAACCCAGCCCTGGCCAAAAACTGCAGAACAAACAAACAAACAAAAAACTATCGTATATTATAATCTAATAATATACAAAAGAAAATGACTGCCAAGGGATAGCTGTACCCAGCTACCCAGCACTATATGAGGTCCTTGTGAAGCCTGGGAACTAGGCACAAAGAAAACAGATTTAAGGTGATCTGGCTGTTTTTTCTCAGGCTGTTCTGGGGTAAGTCTTCCAAACTATTGCTCTTCCTCTCATGAAGCCTTAAGCCTGCCCTGCTTCTTGGACAATCCGAGTAAAGGGTGGAAAAGAGTACTTTCTGCCTTTGCCAATTAGAAATACTTTGTTTTTTATCACTGGGAACATAACGAAATACTTAATTCCAGCATAGGAGAAAACCTCTCTTAGAGTTGTGACAGGAAAGTGACGAAGGACATGGCTTATTTTCCTGTGTACCTCCTTGGGGTAATGCTTATGATGATCAAAGATCTCCCCAGTAGTTTACTGTTTGTTATAAAGTCTACCTTTCACTAGCTAATATCAATAGACATACTTCTGCTGACAGGTCATAAATTAAACACATTGTTGACTGGCAATTTTACATAGAACCTATCCTATGTCACTGGCTATTATTCTGGTGACACAATCAAGAAAGCTTTTACAATCTTTTACATTACTCTGTGTTTTAAAAATTGCAATAGCTAATGCGAGTGCAAACACGAGTTAACAATGTTGGGTATGAAAACACAAATTAACTCATGACTGACCAACAACAATGTGTTAATTTCTTAAGTGACCAGGCAATCAACTTTGGGACCTTTGCATTCTAGACTTTGATCTTATATTCAGTCTTCTAGACCTTTCTATGTATGCAGAGAATTTTAAGTGCAAATTCCAACCTATGCAAATCTTGTAACAACTTCCTACAAACATTTACTGAGTAGTCCTAAGATAAAAATTGTTATGTTAGACAATGGGTTTTTTCCTTGTTCTCAGAAATCAGACTTGTAATGGCTGCTTACAATATGGGTGATAAGTGCCATTTTGAAAAGGCAAGTCTATGATATTTATTATATTATTTGAAAGGGTAAAGTTAATTTCTCTCTTGAAGGAAGTTGGGGGATGCCAGGGAGCTGAGTTGGAGGAATGAGTCAGGGAGGGGAGGATATGAGCTGGACAACAGAGAAACAATGGGCATAAACCAGTGGGTCGTGAACCTGGGAGGTAGCTCCAGGCATAGACAAAACACACCTTCTGGATTTCTCGGGTGACAAAGCTAGGTGTTTGCATTTCTTTCTGACTTGATTATTGTGATCATTGACCAATTGTCGACTAACCTCGGCACTAGAGAACAGCTGGTTAATGTGGCTGGTTTGAGCAGTGTGTGTATGATATTTGTTTGGGGTCCATTTTCCCAATGTGTTTATCAGAACATACAAAGGATCAGAGATATTTTTGACCAAGTGCAATGGCTCACTGGAAGGGCGAGGCAAGAGGATCACTTGAGATCAGTAGTTTGAGACCAGCCTGAGCAGAAATGAGACCCTGTTTCTAAAAAAAAAAGAAAGAAAGAAAGAAAAGAAAAGAAAAAGAATCAGAGATATTTTAATATGCTGGGAAATTTTCTCTGCATGTAGATTTAGAACCTTAATAAGAAGATGGTGGGAACTCTTCTTAGAGTTTATGCTACTACATTAAAATTATAGCATACCTTTTGTAGCCTTTTTAAAAAAACATATATAATGTATGGAAGGTTGCATGTATAATTCCATAACTCTCATTTTTCTTCCATTTAGCTATGGCAGCACAAGCAATGTACTCCGGTTTTTTGCAAAACTCATCACTCACAAATGTGCTGATACGGACAGGCTGTTTGTTATTTCATATTTTCTCAGTGATGACACGATGTCAGTGTTTGAACCTATAGAGAAGAATTCAGGTAAGAAATACTCCTCTTGGCTCGACCACTGTGGCTCAACCGGCTAAGGCGCCAGCCACATACACCTGAGCTGGTGGGTTTGAATCCAGCCTGGAACTGCCAAACAACAATGACGGTTGCAACCAAAAAATAGCCGGGCGTTGTGGCAGGTGCCTGCGGTCCCAGCTACTTGGGAGGCGGAGGCAGGAGACTCGCTTGAGCCCAGGAGTTGGAGGTTGCTGTGAGCTGTGATGCCACAGCACTCTACCCAGGATGACAGCTTGAGGCTTTGTCTCAAAAAAAAAAAAAAAAAGAAGTACTCCTCTCATAGTAATTTTCCTCAGAATTTCCTCAGAATTTTTCTCTTCACTTCAGAAATTTAGGAATATGATCTGATTTAGTAGCCTAGATAATCTATGGTAGTGGCTTTTTATTTTTTATTTATTTATTTTTTGAGACAGAGTCTCACTATGTCACTCTCGGTAGAATGCCGTGGTATGACAGCTCACAGCAACCTCAGACTCTTGGGCTTAAGCAATTCTCTTGCCTCAGCCTCCCAAGTAGCTGGGACTACAGGCGCCCACCACAATGCTTGGCTATTTTTTGTTATTGTTGTTACAGTTGTCGTTGTTTAGCAGGCCTGGGCTTGAACCCACCAACCTTGGTGTATGTGGCCGGTGCCTTACCCACTGAGCTACGGGTGCCACCTGGTAGTGGCTTTAAAAAAAAAAAAACAGTAGAGTTCTTTTTACAAAGATCTCTTAAGTGGGAACCTAAATTTATAAGATGATAAAAGAGGAGCAGTTTTGGTTGGCTCAGGGCTGGGGGGTACCTGGGCTACCTCCTTTTTGCTATAATTCTCTTTTCCTCTGTGGCCTCTGAGGTACCTCTAGGGAATTTAAGGGCCTCAAAATTGTGGATGAGTATCACCAGTCCCACCAGCAGCCAGTAAACCAAGAGGAAGTCTGTACTCTTGATAGTCTTGCTTACAGATACCTTGCTTGACTATAAGACATTTATTTCAGATGTACAAATTCTGTGTTCAGGGTCCATCTTTCTCTGGCCCTTCTGCCTGTTGAGGCTGTTGCCAAGGATCAGGCCCATGGAATTCCTCTCTGCAATATGCTGATACTACAGCCATTGCTGAATAGAGCCATTGACCTATCAAAGCATGGACCTATAGGACTCTGTTCTTGGTTTCAACATATTCAATACTTTTATCTATGCTGAAGACACACATTTGGGAAAATAATCAGTGATGTGCCAGTTAATCAGTTCTTTGAAAAGATTTTAAAAGCCCTGGATTTGTACTATTTTCCTATTTCTGTGGTGTGAATACCCCAACCGTGGCCAATATCAAGCAGCCAACAGATTAAAAAAAAAAAAAAACTATCTTGAAAAATCTCTGAATATTTAACAGTCAGCTCTTATGAACTGGTATGGGCCAGTTGGCACGCCAATGAGTAATGAATAATTTGTATAACTAAGTCAGGCTTCATGGTGGTTTGAATAATAGATCAAATCTTAAAGTAGGAAATCAAATAGGGATGAATATAAGTTATGCTCTTACAGGTCAGAAAATAAACTCTATACATATAGAATGGGAAGGTGTTACCAGCTTACTGGAAATAGACCAGGTATGGTGGCTCATGCCTATAATCCTAGCACTCTGGAGGCCCAGCCAGGTGGATTGTTTGAGCTCATGAAAACCAGCCTGAGTAAGAGTGAGACTCCATCTCTACTAAAAATAGAAAAATTAACCAGGCATTGTGGCAGGCACCTGTAGTCCCAGCTACTTGAGAGGCTGAGTAAGTTGATCACTTGAGCCCAAGAGTTTAAGGTTACTGTGAGCTGTGATGCTACAGCACTCAATCCAGGGCAACAGAGGTGAGACCTGTCTCAAAATAATAATAATAATACTAGCAGCTGTGATTGAGAACTTAATGTTAGACTTACAAGAACTTTATGAGGTCACATTTGTGTTAGTCCAAGTCCCCCAAGAAGCAAATGCTGAGACAAGATTAAATGTGCTAGAGATTTATTAGGGGAAATTCTGCTGAGGGGAAATGTGGAAGAAGCCATAGGAGGCCAGGAGAGCCATAGGCTGCAGGTCTGAGTCCTGTGAAGACAGAGGGAAAGAAGGAAGGGGGAGTCTTAGCAGTAAAATTTGTAGAAAGTTTCGGAATGCCTGACAGGGAGTCTTTGAGGCAAATTTTGCTAGTTGGAGGAGCCCTTGTCTTACAGGAGTGGGCCTGCCTTAGTATCCCTGCCTTGCTTAATCATCTTTTGGCAGTAGCCTGTGAGAAGTGTGACCTCAGCACACACGCAAGGATAGATTTCAGAACACAGCAGCTGGGGCCTTCTAACAGTCATGTTCCACCCCTTAGATGATCTAAGAGGCACATTTTCTTGGCCCCTACACATTTCATTCTCATTTTACCAATGAGAATTTACAGAGTTTCAGAGAGATTAAATCATTCCTAAAGATGATCCTTAACAAGCCAGTGTGGGAACCAGGATGGAATGTAGTTCTATTTAGCTTCAAACCTGTGTCTTTCCACCACCTATGGTTTCTGCATGTGGTAGGAGGAGTGGGATGAAGTTGACCACAAAGCTCATTTGATCTCAGACTGTTTTCATAGGTCTGTAGATTTTAGTTTAGGATCAGAAGGTACTGGAGTCCCCTTTTCAACTCTGCTCACTGCTTTCTGAGAGGTCACAAAAGAAATAATGCCCAGAAGAGAACAGATGAAATGGTGAGAATTCTGGAAAGTAAGAAATATGAGGCATTACTAAAAGAAGCCAAGATAGTCTACCTGTAGGGGAAAAAACATTAAGGGGACTCCCATAGTTATCTTCAAACACTTAAGTAACCTCTTTTACAGTAAGACATCATTCATATGGGACAAAAAGGTGGAAATAAGCACAGTGAAGAATTTTCTAACTGGTACTGTTCAAAATCTGCTCTAAAGATATGTGTCTTACTCATACCCCACACTCCCAGTACGCTGCTGGGCATATATAGCAGGTCCTTGCCAACTGTTTATTGGACTGGGAAGGGAGTCAAGAGAGGAAAGAAAAGACTACACTATTGTTTTCTTGAACACATTGACCTAGGAAGCCTTATTTCTTCACCCACTGCCTCATTTTTCCCTTAAGTCTGAGAATAGTAAGCGATTTGAGTTCACAGGTAAGTTGTACAGTCTGTATTTGAAGATGAAGTAACTCTGAAGGCAAGTTAGATGGTTCTTTTAAGAGTACACGTACTTGATGAAGTTTTCCCTTTTTCTATAGGGTATACTGGTGGGAGATTCTTGCAAAGAAGCCGTGTTAAGAAGCCTGGACAAGAAGTCTTTAAAAGTGAACTATCAGAATATATCAAGGCCGAGGAGCTGTATGTTGGAGCCACAGTGAATATGAATGGCTACCTATTTCTTTTACTCAATGCTGATGAGTACACCTTAAACTACATGGAGAAGAATTTACATAAGGTGAATTTATTTTGTATAATTCTTCATTTGCCTCTCTGCCCTTTGCAATCTGTGTTTTTCTTTTTCTAGGGCCTTTTCTTCTTCCTCTTGCCACTGGTTTTATATTGTGCATTCACACATGTGGGCATGAATAATGGATACGTGCGACTTGGCCACAGGTCCTATCACGGAGGCCAGGTCCTTGTCTGCTGTGCTCACACGCTGGGTTCTCTGCTGCTCAGCATCACGGATTCCAGGCACAGGCAGGAGGCAGGGCCGGGGTTGAATCAAGTTTCCTGGGTTTTCTGCTGATGCTAACAATGTTTTCAGAAAGAAATTCAACAACTATAGGAAAGGAAGAAAATCTGGTGCCACACACTGTGCCGTTCCAGTTAATTGGCAGAGGCCAACAGAGAAGGCCAAGACCTGAACAATCAGAAACCCCAAGGGAACCCAATAGTTGCTGGGGTTGCAACTTCCTATAACAGTATCCACCCACGGCCTAAATGAGAATTTAAGGAGAAATTGACAACAGTGAGCTCAAAGAGTTTTTTTTTTTTTTAATATTTGAAATAAGATGGCAGATAGGTCTTGCTACTAAAAGTGGTATTGTGGCAATATTATTCAGTAAAAATAACAAGTTGATAAAATATTGATTTTAACTGTGGACTGATTCAGTGTACAAACATGTATATTTGGTAATCATTGCTTAATATTAAAAATCCATTTGGAAAATTTTTTTTAAATGTCCATCCATAAGTAATATTTATGTACTATTTATATACCTGAAGTACCTACCCGTTTTTATATCATTTCTACAGTATATAAAATGCCCAGGGTTAAGTTGCTAAGATCAGTCTCTCTGAGTATATCATACCTTTCATATCAGTTTGGGTCCTCTGAGAAGCAGATGACAAGATAGAATTAGATGTGCAAGAGATGTATTGGAGGAAACACCTCTGAAGGATAAAGAAGAAAAGGGGAAGGGACATGGAGGAGGCAAGAGAGCCTTCAGACTCTGAGGCAGGTCTGTCCCATGTAAAGGGAGAGAGGAAGGAGGTTGGGGTGTAAGGAGAACCTCGGCTGGTGGTGCAGTTCTGAGAATGCTGATCAGAGAGGTTCCATGTTTGGCAGGAGTGGCCCAGCTCTAGTCCCCCCACTGCGCTCTGTCATCAGGCGGGAATAGCCTGGGGAGAGGGTGGCCTCAGCAAGGACACCAGAACTCTGTGTGGCCGGGGAGGTGTGGCAGCTGGAGGCTATAAGCAACCAATAACTCTTCCCTACAGGGTCTCTCTTGACAGGAGGCCTGAGCATCCAAAGCTCCCTTGGCTACCACACCATCTCTGTGATTGTAGTGTTAGCCATGCAGTTTATCATAAAGCCATGAACCAGTAGCTATGGGTATTCAAAAATGCTGAATTCAGGAAACAGAAGACCAGCAGACCTGGCTTGGAAACCTGACTCCACACTTAACAGCTGAGGGACCATAGACATGTATCTTCCCTGATCTTCAGTTTCTTCTTCTTTGAAGTGAAAGTAACAGCAGTGCCTATCTCATGGAGCTGCTGTGAAGATCAGATGTGATGATGCACGTGAAATGCTTAGCTCATTGTAGCTACTGTAAATTAGCGTTCTATTCCCAAACAGAGGGTGAATCTATACCTTAATATAAAATATATGCAGCAGGAATATAAAATATAAAGGGCTTTTCTCCTTTCAGAAGAATAAAAGCAGGATGGGACATTATCTGGTATCTTATCCCAAGAGAAAACTGCATAATTTTAAAACTACCCCTAAAGAGGACATTCTAGGCAGAGAAAAATTAATATACTCTTTAATATCAGTCTGAAGAGTCTTTTCAAAAGAGCTAATAGAGCCTATCATGCAAATAGATGAAAGGAAACGCAGAAAGGGGGAAGGAAGTGGGGACCTGCACTGGGTGCCAAACCACCTGGATCATTTTCTGGTCGAAGAGAGGGAGCTTTATGCTAAATTACCATTGATGTTTTCATTTTAAAATTTTGTCTTTTAATTTTTGATCTCTTAGCTGTAATTATTTACAACCCATGCTCTACTAGATGGAATAAGACATATCCTATTAAATCAAAAAACTAATCACAGGGTAGAAGCCAGGAACAGTGAGCTGCCTAGAGAATGAATGTACAGGGCTTATAGTGCCTGTGTGGATCTTTGACACCAGCCCTGCTCTGATCATTGCATCATCTAACAGCCAGCAGTTCTAGAGGGAGCCATTCTAAAGATGTAGAGAAAACGGAGGTCCACTTATCTAAAATACCCATTCTGTCCATTAGGGTCTCCCAACATAAGGGGCCAGTGTCTTAGAGTTATAGGGAGAAGGCTGAGCTGATTTTTTGACATCTGTGGCCAACTGTTCCTTAAGCACATTTCTGTCCTCTCGGATCTGGAACCTGTGTTACCAACTGTCCTGAATCCTTAAGTTGGTCTCTTTGAAAAGACTTATTTGCTAAGTTCAGGTTCATAGTATGAAGTCTTTTTATTGGCCATCAGAAAGATTTGGCTCACAAAGTCTAAAGCAAATTTAAATATGTCTTTCCTCTCATCTCACCCTTATAGTTTCCTTATAGCGACTTTAACCTTGCCCTACAAAAGGTGAAGGACGAAAAATTAAAAGCCAGAGAAATCAAGCAGATATTTACGGCTCTTGACTGTAAGCACACAAAGAAGGTGGATTATAATACATTCAGGTAAGCCATATTCTGCTGGTCATAATCTGTTTTCTTCTCAAGATTATCCAAGGAACAGAAGGAACAATTTCTTTCTTAGTGCTTCCTAATTAGTTGTGTACTTTTTTTTTATTAGGAGTTGTCATTTCTTTGCACTTTTATTAACTTTATGGTCAAGTTTTGGCCATTAATATTATAGCAAATTTTGTGCATTTGCATATAAAAAGCTTACAGGTGGAAACCGAGAGACGAAAGTATAAAAAGTCAGTCGGTTGATCACTTTGTCTTGTGAACCATGGTGTTGAAGGATCAGGGGAACAACAGGAATGGTGCATCTGAGCAAGAAAGGCGTTAAAAAATGCCATTTAGGGCACCACTCCACAATCTGGGGGACAAATGAAGGGAATCTCCCTAGGAATGTGATGAAGTTGGAAAAGATAGTGAAAACTTTACTGCTGATCAGAGCAAAGGCGATATGTGTACATCTGTGTATGTTCACACACCTATGTGTGTTCTCAAGGACATAATATAGGAATCCTGGGAAAAATTTATGATGGCAGTTAGAAATATTAAATCATGAGCAATAAAGGTTTTCTCTAAGGTAAACCTGAATTCTGGGACTATCCAGTGGCTGACCTAGGGAAATTTCCAAACAGTGGAAACACAGGGAAATTCAAATTCACAGTCCAGTACAACTGTGAGACTTCTTAGCCTCAAAACAAAGTGAATGGAGTGTTCAGGAGAATGTCAATTAAATCATGGATGGAGGACAAAGGGGACTTTCTCTTTCGGCTGAGAATTTTGGCTCCTGAAAACAATAGTGGCTGAAAGCTATATAGTAAACTCAGCTGATGCAGTCAAGATGTGGGCTGAGAAATGAGGAAGTGAGCCCAAGAGAGGATAGCAAGGAGGTCTTTCCAACTTTGTGTCTGCAGTTGCCTATTTCATCACTACCTGATCGCCTGGAGCCCACCATTAGGCCCAAAGTGTCCCAAGAGCTCATTTGTTATTTTAACAAAGCTCTTTTGTGTCTCCAAAATGTCCTTTTGAGAAAAGCAGAGGACATATTTTTATATATGTTTATAATTCCCAACCTTCTGGGATCAGTAAGAATTTATAGTTCTTTATTATTGTTCATAGTCACATACACATGTTTATGATGTTTTGGAAAATAAATGGAGACAGAGTAAAGAGCAAAGACAATTACTCAGGCATCTGGCTAATGGAAAGCAGTGGAGGAGAAACCAAGAAATTTCCATCAGAAATAAGGGAGTGGTTTCATTTTATTATTTTGTGTCCTTCTACAAAAGCATCCATTCTCCCAATACTCTTGGAAAGTCAATTGGAAACACTTTAGTGAGTTTATGGGGCTTTTTGGGAAGCACTTAGACCAAGCAGTAGATCCAAGGTTTAAAGATCCTGCTTTAACATTGGTAAAGCAGGACAACATGGGGAGGGGCGGGGGCAGGGTAGGGGACAGAGCAGAGCAGCGCCTGACAACAATGCAAACTTTGATAAAGCAGTTCTTGATAATCACTTCTCAACACTTATTTGTTATTATTACAGTTTAACATTATAAAATTAACAAAAATAATATAAAACTCATATTTTGGTGAAATAGCCACATGGCAGCCGAAAACCCTATATTCCCTTCCTGTTCTCCTGCCCGTTTGTGCGTTCTTTCCAAAAATTGGGACTTTTTTAAAACGCCCCAGGATGCGGGACAAATTGTTTAAAAGTGGGACGTCTGGTCACCCTATCCAAGGAGGAAAAGTTGCTATGCAGATGGAGGCCTGACCCTAAACTTGTGAGGGATAAAAGGCCGCCCTACTGTGTGGGTGGAGGACTGGCCTCAAGGCACTGCATGCTCAGAAAGAAGGAGCTCCCCGTCCCAGAATTTCCTTAAGATGAAAATCAGATGAGGTTATATCCCGCCTAAACAATCCTTCAGTGGCTCACTGTTGTCTTCACAGTAAGATCCAAACATTTGACTGCAGCCAGCAGGCCTTGAGTGATGTGACTCTGTATATCTAGTGTCATCACTTCTTTGCCTCTAGCCCTGTTTTTTGGCCTCCATGACTGTCTTTAGGTTTCTCAAACACTTCAAGTTCTTTTCAGCCTTTGCACACACGGTCTCCTCTGTCTGGCGTTCCCTCAGCACCATCCTTTTGTGGCAAATTCTCAGACTCATTTCCAAGGTCAACTTCCCAGAGGAACTTTCTTTCCCTGATTATCTTATCTAAAGCAGATCACTCACTGTTATTCTTAGCCCTTTGTTTATATTTTTCATAGCTCTTAGCACTTGAAGTTGTCTTATTTAGAGATCTGTTTACTTGGTGGGAGGGTATGCATGTGTGTATGCTTGTGTGTCTTCCATTAGAATGTGAGCTTTCTGGGAGCAGGGACCTTGATGGTCCTATTCATGGCAGTATCCCTGGCACCAAGTTCTGGGCTTAATAAATGTCTGTAGTCACTGAGTGAAATCATGAACCACTAGCATTATTCTTAGAGGTCTTAGTTGGAGGTGGTGGTCTAGACTTCAAAGAAGAGTGTAGACCATGAGTGCTGCTGTCCAGGTCACCATGAGATGCTCTGTGTTGAGTGCTGAGCCCTCTGTGTTTGGCCCACAAGTGCAGGTCTCTGCACCTTGCCTTCAGCCTTCTTTTTTGCTACTCACACCCCTTCCTGGGCAAAGACAAAGGAACTAAGTCACTATCACACCACATCCTAATTTAATTCTTTGTTCATTGCTTTTACTAGCTGATATTTTTCTTTCTTTATTTAAGTGTGAATGTATGCGTGTGTATTCTGGCTCCCCTCACCAGAATATAACCTTTTTGAGGGAAGGGACTTTCTTTTTCTTTTTGTCTGCTTTCTGTTATCACTTACCACAGTGTCTAGAGAACAGTAGAGTTTTCATAAATGTTAGTTAAGTGGATACATTTTATTCAGCCCTTACTGCTTTAACTTTGACCTATAAGCTGATGTCTCTGTATTAGTTTCCCAAGCTCAGACCTTTCTTGTGACCTCTACACACCAGGAAATCTGAACACTTCTAGGACATGTCCCCCTTGGATGTCTCTTAGGCATTTCCAAATAACTTTTCCTAAATTGACCTGATTTTCATCTTTCATAAAGTTGCAGCTGGGGACTGTATTCTGGTAAAGGTCACCATATGCCTAGGTCAGGGGTCTGCCTTGTCTTTCATTTCCCGCATATCATGATCATTTCTCCCACCCACCTTTTGTACTTCTACTTTTTTTTTTTTTTTTGAGGTGGCTGGAATGCAGTGGCATCATCATAGCTAACTTCAGCCTCCAATTCCAAGGCTGATGTGATCTTCCCACCTCATCCTCCTGAGTAGCTGGGACTGCAGGCGTGTGCCTCCATACCTGGCTTGCGTTTTCTATTTTTTTGTAGAGTTAGGGTATCAGTCTTTCTCAGGTTGGTCTCGAATTCCTCACCTCAAGCAATCCTCCCTCTTTAGCCTCCCAAAGTGCTAGGATTACAGGCTTGAATCACTGTGCCCAGCTGGAATTCTGCTTCTTACTGCCTCTGGAAACCTCCCCTTTACTTCATCCTCTGCTTCCTCATTGCAGCTTAGCTTTTTATTACTGTTCACTCAGTCCCTGTGGAGAGCTTTGTAACTTTATCTCCTTTCCTTAACTCTTATCCTCCAAAGTTTTGGCAGAGTGATCTTTCTAAAATATGATTGGATCATTCCTCTGCTCTAAATCCTGCCTATACCTTCTTATTTCCATCTCCCTAGAAGAATACTTTTGTAGAAGCTACCATTTATTGAGCACTTAACTATGGGCCAAGCACTGTGCTGAATGCTTTACACCTGCTGGTACGTAGCTTTCTGTTGAGTTGTTAATTATTTACTTCCCTGCCTCCACATGGGCTCCTGCCAAGTGCAATAGATGTTTGTTGAATAATTTAATGAATGGTCCTATTTCTTAAGGAACATTCAGTCTAAAACATGCAGCAAACAAGTAAATAATTGATTACCTTGCACCAGGGAAGGGCCATCTGGCTCTGACTTAGAGAAGTCAGGGAAAGCTTGGCCTGACCTTCCCTAGGCAAGTGACTCGGGCAACTCACTTTACTTCTCTGCACCTCACTCTTTTGTCCATAAGTTGGTCTCAGGTTCTTTCCGGGCTCTGATAATCTGAAACTCTTAACATGTAGGTTTATAATTTGTTTGTAAAATGTTCCCTTTTTGTGAGTTGAAACAGAGAAGAGTAGAGGCAGCTAGAGGCAGGATTGCAGAATAGGACTGTGGGCTTCACTTCTGTGGCCCTGACACTCTGTCCTGCTTAGATACCTGGTACTCTTTGTATATATAAGCCCCTAACATTGCCTTTGTTCCTCTCAGGAAAACCTTGAGTAGAAGAGCTGAGCTAATAAACTACCTCTGGATAAGGTGCTATGGTTGATAATGGATTAATGTGTGGGCCTCCCTCAGATATTTGCCCAGAAGTGACTTGAGGGAATACAAGGACAGGCAGTCATCAGGAAACACATGTAGGGAAGATTTCTGTTTCCATTTAGGTAGGGAAGATTTCTCTTTTGCTGTGATGGGGTCAACCACTTCTGCCTCTATGCTGAACCTGTTTCCCTGGGCCCCTTTGTTCGTGGTCTGCCAGATTCCTCTATGAGAGCTGCTGAGTGTTACCTGAAAGAATGAAGAGAGCCCTTCTTAAAGGCTCAGAGTACCTAGTGACAGGCAGGTTTCAGCAGGGAGCAGGGCAAGGAGTAGGCATGGAAAGGCTAGTATTTCATGAAGTTGGGGACATGGACAGCAGCCATGAGGGCCCCAAGCCAGGGGAAGACATAGTCAATCCCTCCATCTGGCTACTTCCTTGAGCCTTGATCTACTCAACAGAGATGGTGCCCAATGTATCCTGTGTGTATTTTGTTTATCTGTGTGCTCATCTCTTCTCCCCACCTGGGGGAAATTTGTCAGGGGGTCTGTCAGGTCCATGCCTGGTTCACTCTTGCATCTTTCCCAGATACCTCCAGAACCCAGTGTATCAAGCCTTAATGAACATAGTGAACTATATTGCACAGTTCTTTTCAGACTTCCATTATTGACCAGAGGGTCAGTAGTTTTCCTGTGAACATTCATGTAATAAATTCCGTCTAAGATTCAGAGCCTTAAGAAAATGTTCTCTCTTGTAAAACTAAAATTTTTCCTGAGGGAGGTAGTATAATATAAACAGAACACTGGTTTTGGGTTTGGCAAACTCAGATCCAACGCTCATCTCTCTTGGTGGCCTTGGAGAAGTTGTTGCACAATTTTTTCATCTGTAAAATAAAGATAATAATACCTACTACATAAAGCTGTTGTGATAATTAAATTTGATAGTGTATGTAAAGTTCTTATTGTAACACACTGGCTAGTGCATGGTGGCTATTCAGAAAATGAAAACCCTTTGTTTTAACAGTTGCAAGTTGGTATCACTGACAATAGTAATGGAAATCTACATCCTGTTTTTGGTATTTCAATAAGCTACACATTTACCTGTGGTGGAATCATTTAAAACATTCTTTAATAAATGAGATTGAAAGAGAAACATTTTAGAAACTTGGAGGCCATAAAGATGGAAAGCAATGAACATCGTCATTGGTGGACTAAGTTTACGAAACATGGATATAATCCACCCTATTTCTGTCCTTTACTTCAAGGAAGCAGATTGTAAATTTAGTGCTTAGAATGTGGTAATAATCTCAAGCTGATTTATCTAGGACAATCATCTCTCCCTTTATATGGTTTTGCTCTATCTTTATTTGGATTACTCAGTGTACATTGTTATTGGTATTTTTATTATAAGCTATCTGACATCTTTTAAGGAGGCCACTAATCTATGAATCTATATGAACAAAAGCAAAATCAAATACAAACAAATTCCCAAAGCACTCAAACATAGGCTTTTATCATAAGCCAAATAGACACTTTGACAGTATTCATAGCCTATCTTCAAGATAGGAGCCCCAGTAGTATGTATTTTTGAAAACAGCATTTTGAATCTTTCTAAACATATTAAACATAAATAATGTGAGGCGATAGAAAGAATGCTGGCCTATAAATCAAAAACATGGAGATCTTTGATTTGATTCTGTCACTGCCTGGTGGTGGTGTTTGTATTGGTGAGGGCTTAGTTTTAAAAAGCAAAATATTCTCCAGCTAGTAAAGTAGAAAAGGAATTTATTAAAAGGGTCCTGGTTGGTTCATAGTATCTTTGGTAGGGCTGGAGAAATGAACTTGAGGCTGAACTGAAGAATAGTGCCCAGAAGTGGGCTACAGAACTTTCCTGATGAGAAATGATCTGTTTTACCACCACCACTATTCACAACTTGTTGCTACACTTGCATTGCTACCAAGAACTCAGTTTTACTGCAGCCAACATGATCACCACCCTTGGCAAGCTTGCATCCTTGCCACCCTTGAAAGCTGGAACCCTCTGACACTGCCAACTATTACCCATGCTGAGATGGTTTTCTCCTATTAATCCCTTCTGAGGCAGACTTGGTGGAGTCAAGGTCACCTACTTACATGTTTCTAACTGCAAGGAAAGCTGGGAAATAGAGCTCTGACTTCCATGTTGGGGTGGCAGAAAACAATGCGGGAATTTCCCCAAATATAGAAAAGCCATTTAAAAGGCGCCCTTTGTAGAAAGTTTCAGTTAGGATGAATAAGTTCTGGAGCCCTACTGTACAGCATGGTCACCATGTATAATGTATTATATACTTGACAACTGCTCAGAAAGTACATCTTAAATGGTCTGACTACAAAAAAATGATAATTATGTGAGATGGTGGATATGTTCATTAGCTAGATTTAAATTATTTCACAATATATACGTGTGTTAAAACATGTCTTGTGCCATAAATCTATAAAATTTGTGTTTGTCAAGTATACTTGAATAAAGTTGGGGACAAATAAAATAAATAAAAGACAAGCTTTGCATGTGCTGGGACTATTGCAGGGATAGCCAATCCAAATCAACATGAGCCAAACAGGGAACACAAATGTATGTTGACATCAGGGACTAAATTCCTTGTTTGTAACCAAATCAAGCAAAACATCTGCTTGGTTTTGGTACTTTGAAAATACTGTTTTGATCCACTAAACAGCTAAAAAAGATGCAAATTCGTTTCCTACACTTGAATACTTCTGCAATTTCCAACAAAGCGTTTTTAGTTCAAATTGCTTTAAATACAGGTTCAAAGATTGAAAGCTAGCAATTATATTTTGCTTGGCTTTTGTTTAATGTTTCTAACATTAGGAGTTTTGACATAAAAATCTATATATATGATTCCTCTTAGAAGATAGAAACTGAGCCTACATTTCCCCATGGCAACAGTCAGTTGGAGGTGAGTGGCACTTAGGTAAAGCCTGTTCTCTGCATTTCTTCCTAGTTTCTATAATACTTTATTGTCTTCTCCCATTTATCTTACCTACCTACCCCACTAGGCAATTGACTAGGTAACTTTTGGATTAGATCATTATAAGGATGCTTTTAATTATAAATTCCATTATTTCATTATCCTAGGCATTATTGAAATGGGCATTTAGGAATCTCTATATAAATAGCCCAAAGTAGAACTGAAAATGGATTTTGAAATTAGAACCCAAATATGATTGTGTGCCCAGAAAATCCAAAAGAATCCATCTTAAAATGGTTAGAACTATTAAGAGTATTCAGGAAAGTAGCAAAATGTAAGAAAAATTTATACAAAACATTACATTTACATTACACTAGCCATAACCAGTTAGGAAATGTTCTGCAAAGGGGGATGCCATTTGCTGTAGCAAGAAAAATTATGAAATACCTGGGAATAAACTGACAAGAAGTGTACAAGACTAAAATAAATACAATTTTAAAATTTTATGATACCTCTGAGTGGGAAGACAATATTCTAAAATTTCTAATCTTCCCAAATTAATTTGTATATTTAAAGCAACGAGAATTACAAAGCAGTAGTTTTTGTTTTTGCTGTTGTTAGATTTGGCTTTGTTTTGCAAGGTTGGGGAGAAACATTGACTCATTGGTTATAAAGTCAACAGGAATAATGAGAGATTGAAGCCAAGAAAAGTGTAGATACTAGAAATGTATGTAATTTAAAGACATTTGTGAACATCACAATTTTCTAGCAGAGGAATATGCCACAGTATCAGTGAAGTAGTGTAGAGTCCATAAAATACCCATGTTTATGGACTTTACTGTGGGGCCTGGAGAACATTTCAAGTCAGTGGAGAAAGAATGGATTATTAATAAAGATTTTGGTGACAAGTGATTAGAAAATATTTATATAAATTTTTATTTTGTGGTGGGAACATTTTCCAGAATCTATAAAGGAAAAATGGTATTGACTATAGGAACATGCTTTTTTTGAGACAGAGTCTCATTATGTCGCCCTGTGTAGAGTGATGTGGCATCACAGCTCACGGCAACTTCAAACGCTTGGGCTTAAGTGATTCTCTTGCCTCAGCCTCCCAAGTTGCTGGTACTATAGGTGCCTGCCACAACACCCAGCTAATTTTTTTTATTGCAGTTGTCATTGTTGTTTAGCTGGCCTGAGCTGGTTTCAAGCCAGCCTGGGTGTATGTGGCCAGTGCCATACTCACTGAGCTATGGGCACTGCTGACTATAGGAATTTTTTATATTTCTCTATAGCAGCAAATACTGCAAACAAACTTAAAAGACAAGGAATAGACAATATTTAAAACCAGAATAAGAACCAGGGGTTAACATTAAGGACTTATGAATGCCTCCTATAAAATCAGACAAAAGTGGGTCAAAGACAACACAGGACAATTCACAGAAGAAATGCAAATAGTCTTTAAACCTAGGAAAAGATGCGTGATAATGATATAAGCTGAAACAACAATGAAATGTTATTTTTACCTATTATATTGGTAATATTTTAAAAAGGATAATATAATTGATTCTACGTGAGCTTGTGGGGTTAACATGTACTCTCATTTTCCATTGATAGGAATTTAAATTGCTTTAGCATTTTTTTATTAAATCATAACTGTGTACATTAATGCAATTATGGCATACAATGTGCTGGTTTTATATACAACTTAAAATACTTTCATCAAGCTGGTTAACATAACTTTCACTGCATTTTCTTAGTTATTGTGTCAAGATATTTATATTCTATACTTAGTAGGTTTAACTTGTACCCTTGTAAAATGCACAGTAGGTGTGGTTCCACCAATTACCCTCCCTGCACCCATCCTCCCCTCCTCCCCTCCTTCTCCTCTTTCCCTTTCTTCTTGGGCTATAGTTGGGTTATAGCTTTCATATGAAAGTGTGGGTACTTATAAATTGGTTTCATAGTAGGGCTGAGTACATTGGATACTTTTTCTTCCATTCTTGAGATACTTTGCTAAGAAGAATATGTTTCAGCTCCATCCATGTAAACATGAAAGAGGTAAAGTCTCCATCTTTTTTAAGGCAGCATAATATTCCATGGTGTACATATACTACAATTTATTACTACAATTATATACTACAATTTATTAATCCATTCATGGGTTGATGGACACTTGGGCTTCTTCCATGACTTAGCAATTATGAATTGGGCTACAATGACTTAAAGAAAAAATTCTCTGAAGAAGACAGGCACATGGCCTACAGACATATGAAAAAATGCTCATCATCCTTAATCATCAGAGAAATGCAAATCAAAACCACTTTGAGATATCATCTAACTCCAGTAAGATTAGCCCACATCACAAAATCCCCAAACCATAGATGTTGGCGTGGATGTGGAACAAAGGGAACACTTCTGCACTGCTGGTGGGAATGCAAACTAATACATTCCTTTTGAAAAGATGTTTGGAGATCACTTAGGGATCTAAAAACAGACCTGCCATTCGATCCTTCAGTTCTTCTACTAGGTATATACCCAGACGACCAAAAATCACTTTACAACAAAGATACTTGGTTTAGCATTTTTGAGGGCAGTTGATAGTATGTATTTAATATTTAGGTCCTTTTATCTATTAATAACACTTTTAGATATTTTTTATTCAGAAAAATTTTGATAAGTGGATTGACTGATATGGGGGTGTGTGTGTGTGCATCTATGCATGCATGCACGATATTCATTGCAGCTAATTTTGTAATAGCAAACATTTGGAAAACTCGGATACCAAACAAGAGGGAGTAGTTGTATATATTCAATTATATTAGTTTAAGGCAGTACTCTTTAGCCATCACAAAAAATGAAGTAGACCAAATAATGCATAACTGAAGAATAGTTTAATGTATCAGTTGAGATTGGCTAAGTAATGCTGTAGTAACAAGCAACCCCCACATCTCAAGGAATTAAATGAGCAAAGGTTTCTATTTTGCTCACTCTGTGTATCCACTGTGGTTGTCAGAGGAATTTTGTTCATAGTAGCCACTCAGAGACTGAAGCTGGTAAAATAACCACAATCTTGAATGCTGTCAGTCACTTTGCCAGAAAAAGAAGAGAACTTTGGAGGGTAAAGCACAAACAATTCTTAACTGGAAGACATATGTATTATTTACACTCTGAATTCATGGTCTAGCACTAGTAACAAGGCGCCTCTCATCTGCTCAGAAGAAAGAGGAAAACCAGATGTTGGTGAACAGTACTGATGGCTACCACATATATGTTGTACTGTTTTATAGATAAAGCAAAATCCAGAAGTATGTATAATATGATTCTATTTATGCCAAAAATTTAAAGGTTGTATGTGTCTGTATATTTATATAAATATTTCAAGACATGCATACTCTTTGAAGTAATCTGAGCAGGCTGCACACCAAGCTGTTATTAATACAGTGAGCCTCATTCTTTGATATTTTTTCTCTTTTACAATGAGCAATGGTAAAAAAAAATTAAAAATTAAAATAAAACCCAAACAAAGCCAAAAAGCCTGGGCAAAGAGCTTTTTGAAAAATTTTTCAAAGAGAACAATTTTTATTTCTTGTTTCAGTTTCCAGAAAGAGCTAATAGCAGATGCTGGCAAAATGTTTTGAGCAAAAGCTCTGACCAATTATTTTTATACATATATATATATATGTGCTCTATTTTAATAAAAAATGAAAGTTTTTTTTATTTCTTGCTTCAGTTTTCAGATAGAGCTAATGGTAGGTTCTGGCAGAATGTTCTGAGCAGAAGTCAAGAGGCTCAGAATTATAGAGCCAGGAATAAGTTGTTGCACTTAATATCCTCTACTCTGATTATTAATTAGAGTCAAATAACTTTAATGTGCTTACTTAAAATTCTTTTATTTTATTTTATTATTTATTTATTTATTTATTTTTGCAATTTTTTTTTCGCCAGGGCCAGGTTTGAACCTGCCACCTCTAGTATATGGGACCAGTGCCCTACTCCTTGAGCCACAGGCACTGCCCTTAAAATTCTTGTATTTTAAGAATCTTATATTAATGCCTTATATTAATATAAAATATATTTATGTATTATATGTAAAATATATAATATATATTTTATAAGATGTATAAAACTATAAAATTATATATAAAATATATTTTTAATATTAAATAAATATATATTATATATTATATATTTTATATTTATGTGTATTTTGTTTTTAACTATATACTATATTTTTAATATTTTAGAATATATGCAGAGGGTATCAAATACGCATACACATTTTAAGAAAGGAAAAACTTGGATTAAAATTGTAATACTCAATATATACTGATAACAAAAGATGAATACAAGTTATGTTGAGACCCTCTTGTAATTGCAGAGGTTAAAGGTGACTTGAGTGTGACAAATTTAATATAGTTTGTTCCTTTGTTAAAATTTGTATACATTTTTTGGCCCCCTAAAATATCTTTCAGATTATTTTATATTGATGCAGTACATCCTGGAATATTTTATATTTATGTAATTACAAAGTTCTAGAACTTTAAAGTTAAACTTTAAAATTTTTATCAAATTACCAACAGTTGTACCCATTTATTTTACCTGACATTTTATGAAAATTTTTAAATGTCCAGAAAATTTGAAAAGATCGAACAGTGAACACCATTATCCACCAGTGTACTGGTAACCTCTTACTTTATTTGCTTTATCACACATCTCCCCATTTATGCATTCCTATCCACCCATTTATTCATCCTAATTTTGGTGAATTTCAAAGAAAATCATACATCAGTTATTTACTTCTAAACATTTCAACATGCTTACCATTTATTTACAGTTTTTTTTCCTTTCGTGTAAAATTTATGTTCAAAAAATGCACGAACCTTAAGTGTACCTTTGCTGAGTTTTAACAAATTCATACACCTGTGCAACCCAAATCCCTTTTAAGACATAGAAAATTACCATCACCCCAGAAAATTCCCTCATGCCCCATCCCCAATCAAGAGGTTGCCATTATTCTGATTCTTTTTCCATTATAGTTTTATTTTTTCCTGTTCTAGAATTTCATGTAAATGGAACTATATGGTATGTGCTCCTTTGCGGCTTCTTTCATTCAGTGTGATTTAGAGAGTCAATTAGATTGTAGAATATATCATCCCTTTAGATTACTGAGAAGTATTTTATTGTATGACTATACTGCCATTTGTTTATTCATTCCCCTGCTGATGGATATCTGGGTTGTTTTTCAATTTTTGGCTAATATGAATAAATGTACTCTGAATATTCTTATACAAATGTTTTTGTGAACATGTATTTTTATTTCTCTTGTTTCCCTAGGAATGGAATTGCTAGGTTATTGAGTAGGTATATGTTTAGTTTAAAAAAAATGACAGACCTTTTGCCAGTGGTTGGCTATACCATTTTATATTCCAAATCTAAATTGTCAATTTTTTCTTTCATCATTATTGCTTTCTGTGATCTGTTTAGGATCCCTTTGGCCGCCTCTAAGTCATCAAGATACTCTCTCAATAGCTTTCACTTTTAAGTCTATGATTCATCTCAAATTAAATTGTGTGTATGGTGTGAAGTAGGGACTGAGGTTCATTTTACTTTTTCATCAGCTTGAAGCAGCAAACATTTATTATTGTACAGTTTCTGTGGGTCAGGAATTTGGCTGTGGCTTAGCCCTGCACCCATGGCTCAAATGTATTTGATGAGGTTGCAAATTCCACTGTTGTGGAGAGTGAGGATTTCTTTGAAGGGACAGTTGGGGAACAACTCACTTCCAAGCCCACTCACATGGATACTGGCAGGATTCAGTACCTCACTGGTTGTGACTGTGAGGGACTCAGTTCCTCCCTGGCTGTGGGTCAGAGGTCTTTCTCAGTGCCTTGCACAAATATCTTTCTTAAAGCAGCTGGGTGCATCATTCAGAGCAAGTGAGTAAGATAACAAGAGAGAAAAGCCAAAGATAGAAGCCACCTAATCTTAGAAGTGACAGCCATATTTGTCATATTCTATTTTTTTAACTCAAGAATATCATAAGGGTACAAATCTTTTGGTTACAGGAATTACTTTTGTATAATTTGCGTCAAAGTTAATTGTTCCCACACTACCTGGTTAGTGTGCATTGTACCTGTTAGGTAAGAATTTACTCTCTCCTCCTACTCTCTCCCTGTTTGCTTTCCATGGAGCTCTACTACCAAATGTGCATGTGGGTGTTGATTGATTAGTTTCAATTTAATAGTACATGTGCTGTTTGTTTTTCCATTCCTGGAGTACTTTACTTAGAAGAATGGGGCCCAGTTCTATCCAGGTTGTTACCAAAAGGTATTATTAGTTCACTGGCTTTTTAATGGCCAAATAGTACTCCATGGTATGCATGTGATTAATGAGGTTCATTTTGCTTAAATTCTTAAAATACTTATTTGAAATTCTTATGTTTTGGGCCAGAAAATTTTATATTAAATAAAAAATAATTCTAGAGCTGTAAAATACAATTTTGAAATGGAAGAGATTTTATAATTTTCAAATTCTTATTCAGTTAGTGACAATGTGTTATTCAGTCTTTTTTTTCTTATTCTATGATATCCTTTTGACTACTAAAATCACAAATTATCCTTTGCAAAGGAGGCTGAAATGCTGGTCTCTAATGTGTTACCATATTTCATAGCTTTCAACAACTTCCTTATGTGACACATGTCCATTTAGTGAGAATTGATGTATTCTCACTAAATTAATGTTCCAGTTAACTAAAGAATGGCAGATACCAGCTGTCTTATTAATCGAAGGAAACTATATACCATACACATATGGTTGATTTTATTTTCTCTAATGATTAATAATGTCGAACATATTTTCTTGACCTTATCTTCCATCAATAGTATTCTTCTTTGATGAACTGCCTATTCAAGTCTTTCTTCTATTTTTAATTCTTTTTCTTATTTCTGAATTTTAAGAGTTCCTTATAGAACATATAATGGATACATGTCCTTTATCAGATATCTGATTTTAGACTTCCATGTGGCAAAAGACACCACATTGGCACTTTTAGCCACTGTAGTAAAGCAAGAAAAAGAAATTTTTTAAAATTCAGATTGGAAATAAAGAAGTAAAACTGGTAAAACTAAAATGTTTTCTGTTTGTTAGTGGATTTTAATTTTATTCCCTTAAAAGTGTGTTTTGAAGGACGGTGCCTGTAGCTTAAAGGAGTAGGGCACTGGCCCCATATTCCAGAGGTGGCAGGTTCAAACCCGGCCCCTGCCAAAAACTATAAAAAAAAAAAAAAAGGTGTGTTTTGAAGAGCAAAAAGTTTTAAATTATGATTAAGTCCAGTTGATCAGTTTTTCCTTTTATAGATAGATCATGCATTTGGTACTATATCCAAGAAGTCTTTACCTAATGCAGGGTGAAAAGGTTTTCTACTATATTTTCTAGAAGTATTATAGTTTTAAGTAAAATTTAGGTCTATGATCTACTTTAAGTTAATTTTTGTATGTAATGTGAGGTATGTGTTAAATTTTTGTTTGTTTGCCTGTTCTTAGACAATTTTTTCAGTAACGTCTGTTGAGAAGACTATCCTTTCTTTTTATTTATTTATTTCTTATAGCATAACTGTGTACATTAATGCAATCATGGGGTACAGTGTGCTATTTTCATATACATTTTGAAATACTCTCATCAAACTGGTTAACATAAACTTCATGTCATTTTCTTAGTTATTGAGTTAAAATGTTCATACGAGAAGACTATCCTTTCTCCACTGAATTGCCTTGTTGAAAAATAGCTATCCACATATGAATGTCGTATTTCTGGACTCTGTTCTATTCTACCCATTTTCCATCTTGACATCAGTACCACACTTTACTGATTGCTGTAGCTTTATAATAAGTCTTGTAATCAGGTAGTTTTAGTCCTCCAATGTTTTTCTTCATTTTAAAAGTTAGTTTGGCTCTACTAGGTCTTTGTATTTCCTTATGAACTTCAGAATCAGCTTGGGATTTTTGCTGCGATTGCATTGAATCTATACATAAATTTAGGGATGGTATTGAGTCTTCTTACTAACGAACATGGTGTATATCTCTCCATTTATTTGGTATTTACCTCAGAAATGCCTCATAGGCTTTCAGGATACAAGTCTTGCCATATTTATCTTGCCTGTTTCTTGTCATATTTATTACTAAATATTTCATATTTTTGATATGCTCACACATTATGTTGTTTTAAATTTTAATTCCTGCTTGTATATTGTTAATATAAGAAATAAGATTAATATTTGTATATTGTTCTTATATCCTGCAACTTTCTTAACTCATTTATTCATTATAGTAGCTTGCTTTCTTATTCCATTAGTTTTTCTGCATGGGTGGTCATGTCATCTGTGAAAAAAGGCAGTTTTACTTCTTTATTTCCAATCTGGATTTCTTTTATTTCTTTTTATTGGTTTATTATACTGTCTCAAAATGCCAATATGGTGTCTTTTGTTACATGGAAGTTTAAATTTTTAATTGTAATTGAATTTATGTATCTTTTCCTTTTGTTTGTGAATTTTACATCCTGTTTAAGAAATTATGTGTGCCCTGCCTATATGAGGATAGTCTTCTCTGTGTTCTTCTCAAAGTTAGAATGTTTGCTTTTACATGTAGGTCTTAACCCATGTGATATACACAAGCACACACATACTGATTGCCAATTGTCTCAGCACCATGTATTGAGTAAGTCTGTCCTTTTCCCAATGGTTTATGTTGACACAGCTAATATGTGTCATCATCCCATATCTATATGATTTGATTTCTGTGCCCTCTGTTTTGCTGAACAATTTACTAGACAATTTGTTCAATTGTCTATTCTTAAGCAAGTACTACCTATTTTAATTTGTTACCACACTATCATGATATTTCATAATGATATGTAATCAGGATAAATTCTAATTTTTCTTTTTCAGGCTTGTCCATTATTGTTTCTAGGCTTTATATTTGCCATATCAATTTTATGACCACTTTGCCTAGAAGAGGCTGATTACATTTTGATTAGAATTGTGTTGAATTTATAGATTAATTTGGAGACAGAATTTCTGTCACTATGAAATATAGACTTCTCATCCATGAATATTGTATATCTTATTTTATAATACTTTATAGTTTTGTTGCTATTGTACATAATGTTTTTACTTTAAAATTACATTTGCTAGTTGGTTGTTGATGGTATGCATGAATGCCATTGGCTTTTTAATTTTTTTTTTTGTATATTGATCTCATTTTGTTTTATGAGTTCTCAGAATCTATAAATTCTCTTGGATTTCATTTTGGATCACATATAAACTATTAATAATGACATATTTGTTTCTTCCTTATCCTGATGATGTTTTGTCTATTTTTCTTATTACATTGGTTTACCTACAATACAACATGTAAGATAAGTAGTAACATTAACTATTCTAATCTTTTTTTAATTTTTACTTTAAAATGTGTATTTCTGGCATTTAAGTCCTTTCTATTCAAAAACAGAAAGAGAAGCCTAAGATTTATAATGGTCCTTTTCCTAAATGAAGTTTCTATGAATAAAAGCATCTAATAATCATTTGGTTGCTATTAAATGTTTTTGATAGATGCAAGTATTTTATTTAGGATTTTCACATCTTCATTCATAAAGCATACTTCTTTCTTTTTCATATTGCCTTTGTTCGCTTCAGATATTAATATTTCATAATAACTTCATAAAATGAATTTCAGAACATTCTCTCTGTTCCCTACAGCAGTTTATAAAAGGTAGGCATTATCAGTTTTTTGAAGGTTTTATATTAAGCTGTCAGTAAAACCATTTGGCTGCTGCCACTTATTATCTTATATGCTTTCCCCTCTGGCTGTCAGTTATCTCTTTGCCCTGGTACCTGGGGACATTTCTCTGCTTTTTGCAAGCTCAGCCAGGAGTTTGAGTTTTAATTGCTGCCTCGTCTACCATTTTACCACACACAATCTCTCTACTGCACCATGAGACTGTCTAAAATTACATGGGGGAAAATACTGACTAGACATATTATTATCAGGGAATGTTACATTATTATTAATACCTATGCTGAAGTGGGTTTGGCTGTGATCATATAGGCCTAGTTAAAATCAGCTGCACTATTTAAAAATTTTAATCACTCTTGGGCTTTTCTCTTTCTATTTTTGAAGCATATCCATTCTTATAACCTAAAATTTTATGGGATGTTAGAAAAAATTCTTGGCATTTTAGAATAAATAAACCATATAATGTTGTGCCAAAGCAGATAGAGTATTTCTTATGCTTCTAAAGAGTGGAAAAAGGACCAACTCTTTCTCTGAGGTTTTATATATACGTATATATTTATATTGTGTTTATTTTATTTCTTTTTCCATGATTATATTCTTAAGGGAGTGGGTAAATCATTAACAGTGAAACTACTATTTCATCCAAAATACCGTGTTCTAATGGTCTGTTTTCTAAATGAAGTTGCTATGAATAAAAGCAAGGCAGCTATGTAGTCATTTAGTTGCTAACAAATGACCGGTTAGTGCCACCCATGCTTTATTCTTTAATTAGATTCCAAATTTTGTTTTTAAAAATGGGTGTAGTAAGTAAATGCTAATTTGTAGTTCCTCATGAGGAGAATTATGATGTAAAAATTAGGATATAGAATGAGAGGATACTGCAGGGTAGGAGAGTAATGACACTTGGGTAACCATAGGGCAGACGCTGCCTGGCTGCTTTTCATTCAAGTTAATTTTGCAGCTCAAAGGAGGACTGGGTACAGACGGCGTGCCACATAGTATAGAGTTTAGCCCTGTAAGCTTATTATTTTTTCATTCATTTGTTCAATAAACATCTATTGAGAATTTGCTCTGTGTCAGGTCCTGTGATGGGTGATAGAGGTTCAGAGATGAATATGCTGCTTTTGCGGAGCTATAGCCTCATTTGTGGCCTTTCGCTGCTGGTTCTGGGCTTCCCAATCTGGGTCACTCTTTTTCCACGCAATTTTGGACAAGGTCTCTCCTTTGCTGTCTAGTTTTCTGCTGCCCATCCCTGAAGATATGGTCCAGATTATACTTCTTCTCTTAAGGTGTACTGGTCACTCCAGCTCACAGCAATCCCTGCCTCTTTGAACTCATTGTAGTTATGACTGGTGCCACCAGCATCTTTTTAAATTTAATCACTTTACAATACAGCACATCTTTTTATTCCCATTAGTTGAAAAATAAATGAGTAAATCAATAAAGGTGGCACCCTTTGTTTAGATTCATTTTTCACTCAATAGTTAGGATCCTATTGACAGGGTATTACTAAACTTATTCGGGCCTTTCTTGAAGGGCAATTCTTTTTAAATATTATAACAATACCTAATACTTATATGCTGCTTACCATGCAACAAATGTTGGACTAAATGCTTTCTGTACATTAATTCAATTACTACTCAACAGCAATCTTACAGAGTGGGTGGTATTATTATTCCCAGTTTGCAGGTGAGGAAACTAAGGAAAAGAGAGGGTAAGGAACCTACCCAGGATCACATATTAATTTGTAGAGGTGGGATTTGCATTAGGTGGTCTAGTGATTTCATCATGAGTTAAGATTTAGAATCAAACTAGCTAAGGTTGACAATTCATTTCAGTGTCTCTAATGCCTCAGCTTCTTCATCTGTGAAATAAGAATAATTCAAGAGCTGGGGTGATTAAATGAATTTACATATGCTAGACATTAAGCCAGCAAATATCTATGGCAAATTCATCTACTTCCACTTGTCACTGGCCAAACGGAACTTACACTGTGGGTCTAGAAAGCATATATGTGCCTTTGGATGGCCTAGTAGCTATCTTTAGCAACTTTGAAATCTTTGCTGTGATTGAAATCTTCTTCCTTGACTTTACTTTTGTTAAAAGGCTGTCTTCTGGAATGGGTGCAGTTGGAATAGAACTAAAAACATTTCCTGGGTATATACTCCTTCTATTTTTCCTCTCACTATTGCATGTATTTTTATATTTATTTCTATTTTGCCTTATTTCAGAAATGGATTTAAGGCAAGTTACAAAGATATAGATAATTCTATAATATAAAATGGATATGCAAATAATAAAATTAAATAAAAAATAAAAGTTGAAAAAAATGGTAGAACCATGAGTGGGACTGATACCTAGAATGTACTAGCAGACTCTAAACTCATGGATGTTTATTAGCGGTCAGCCACAGGCCTGGCTCTGAGCCAGAAATCAGTGCAAACTAGGAGATCTTGGTCAGTTATAGGATTTATGGTGTTCACAAAGCAACAGCATGCCAATTGCATAGGAGAAGGAATCCTACTGAAGAGCTCAAGGAAGGAATTATTTATTTTTTTTAAGGAAAGATGTTTTTCACTGGTCAGTCAGAGGGAACTCTCTAGTAGGTGGGTGGTGGGGTGGTGGTCTCAGTAGCATGCCCCCAGGACACCCAGGGGTGAAGTCCAAGTGGCCTTTTCTTAGAGTATTCCTTAAAAGAAAATGATAGTATCCCATCAGAACACTGGTCAGTTGAAGCATTTATGCTAGGGGCATCATTTTTTATAGCACAGGTCCCCAACTTCCTGAGTTCCTGCTTAACCTGGGGCATGCAGGTACTTCCTACTGACCTCTGGATGAAGGAGAGGACAGTATAGGAGGGTGGGACCTGGGAGAGTGGATCAATCATTGATTGCCACAATTTTGATGTATAATAAATGTCTTCAGAATCTCTGTCATGAACAAAAAAAGGCATTTATTTAGCTCACAGGTTCATGGATTGCCTGTCATTGATCTGTCATTCTCCTCCAGGAGCAGTGGGCTAACCCAGATATGTCATTGGTGGCAGAAGTACAATGAGGTATGAGAAATGCAGAAGACCTTCTGAGGACTAGGCTCAGAACTGACACACTTTGATGCCCACATAATTCTATAGGCCAAAACTTGTCCTGTGGCTTACCCCATTGTAAAGGAATAAGAAAGAAATTGTGTCCCTTTAAAAGGTGGAACAGCAGAGTCACATGCGAACAGGTGTGGATCCAGGGAGAGAAGTATTGAGGGCAATGATGCAATATCCCTCAGAGGAGGTGGAAATCACTGTGAGAGAAGTTCACTTTCCCCTTAGGCATGGACTCCCCTGCCCAACACACACAACCTGGATGTACCTGCTGTCACCATGCAGGTTTAATTCATTCCTACAGGAGGCTTGGGCATAAAGTGGCTCTGGCTGTGGCTAGTTACCACTGCACCAAATCAGCTCTCAGTAAACGGGACCCTGTGAGTGATCGTTCTTTGGCCTGGGAAGGACTTTGCTCCAGCACCTGCCACCACCGCACACTGCCTCCATGAACCAGGAGTATGGCAGGGGCCCTAATGTGGCTGGAAAATTAGGCTTGTGACTCACAACCAGCTTCCCCATTTCATTTGATCTTAATTGATTCGTGTTCGTGTATCTTTTATTTCTTATAAGTAGAAATGTGAAACACTTACTAAGTGAGCAAATTTACTTTATTTTTTGATTTAGAGCCACTTAAGCTTTACAGATGATGCTATCAGCATATAGATTTCTATTACTTTTAAAAATGCTATATTCTTAGAATATGGGAAGAGGGAGGGGGAGGTTAGGCGGGTGGATGGTGGGAGGGAGGGAGATTGGTGGGGTCACCTCTATGGTTTATTTTACAAGGGTAGAAGTGAATCTTTCTAAAAGCAGAGTAGGAACCTTTTAACTCAATAACTAGGAAAATGACATGAAGGTTATGTTGACCAATTTGATGAGAGTATTTCAAAATGTATATAAAACAGCACACTGTACCCCATGATTGAATTAATGTACACAGTTATGCTATAAGAAATAAAAAAAAATTTTAAATTAAAACTGCTATATTTAGGGTTGATGTCCTATGTTTACATACTAGGAGTCATTACATAGAATTTAAGCACAGTGTTTAATGCAAGGAGCCAGGAACAAGTTCTCATTAGTTCTGGACTGAAAATGATTTCTTACTGACATTGCAAAGTTTCAAAGTTCTAGCTGCTATCAAAATATAATCGGGTAGTTTGCTTAGGTCGTGCTATGATTTCTGATTCAGATAAGTGATTTAATCCTCGGCCCAGTGCTGCCCTCTCCCAAGCTCTGAATTCATCATAGAAAACCCCAAACAAATCCAAAAATAGCCCATGACAATAAAATGTAAGATATTTTCCTACTTCATAGTCTGGTTAGGAAGTGAATTATTTTATTCACTGATGGATGTTTACTTCTGCCTTTTCTGATTTGTTTCCTGGCATAGGAGACCTAGTTGTCTTTTTTTTTTTTTTTTTTTTTGAGACAGAGCCTCAAGCTGTCCCCCTGGGTAGAGTGCCGTGGCATTACAGCTCACAGCAACCTCCAACTCCTGGGCTCAAGCGAGTCTCCTGCCTCCGCCTCCCAAGTAGCTGGGACCACAGGCGCCCGCCACAATGCCCGGCTATTTTTTGGTTGCAGCCGTCATTGTTGTTTGGCGGGTCCAGGCTGGGGATTCGAACCCGCCACCTTAGGTGTACGTGGCTGGCGCCTTAGCCGGTTGAGCTATAGGCGCCGAGCCGAGACCTAGTTGTCTTAATGATAATTTTTCAGTTGAGCACAAGCCCAAAGTCTACCCTGGGGTTTCTATGTGAGTAAGTAATCCTAGAGAAGGGCCACTGCTGTGGTTGTGCTGATTGTGAGCTGCATGATTCTTCCTTTGGAAAGCCCCCGGCGGTGGTGGGGGTATTGGGACAAGGCTTTTACTCTTCCACTCACCTTCTCCTGTCCCTCCCAAACTCCCACCCCAAATTTGGTTTCTTGGTCTCCAAATCAAAACATTGTCCTTCTCTCTCTTTCCTTCCTTCCCTAAACAAATGTTTCCTCTTTTCACAGAGAGTTGGTACATTTACTTGGGATGTATACAAATGGATCTCTCCTTTCCTTAACTGCCCCCCATATCCACACATACATGTGCACACACATATACTCCCCATCTGTGAGATAGCCTGTGGAAATTTGTGAACCACAACCACACACCAATGCCCAGACTGCTCTCAAGGCCTCTTTATAAAGTTGGACAAACAGAGAAAAACCAAACTCTGCAATCCAGGAGAATCTACGCAGATTCTGAAAGTGACTTATTGTTTGAAAAATTATTTTTTGTTTATTCATTCTTAGAAACTAGTTCTATTATGATCACAAGATGTAGCATAGTCTCAGCAAGAGCAGGCCATTTTGAGATGCAAACAGACCAAAATAGCAAAAGACTTGTATTAGAAACTACGAAACACATATTTTCTGAATTAAAAATTAAACAGAGGCACTAAGAGATGATGGGACGCTACAGAAAATTTGGTAACAAACCAGAGAACTATCTTTAGAAACACCTCCAAACAGAGCAAAATTAGAAAGGGACTGAAACAACGAGAAAGAAAAGAACAGAAATGGAGGCAGAGAGAGAACTGAACAAATGGAGCTAAAGGGATAAAAAAGATAATTTAAAAAAGAAAATGTTTCTAAGCTAAAAACAAAATAAGTGAATTTCACAGAAACTTTATATCCAAACTTGATATCCTTATTTGGAAATTGAGAGAATTCACTCTGAACCATGCACAGTATGTGAAAAGAGATCACTTAATATACGTTGGTAAAAATTTTAAAGGTCATATAAAAGACTCTTATAAGCATCAAAGCAAACCTACACAAAAGAAAGCTTAAAAAATACCACCACCAACAGGAGAACCAATGACCTAAAAACCAACAAAATATGGCCTCACATAATGCAAAGAGGCAGTGGGTTAAATCTTCAGTGCTTTGGGGGGTAAACAAATTGGGGACAAGTTGCTTTTTGTACATGAGACAAAATGCTTTTATATTTTTGAGAAAACCAAAAATATAGGCCAGGTGCAGTGGCTCACACCTGTAATCCTGGCACTCTGGGAGGCCGAGGCGAGTGGATCGCCTGAGCTCACCGGTTCAAGACCAGCCTGAGAAAGAGCCAGACCCCATCTCTAAAAATAGCCAGGCATTGTAGTGGGCACCTGTAGTCCCAACTACTTGGGAGGCTGAGGCAAGAGAATAGATTGAGCCCAAGAGTTTGAGGTTGCTGTGAGCTATGACACCACAGCACTCTACCAGCAGCAACAAAGTGAGACTCTGTCTCAAAAAAAGAAAGAGAGAAAGAAAGAAAACCAAAAATGTAATTTCTCTAGTAAATTGCTCAAAATAATACATTAATAAGTTAATCCAGAACATGAAGAAAATAAGCAAAATTAAGAATTCAAAAGGACCATTTTTAAAAACTAGAGCAGCATTGATCTCTTGAACCCAGGAGTTTGAGGTTGTGGTGAGCTGTGATGACGTCACTGCACTTTAGGTGGGGTAAAAGAGCGAGACTCCATCTGAAAAGAAAAAGTTTCTTTCTTTTGCCCCACTAGTTATACTTCTGCAACACTATCCAAAGAGAATAATTTTAAATACAGACAAATGTTTATGCATATAGATGCTCATTACAACACTATTTAATTAAAAATTTGAAAAAAATACCATGAAATAGCCAATAACAGAAGTATGGTTTAGCATTTTGGTTTCAGAATAATATGTGATAATATGGAAATGTATTAGTTAAGTGAAAAAACAGACTATTAAATATGTTCACAACTATTAAAGAAAAGACAAATACCCATGCAGAGGAAAGAGACTGCAGAGAAGTGTACCAGGATGTTTACTGGGTTACATTTGGGTGGCAAAGATGTGTATGGTTTTTCTTTCTCTTTTTTTCCTTGCCTTTCTATATTCAAATTCTCTATAATTGGAAATGTATTGCTTTATAATGGAGTAAAGGCAATAAATTTTAATTTTTAAGTGTGTGTTCAAAAAGAATTAAGAATCTGATTATATCATCAATAATTATTTGATATGAGTAAGTCTTGCATTACTAAGTTGTTTACAAGCACCTGGAGGGCACAGACCCTGTCTTGTATTCACCCCCATTCAGTACTTCTGGGGTTATAAGGGGTCACCCTCCACATAAGGACTACGATTGTTGCAAAGCTCAGCATAGCCTTGTAGGACTCTAAAACATCTGGCAACCAAGTGAGAAACAGTTAAAAACAAAAAACCAAACAACTGGAGTTTGCTTGGAAATAGGTGATCTCTGAATACAAGGTGAGTGTTAATGAAAAGTCAGTGGTAGAAAATGAAATAATCTGCTTGTAAACCAAATGAATATTCACCTCTTTCTGCTCACCTTACAAGTTAAGTGCCATCATCTGGACTCCCATGTGCCGTTACCAAAAAATGTTGACACTATTTAAAACAGTAAAACCAAAAGGAACCCGCCTGTTGCTTTTGCTCATTTAAATGCATATCATATCAAATCGTAGAATTACAGATGAATATTTTAAAGGATTTATACAATTATACCTCTGTGGAGAATAGACTGTTAATAATGTACAGCAGAACGTCTCATTTTGTTTGGCTGCACTCAAGCAGGCCCAAAGTTTGAGGGCGCTAAGAAATACTGAATTTCAAACTAAATAAATTAAAATTACCATGTGCATTCCACTACATGTCAAAACAGGAAAAGCCACAGTATTTGATGTAAAAGATTATAGCAGTAATAAAGAGAAAACAAGAAGCAAGCTTATATTTATTTGGAAGAAGAAAACAGGGTCAATGATTTTCAATGCAGAGGTACTTCTCTTTGAGAAAATATATCAAAAAATCAATTTTCAAAGCAGATGAATTTGGCAGTAATTATTTATACTGTCAAAAAAATCTTTGGTTTCAAAAGGATTTATTTCAGGGTTCATTGTGCTTGCTAGTCATTAGGAACTTGATAGAGCTTACAGCTTAGAGCTTTAGAGGAATTTGAAGCTAAGATGTTGGGTGCCATTGCCAATTAAAAATGACTAAAATAAAGATAGCATATCTTTATATATAATAGAGAGTGACAAAAGACATCTAATGTGGTTTCTAAAAATTAAGTATTTGTGGAGCTTTTCAGATCTACTTGTCGTATAGGAAGGCACACCTGGAGCTTATTTTTTTACCACTTTAGGCTTACTTTTGACTATGAGTATTGAAAACAAGAGTATCATCTTCCTTTTATATTGTGCAGATAAATTCTATGATCTCAGAATCATTAAAAGTATTTCACGTTTCTCCAAGATAAACTTGCTTAAGAGAAATAACTCTTGCTATTTAATACCACTTGAAATTATCTCCACTGTGAGATGATGAGAGTAATAAAAATTACTATCATTTATTGTGTTCATAGTTCCAAGAACTATGCTAAATGCTTTTCATATCTTGCTAACTTAATCCTTGCTTTTCATTTATTCAGCAAATTATTATTACTTTTTCTTTTGAGACAGTCTCACTTTGTTGCCCTCAGTAGAGTACCATGGCATCATAGCTTACAGCAGCCTCAAGCTCTTGGTCACAAGTGATCCTCTTGCCTCAGCCTCCCGAGTAGCTGGGATTATAGGCACCAGGTACACCATCTGCCTATTTTTTAGAGATAGTGTCTCACTCTTGCTCAGGCTGGTCTCGAACTCCGGAGCTCAGGCCATCCACCCATCTCGGCCTCCCAGAGTGCTAGGATTACAGGAGTAAGCCACTGTGTCTGGCCTTATTCAGCAAATTATTTATACAGAGGACTTACTGTGTGCTGGGAGCCATTTAAGGTGCTTCAGGTTCAGCAATGAACAAACTAGACAAATGAATGACCTTAGCCTCTGCAGATCTAAATTCCATTGGGGGTGGAGGGAGGAGATAAAGATGATATACAAAATAAGTAAGTAAATTATATACCAGGTTAGGGTATGATGAATACATAAATTGGGGAAGGAGTTAGGGAATGCCAGAGTTGTAGAGGGAAGGGGTAACACTTTTAAGGGAAGGCTTCGTGGAGAAGCTGACTAAGCAGGTGAGAAGATGCCCTACAGGAGGGGAAGGACCAAACTACATGACTGTCTTGGGGAAGAGCATTCCAGGTAGAGGGAATAGAAAGTGCAAAGGGCCTGGACTTAGAACATGCCTGGCTTGTTTGAGAAAGAGCAAGGTACACAGAAAAGGTGGCCTGAAGGGAACGATGAGGAGGATTATAGAGGATGATGAGTTCCTAGAGAGAGCATGGGAGGGGCCAGGCCATGACTGGCAATCGTGAGGCTTTTGGTTCTACTTTGACAGATATGGAAAACCTTATAAGGTTTTGAACAGGAGGATGATCTGATTTACGTTTTCACAGTATCATAGTATCATCCCTGCTCCTGTGGCAAAATAAAATTCTATGACTCAAGTGATCTTGTCTGATTTCACAGGTAAAGAACTCAGGAAGTTGAGTAGTTTATCACAGTTCCTGTTCACTGACAAATTAGTGGGACTAGAATTTTAATATTCATGTTGGTGTAATTCAGAAGCTCACACCTTTCCCACTGAACTGTACTGCCTTCCAACTGAAAATAGATCTGTAACTTCAGCTAGACATGAGTTTCTTATAGTCTGTGCTAACTCCTTTTCCCATCTTTTCTCTGGAATTCCTTGGCCTCTGTGGTGGGGCCACCATGTTGTACAACTCCAGAGGAAACTAATTATACCATAAACCTAGAAATGCACTCTGTGGAGGTGAGCAGTGCATAGCAAAAGCAGCCATTTATAATGGCCTTGTTCTCCAGTGTAGCTGAAGAACTTTCTTTGTGCATAGCTTTGAACTCCAGTCAGGCCTATAGTGAAATATTTGATCAGACACTTGTATTGCCACTACTTTAATGTACCTGACCTTTCTCTTTCCTTTGACACCTATTCTACCAGCTATCTCTACCACCTCCACTGTCTGGCAACACACTATTCCAACAGTATAATGTGCTGGGATGTAAGTGGCAGTACAACAGGGGTTTCTGCTCTGTCTGTGCAGCTTAGGTCCACAAGTGCAAGGGAAAGCCTGAGGGAGCATAGGATATAAGCAGGTGTTTGCAGCTTCTGATTAGAGGAAGCAAAACATATTTTATTTGATGAATATCAAATTGAAGGAAATGAGAACAACTGCTACCTAATTGTCATCAAAACGGCTGCTTGGTTTAATTTAAGCTCAGCCAGATTTTCTTGTATGCCTTAGGGCCTAAAGCTTAGGCTCTTGAGCCCCTGTTTATGCCAAAACTAAGTTTTTTTGTTTGTTTTAAAGACATGGCTTAGCTGTTAACTATTCAATGTGTAAGAAAATATCCTGAGATTCAAATCTGTAAAAGGAAGTTTTGATTCACCATTACTTGACTGTGTGACTTTAATGGAATTATGTCTTGTAAAGCTATTTAGCATTTCATGTTCCAGAATTCTGCATAGAATTCTCAATACCCTAGAGCAGCTTGGCATTTTGTTTTTTTGAGTCTTATGATTTTAGTTACAAAAACCGAGAGAAAATCATGGCAGCGTCCCTTACAAGATTAACTAAATAATACTGTGCTATTACAGTATTACACTGTATAAAATAGTAGGGCCAGGAATGTAGTGCAATGTGAAGGCAAAAGTAGCTTGCCATTTAGTCTTTAAGATTAGTACTAGTAATCACAGAACATGAGATCAGTACAGTTCCAGTTGCTTTTTAAAATACATATTTATTCCCTTTAAATAAGGGAACCGCAAGGGATTGAGCAAGAAGCACCAAGATCAGATTTCAGTACCTGACCTTATTTATATCAAATTCACTCTGAAGTTTTACATAAGGAAAGGCTGTGCTTGATGGAAGCTGGACCTTTGTTTTTGTGGCTGCTGCTAAGCAAAAAAGGAGTGTGCAGAAAACAGTTTGGCAACTCCTCACAGTAGGTTAAACAAAGAATTACCGTGTGACCCAGGAATTCCACTCCTGGGTCTATATACCCCAAAAAATTGAAAACAGGTGTTTAAACAAAAACTTGTACCCATATGTTCATAGCAGCACTATTCACAAGAGCCATAAGGTGAAACAACGCAAACGTCCATGGGTGTGTGAATGGATAAGCAAAGTGTGGTATAGTCACACAGTAGACTGTTATTCAGTCGTGAAAAGGTATGATGTGGTTGAATCTTGAAAATGTGCTAAGTGAGAGAAGCCCATCATAAAAGACCACATGTTATGTGATTCCATTTATATAAGATATCCAGAATCTGGCAAATCTGGAGAGACAGTATAGTGGTTGTCAGGAAGGAGGGCTGGGGTTAGGGAGGAAAGGGAAATGGCAGCTTAATGGGTATGGGGTTTCTTTGGGGTGATGGAAATGTTTTGGACCTAGATAGAGTGCTGGTTGCACAACATTGTGAATGTACTAAATGTCATGAGTGGAAAATTTTATGCTATGTGTATTTTACCGCAATAAAAATAATGAAGTGTGCTACTTCTGAAATGATTCCTAATACTTTGTGAATTTCGACAGGACAGGGTGAGTCCTAAAAAAAGACACACGTGGCAAATGCAGGGCAAGGTGATGGCAGCCATTTGAGGTCTGTAGGGTGAAGCTTCTGGACGTCCTGGTTGAGATCCCTGGTGCGGGGACCTGCGTCTTGTGGGGTCATCAGCCACATGGGCAGGCTGCTCTGGGAGTCCTTGGTGCCCCACAGGTCTGATGGCAGTTTCAAGTACAGCAGCTTGTTTGAAACTCTCACATAAAGCCACGTAAAGCTGTGGAAACTGAGCTGTTTAAAACTCAAGCATACAGAAACCCAGCAGATATAAATTTTAACTGCAGTGAAGCCAGGATCATTTCAGTTTATTCAATGAAAAGGAAAATAAACTTTCATGTTCTGGTGGTGCTATAATAAGGTTAGTAAAAGGTGCATGGAAAGTTTCTAGTTATTGCTGCACACGTTCTTTTTTTCCTTGTCCTTGGGAACATGCCACTTGCTCCTCTTCACACCATGTTCTACTCTCAAGAGGAAAAAGCCTTCAAATTATTTTTTTTTCATTTAGACAGTGAAGGTAATATTTAATTATTATATTGCAAAAAAAATTTTAAAGTAGAAATAAAGCTTTTTAGAAAGAAATCTCAGCAATCAGGGATAATGCTGTTGGTGTTTTGGCCTGTGTTCTTCCGGTCTTTTGTGTGACTACATATGCAGCTGTGCTTTGATTTTCACTGGGATTTACTACATTTATCAATATAGCACGGACATCTGTTGTACTAATAGCAGTTAGCATTATACTTTTAATGATCAGGTACTATGTATTCCATTTTATGCACACAGCACGGCATCACTGATTAGTCCTTGACCAATTTTGTAAATGAGTCAGGTACTTTCCTGGGAGTGGCTCCTTCATGATCACTTAGCTATCTGTCAGATGGTTGGTGACTCGGGTTTTTTAAAAATTATTTGCTCTTTTTTTTATGATGATTAGTAATGGCCCTCAAAGCAGAGGTAATGTACAATAAAGGTGATAGAGGTTCATTAAAAAATCAGCTTAAAACCCACACTGTCCTTTTCCTGACTGAGCCTCACTCCACTGGGTCACTCCATCTTGTCTGTCCCAACATAAGAGGGATAGAGTAGTCAGCAAGAGCGTGGGCTTTCAAGCCAGACTGCAAGGGTTTGCATTCTGGCTTTTGTGACACTGGGTAGGCTACATACCATTTCTGTGCTTCAGTGTCCATATCTGTACAGTGGGGATAATAGTACCTACCTCATAGGCCAGAGAAGATGATCCATGCCAAAAGTACCTGGTAGCACAGAACCTGGCACATACCTAGTATTCCAGAAATGGCAGAGGTTGTTATTGCTATTAGTCAGTTCATTTAAGTGGCCCTACTAGTTTGTGACTTTGAGAGACCATCCATATACTTGGAAAGTGCCAATAGATGCTAGATTCTGTAAAGTTCAGATGCCAGAGTGCCTTTTACAGCATGTTCCACACAGTGAGCCCTCCTGCCAATATTTTTAATTGATTGTCTGATGTGACTTGCTGAAATTGTGGGATCCTCTTTGTTGAATTTTGCCTTCATTTCCCATTAAAAGTACAAAAGTAACACCAAACTAAAACAAAACAAAGACCCCCAGAAAACTTGTGGAATGGATGTAGGTGGAATGCAGTTCCCTCAGATAATGAACATCATAGCTGTGGCCTTGCCTAGACTCTTATCAAAGAAAATTCTTGACTAGGAGAGACAAGAGTTCTCAAGTGATAGAGATAATGACCAGAAATATCTCGAAGAACTATAAGCATTTATTCTGAAAGACCTGGCTATAGTAAGCAGAAGAGAAAAGGAAGTTTTGTATTCCTTTGTTTATTCAAGATTCTTGGGAATTGAATTATTTCCTATAAGTAAATTTTCTACACAGTGGAGCCTTATTCATGTAACCACCATAACATTTTGCATTTTAACCATTTTTTAATTTACAATTCATTTATTCAATGCCAGATTAGCATTTTAACCATTTTGATATATTTTTTGCTAATGTATGCTTTGCATACAGAGTTTCACTGAAAACGGTCCAACCAATTTGTTGGACTTTGGATCCTAATCTGTAATAAATATGTTGTCACTGTTTAGATTTTTAGCTCTGCCAGATAATCTCAGGGCCATTTACCCTCTCAAGACACAGAGAGGTCTACCCTTACACAGCTTTTAAAAAAAAAGTTTTTAAAAAAAATTCTTTTAATTTTTTTTTTATTTCAGATTAGTATGAGGGCACAAATATTTAGGTGATATCGTTTTTATTTCTGAGATAAAGTTCAAGTTGTAGTTGAGCCCTTCACCCTGGGGGCGCGCTGAACACCCTCACACTGCACATTAGGTGAGATCCCAATTACCCTCCCTCCTCCCCCCTCCTTTTTCTTCTGTCCTCCCCCTCACTAGAATATACTTGGGTTTTTCTTTCGTGTGGGCATGTAGTTGTTCATATATTGGTTTCATATTAGTATTGAGTACATTGGAGATTTGTTTTTCCATTCCTGTGATACTTCACTAAGAAGAATGTGGTTGAATCCCATCCAGGTTAACACAAAAGATGTAAAATCTCCATCGTTTCTTATGGCTGAATAGTACTCCATGGAATACATATAACCACCACAGTTTATTAATCCATTCATGGGTTGATGGGCATCTGGGTTGCTACCACATTTTGGCAACTGTGAATTGAGCTGCAATAAACATTATGGTGCAAATATCCTTTGGGTAAAATGATTTTAGTTTCTTTTGGGTAGATACCTGGTAATGGGATTGTGGGACCAAATGAAAGGTCCACTTTTAGTTCTTTGACAATTCTCCATACTTCTTCCCATAGAGGTTGTATTACTTTGCAATCCCACCAGCAGTGCAAAAGTGCTCCCTACTCTCCACATCCATGCCAGCAACCACAGCTTTGGTATTTTGTGATGTGGGCTATTCTCATTGGGGTTAGGTATCTCAGGGTGGTTTTGATTTGCATTTCTCTGATGTTTAGGGACAATGAGCATTTTTTTCATGTGTTTGTTGGCCATTTGTCTGTCATCTTCAGAGAAGTTTCTGTTCAAGTCTCTTGTCAACTTATAAATGGGATTATTCACTCTTTTCTTGTTTATTAGTTTGAGTTCTCTGTAGATTCTAGTTATCAGACTTTTGTCATATTAATAGCATGCAAATATCTTCTCCCATTCTGAAGGTGGTCTATATGCTTTAGCTGTTATAACCTTAGCTGTGCAGAAGCGTTTTAGCTTGATCACATCCCATTTATTTATTTTTGGTGTTGCTACAATTGCCAAGGGGGTCTTCCTCATGCAATCTTTTCCCAGGCTGATTCCATAAAGAGCTTCTCCTGCACTTTCTTTTAGAATTTTTATTGTTTCTCTGACATAGCTTTTTTTAAAAATTAAATCATAAACACATAGATCATGTATACATTGATGCATTTATGGGGTACATTGTGCTGATTTCATATAGAATTAGGAATGCTTACATCACACTGGTTAATATATACCTCATCTCGTTTACTTATTGTGTTAAGACATTTACATTCTATACTCATAGATCTGACATATACCCTTGCATTATGCACCATAGGTATGATTCCACCATTTGCCTTCCCTTGATCTAACTTTCCCCCTCCACTTCCATACCCGCCTCCTTCATCTTGGGCCATAGTTGTGATCTAGTCTTCGTATGAAAGTGTGAGTGTTTGTAACTTGGTTTCATAATAGTACTGAGTACATTGGATTTTTTTCTTCCATTCTTGAGATACTTTACTAAGTAGGATATGTTCCAGCTCCATCCATATAAACGTAAAAGAGGTAACGTCTTCATCTTTTTTTAAGGCTGCATGATATTCCATAATTTATTAATCCATTCATGGGTCGATGGGCACTTGGGCTTCTTCAATGACTTGGCTGTTATGAATTGAGCTACAGTGAACAAGGTGATGCAAATATCTTTGCTATAAAGTGATTTTTGGTCTTTTGGATATACACCTAGTAGAGGAATTGCAGGATCAAACTGCAAGTCTACTTTTATATCCCTGAGTATTCTCCATACTTCTTTCCAAAAGGGATGTATTAGCTTGCACTCCCACCAGCAGTGCAGAAGTGTTCCCTTTTCTTCACATCCATGCCAACATCTGTAGTTTTGGGATTTTGTTATGTGAGCCACTCTTACGGGAGTTAGAGTAATATCCCAAAGTGGTTTTGATTTGCATTTCTCTGATAATTAAAGATGATGAACATTTTTTCATGTGTCTGTAGGCCATGAGCCTATCTTCTTCAGAGAAGCTTCTGTTCAAGTCCCTTGCCCACAATGAAATGAGATTACGTGTTCTTTTCTTAATAAGTTTGAGTTCTCTGTGGATTCTCGTTATCAAACCTTTGTCAGAAGCATGACCTGAAAATATCCTCTCCCATTCTGAGGGCTGTCTGCTTGCTTTACTTACTGTGTTCTTGCCTGTGCAGAAGCTTTTTCTTTGGTCAGGTCCCAGTAATGTATTTTTGGTGTTGCTTCAATTCCCCGGGGGGTCCTCCTCATAAAGTATTCTACCAGGCCAATTTCTTCAAGTGTTTCTCCTGCACTCTTTCTAAGAATCTTTATAGTTTCATATCTTAACTTTTAAATCTTTTATCTAGTGAGAATCAATTTTGGTTAATGGTGAAAGGTGTGGGTCCAGTTTCAGTCTTCTACAAGTTGCCAGCCAATTCTCCCATCACCATTTGTTAAATAGGGAATCTTTCCCCCAATTTATATTTTTTATGGGCTTATCAAAGATTAAATGATGGTAAGTGTCTAGGTTCATCTCTTGAAAATACCAACATCTCTTGGTTCTCAATTCTGTTCCATGCATCTACCTCTCTATTTTTGTGCCAATACCATGCTGTTTTGATCACTATAGATTTATAGTATAGTTTGAAGTCTGGTAGTGTGATTGCTCCTGATTTGTTTTTATTTATGAGTAATGTCTTGGCTATTCAAGGTTTTTTCTGGTTCCACATAAAACGAAGTACTATTTTTTCCAAATTTTTAAAGTATGATGATGGTACTTTGATAGAGATTGCATTAAATTTGTAAAGTGCTTAGGTAATATGGACATTTTAACAATGTTGATTCTTCTTAGCCATGAGCATGGTATGTTTTTCCATTTGTTAACATCTTCAGCTATTTCTTTTCTCAGAGTTTCATAATTCTCTTTATAGAGATCTTTCACATCCTTTGTTAGGTAAATTCTCAAATATTTCATCTTCTTTAGCACAAGAAGGGAATAGAGTCCCTCACTGTTGTAAAGGGAATAGAGTCCTTGACTGTTTTTTTGACTTAACTATGACTGGTATATATAAAAGCTACTGATTTGTGCGTATTGATTTTGTATTCTGAGATGCCACTGTATTCCTTGATCACTTCTAAGAGTTTTATGGTTGGGTCCTTGGGGTTTTTCCAAGTATAAAAATCATATCATCTGCAAAGAGTGAAAGTTTGATCTCCTCGGACCCTATTTGTATACCCTTGATCGCTTCCTCTTCCCTGATTGCGATGGCTAAGACTTCCATTACAATGTTAAAAAGCAGTGGAGACAATGGGCAACCTTCCTGGTTCCTGATCTGTGTGGAAATGTTTTGAATTTTACTCCATTTAATATGATATTGGCTGTGGGTTTGCTGTAAATGGCCTCTATCAGTTTAAGAAAAGTCCCTTCTATACCTATTATCTTAAGTGTTCTGATCATGAAAGGATGCTGGATATTGTCAAAAGCTTTTTCTGCATCTATTGAGAGAATCATATGGTCTTTGGTTTTTAGTTTGTCTATGTGATGTATTATATTTATAGGTTTATATATATTGAACCAACCTAGAGATCCTGGGATAAAACCCACTTGGTCATGGTGTATAATTCGTTTGATGTGTTGTTGGATTCTGTTTGCTAGGATCTTATGGAATATTTTTGCATCTATGTTCATTAAAGATAATGGTCTATAGTTTTCTTTTCTTGTTGGGTCTTTGGGGATCAGGGTGACATTTGCTTCATAGAATGTGTTGGGAAGTATTCCTTCTTTTTCAATGTTTTGGAAAAGGTGAAGTGATATAGGTAATAGTTCCTCTTTAAAGGTTTGGTAGAATTCTGATGTGAAACTATCTGGTCCTGGACTCTTCTTTTTTGGGAGATTTCATATAGTTGATTCTATTTCAGTACTTGATATAGGTCTGTTCAGCATTTCCAATTCTTTCTGATTAAGTGTAGGAAGTTGAGGTGCCTCCAAATATTGCTCAATTTCTTTCAGATTTTCATATTTCTGAGAATAAAGTTTTTGTAGTATTCATTAAGGATTTTTTGAATTTCTGAGGTGTCTGTTATTTCACCTATGTCATTTCTGATTGATGATATTATGGACTTTAATTTTCTATTTTTGGTTAGGTTGACCAAAAGTTTATCAATTTTGTTGGATTTTTCAAAAAACCAACTTTTTGACATTTATCTTTTGAATAATTCTTTTGTTTTTTATTTCATTTAATTCCGCTCTAATTTTAGTTATTTCTTTTCTTCTGCTGTGTCTGGGGTTGGAATGTACTTCCTTTTCCAGTTTCTTAAGATGTCTCATTAAGTTATTGACTTCTTCTCTTTCCGTTCTCTTGAGGAAGCCTTCCAATGCTATAAATTTCCCTCTTAGAACTGCCTTTGCAGTATCCCACAGGTTCTGATAATTCATGTCATCATTATTGTTTTATTCCAAAAACTTGACAATTTCCTTCTTAATCTCATCTATGACCCAGCTATCACTCAGCATAAGGTTATTTAGCTTCCATGTCTTTGTATGAGTATGAAGATTGGTGAGTTCAACTTTTACTATGTCATGATCCAAGAAAATATTGGTTATTGTGAGTTCAACTTTTACTGTGTCATGATCCAAGAAAATACAAGGAATAATTTCTATACTTTTAAATTTGCTGAGGTTAGCCTTGTGACCTAAGATCTGACCAATTTTGGAGGATGTTCCACGTGCTGATGAAAAGAATACATATTCAGTTTTGTTAGGATGAAATATTCTGTAGATGTCTGTCAAATTTAGTTGTTGTATGGTGAAGTTTAAGTCCAAAATTTCTTTGCTTAGTTTCTTATTGGTGGATCTATCCAACACTGCCAAAGGGGCATTAAAACTCCAACTATGGCTCAGTGCCTGTGGCTCAAGTGGCTATGGCGCCAGCCACATACACCTAAGGTGGCAGGTTCAAATCCAACCAAGGCCTGCCAAAAAACAATAACAGCTGCAACCAAAAAATAGCTGGGCATTGTGGCCAGCACCTGTGATCCCAGCTACTTGGGAGGCGGAGGCAGGAGACTCGCTTGAGCCCAGGAATTGGAGGTTTCTGTGAGCTGTGATGCCACAGCACTCTACCCAGGGGGATAGCTTGAGGCTCTGTCTCAAAAAAAAATCTCCAACTATTATGGTGCTGGAAGATATTAAGTTGCTCATGTCTGTTAGGGCCTGTTATAAATTGAGGAGCATTCTGGTTGGGTGCATAAATGTTAATAATTGACATCTCATCATGTTGAGTGTTTCCCTTAACAAATATGAAGTGACCATCCTTGTCTTTCTTTACTTTTGTTGGTTTAAAGCCTAAATAAACTTGCCACCCCTGCTTTTTTCTGATTTCCATTTGCCTGGATTACAGATGCCCATCCCTTCACCCTGAGTCTATATTTATCCTTTAAGGTAAGATGAGATTCTTGTATGCAACAGATATCTGGCCTGAGTCTTTGTATCTAGTCAGGCAACCTGTGCCTCTTAAGAGGACAGTTTAAGCAGAGTTGTCAGCCATGGGCCACAGGTCCCCGGAGCTGGGTGGCAGTCGTTGGCTGTGGGACTACGAGTGGGAGGAGCCAGGTGGAAGTCACCTGCAACAGGCTTAGGAGCCAGGCAGGGAACTGGAGGGTGGAGTCATGGCTGTGGGCTGCGCAGGTTGTAGGAGCCAGGCAGGAGTCACCGGTGGTGGGCTGCAGGGGTCACAGGAGCTGGGTGGGAGTCCCTGGCTGTGGGCCGCATGGGTCACAAGTGCTGGAGGGCAGAGTCGCAGGCCATGGGCTGCACAGGTCACAGGAGCCAGGCTGGATTCACTGGCCACAGGCCACAGGTTGCAGGAGCTGGGTTGGAGTTGCTACCATGGCTGCTGGTCGCAGGAGCCCAGGGGGAGCTGAGCCACCCACCGTGGGCTGCCGAGCCGGGGAGCTGGTGGGCCATGGTCGGTAGTGTGGGTCCCAAGCTATGTTGTTTCCAACATGGGGCAAATCTCTCTCCCCTTGTGACTCCTGCCTCTATTAAAGTTATAGTTTCAGTGCAACTTCCCCACAGCTCATGAAGTGCCCTAGCCTAGCAAAACTCTGCCAAATGCTCTGGATTTTGCAAGGGGTAGTCTTCCAGACCACCAGGAGAAGGGGGAGGGGTTGATTGGGAGTTCAGGTAGGGAGAATATTAGATCAACTTTTGGCCCAGGCAAGCGACTGCCTGGGCTTGCAGCGGTATCTCTCTGTGGAGGGAGTCCCAGCCCTCAGTCATTCTCTCCCCTTTGGTGAAACAAAAGGTCCTCTGTTATCTACTCGCCTCAAGCCACTCTCCTGGGGATGGGTGTAGGGGAAGGATTCCTGTCCTCTTTGGGATGGGTTTTGTACCAGAAATTTGTTTCTCTGGAGTCCCAGCTTGTCACAGCAGGAGTGATGTGAACCTATCAATCCTTTCCCTCAGCTGGCTCCTGATCTTCTGCTCTACTGGGCTATTTCTTGCCATTATTTCTCCCTCTGAATGGGAGCCTCTGCCAAAAGCTGGCTTCAGTCAGCCATCTTGCCTCCCTCTTGACACAGGTTTTTTAACTTTTCTTTTTCTTCTCTTATTTTGTTCTCATTGCCAGGGTGTGCCAATTTTTATTTTTTATTATATAAATGTGCATGAATGCTTTCCCCATCCCAAAACACCATTCTAATTTACTGACATATAAATTTCATGCCCTGGGAAACCAGAAAGCAAAGTTTCTCACAATTTTGTATAAGGAAGATCAGAAGGCATTGAATAAAGTAATGTATTTAGTGACAAATTTGTGACCACACAAGGCCTTAAAAATTTGCTTCCTGTTTGCAGGTTATTATGTGATACAAGTTCGATTCTGGGAAAAATGCCATTTTATTTATAAATTTATAGCTATCTATAATAGCCATAGTGCTTATGATTTTCCATTCCAGCATTGGTGCCTTCCTCCTGCTCCTAAATTAAGGAGAGAAATTAAATTAAAGAAAAATAATTGTTTTTCCTCTTTGCAGTTGGCAAAAGTTTTTAAAAATGGTATTTGGAGCTTTCTAATAGAAGAGGTAAAATACTGTATTCTTAGATGACATTTTATGAATATTTTTCTATATTCATTACAGAGAGATATTGATGAGTCTGACTGTTGGAAGACTCACAGACCAAGAGGTTATCACCATTGCACGTCACTATCGTATACCTGATGAACCATGTCCAACTTTGGAGGTCTTAATTGCAGAGGCCCATGAACAACTCAAGAAAAATACTTTTGAGAATTTCGAAAGATTCCTTTCTACCTGTATGTACGACGATCGAGAAAAGTAAGCTTTTGTTTTATTGATTCTAATAAATCATTCAAGTTTCTATAAACCTGAGTAATGGGGGAAGTTATATTTTATCTAAATGGGCAAAGGGAAAATTGACATGTCTCATAATGCTCCAGTATTTAGCAAAACCACCTATAATCGTTTTTGGAGAAGTATTTGGGTACAGGTATTTCACAGTGACGGTGAGATTTGTTTGTTGATGGAATAGAGTGAGGCTCTATGTCTTTAAAAGAATAAGCTGCTCTCTTGAATTTTCTTTTCATTCAATTCTGGAAGCTTTGAACTGAAACATAGTAAGTCAAGATTTTAGAAGGTTTAATTCTGACATACTATTTTTTTCCATTATATTAGTGATGACTGCGATTTATAAATGTGACCTTTATAATAAACAGGTCAGGGAATTTGCAAGTAAACTTTTATAGAATTTCTTTTATTTCTCCCTTTTTTAAATTTCAGAATCTTAAGGGGGCACAAATATTTTGGTTACATGAAATGTTCTTGTATAGTTTGAATCAAAGTTATAATAGAATTTCTTTGAAATTACTTCTTCTTGGAAATAATGATGTTCAGTATAATCTATTTCTGATACATTGATCATGTGGGTATGAAACTTCATTGAGTCATTGTTACATACAATTGGATGCAAACATCTTAATGTTTTGGTATTCATCTTATTCACAGACCTGATATAGTGGGGAGGGTATATAACTTTATTTCTTTCGTTTGGAGTTAGCAAAGCTTAGTTCTCACTCTAGCTTCTAACTTTGTTGCTGCACACCATTACCATCTCTCTCCTCTGTGACTCTGTTCTTCATCCCCAAACTTGAAGTCTATATCTTAACTAAGCGGCCACAAAGCTACATGCCTTGAAAATCTTTGAGTTACCATAGTTTACTTTAAAAACGAATCTGATTTTTTTCCCTAATCCACAGTTCATCCATCTGTAGTGAGTTCTTTTTAAAGATGCATTCTTCCTTGAACCTTTGACCTTCCCTGAGCCTCCTAGAGCAGTGGTCCCCAACAGTTTTGGCCCCAAGGACCAGTTTCATGGCAACGTGTCCATGGATGGGCGGGGAGGCAGAGCTAAGGTGGTGATGCCAGTGATAGTGAGCAGCTGGCAGCTATAAATACAGACAAAGCTCTTTCTCTCGATTGCTGTCTGCTCACCTGCTGTGAAGCCTGGCTCGTTAAGTTTCATGGAAGACAATTTTTCCACAGAGTGGCAGTGGGGGGGCTCATAACAGGCCATAAACTGGTACTAGTCCCTAGTGACCTGGGGGTTGGGGACCATAGTCATAGAGGATGTGTGGCCTGAGCTTTGCATGACACTGGCCTTGCCTTCTACACTAGAGGTGCCCCTCCTTCAGGGTGAGAAATGTGACCCTCTTTCACTAAAGGAACACCTCTTGGGAATAAGGAAGCTGCTTGATACAGTAGCCTAAGGTTCCTCCAGATCCAGCAAGCTTTGATTCCAGATGTAAACATTCTCATTGCAAAGAAAGAGACCACTTTCTTTCCTGTTGATTCTGATTCTGATGCCTGGAAGAGCATTTGCTGAGTGAGAACATTGGCCACGCATTTCTGTGCCCCCAGCAGGCTGGAGAGAATGAATGTTAGGTTGCTCTAGAGAAAACTGCTTGCATCTGACAAAATTGAAGTGAATGTTGAGGCCCCAGCTGGGGCTTTCAGGTTATAAGGTTTGGGTCCAAGGAAAAGACCAGAAAAACACCCTTAAGTCATATCATACTTATGTTGGAAGCTCTGCATGCCTGTCAAATTAAGAGATGTTTTCAAATATCAGAACCATTTTTGACTAGTGGTCAAGAATGCAGATCGATTACTTAGAGCAACACTGTGGCTGCAGCCTTAATAGGCTGTACTGTCACCAAACAAGAATCTGCATCTTGATGGAAAGGCCTTTGTAAGGACAGAATCTGGTGACCTCTGAAATAGCAAAAGTTGGTGAAATGCAATACGTCTGTTTTTCTTTACTGTGAGTTCCAACGCCAGTTTTCATACTTCCGTGTGCACATTTTTAGGACTTGTCAAATCTGTATTTTCTTTTCTGTAGTATGTAATTGTTGCTAAAGGGACGCAAAATATATAAAAGCTCATTTACTTTGTTTTAATGCAGAAAGAATGTATTACCCACTAAATACATTAGAAGGCTGTGCAAGTCCTTCAGGTTACCTGTGAATGAGGATCTTCTAGCAACCTTACTGTCCAGGTAAGCAAGAGTACTACCCATCATGGAGATTGTCTTATGGACTTTTGTGTGGGGGACTATTCCTGGTTTTATATCTGTCTTTACCCTTGACTTACCCTTGACTGTTTTGATAATATTATTGATGACATACTTTCATTTAAGTGCTACAAAAGAAAAAGTTTGTCATAATTTTGACCGTTAGAGAACCTATTATAAGTTATTATTTGATCTTTTTAACATGAACACACAGTTACAAATCCACAGGTTCCTGGGACAAAATGAAATGTATAACTTCTTTGGTTCTGAGAACATGAGATACAAAATTCAGGGCAGGTTTTTCAAAGCAGTAGTTGCTGATAGCTAAAGGCATGCAGTAAGAGGATCTAGGATTATTAGCATGGAGCTGTGTCTTGCTAGAGCACCAAATGGAAAATTGAGAGATTATGGTGTCATGAAAGGAGAGCACAATGAACTGCTCTCTAAAACAGCACTTCTCCTGTTGAACTTGACTTTTCACTTCCTGACCCCTCACTCCGAGCCACCTAGACTGTGGTCATCTTTCATGTTTCCTATGGCATCACTCTAACTCCTACCCTGACTTGTGTTGATGCTAACATTTTGGGCTGTGTTGTAGGCATTGTGATAATTGCTTTGGATACATTATCTTATTTACTTTTTGAGAACAACTTGTGAGACCATAACTATTATCCTCCCTGTCCTTCCTATCTTATATATGAAGATGCTGAGGTCTAGAGAGATGAAGTGTTTTGCCCAAAGTCACATGAAGAAGAGCTGTGACTTGATCCCTGAACCTTTCAAATGTATATCTCCTGCTTCTGGTTATTTTTAATTATTGGCTACAAATAGCCAGTAGGTTAGGATGTCTCCTTCCTACTTCCTGCATCTACTCTATCCTCTCCATTTCCACTGTTATCACTCTCATTCTGACACAGATTGCTTCTTGAATACTATATAGAACCACCACATTGGTATTTTCTTCCACCAGTCTCTGAATTTTTGCAGTTTTTTTTTTTGTTTGTTTGTTTTTGGCCAGGGCCGGGTTTGAACCTGCAGCCTCCAATATATGGGGCCAGTGCCCTATTCCTTTGAGCCACAGGCTCTGCCCTCAGTCTCTGAATTTTTAAATCCATTTTTACATGCCTTCTAAGAGTAAAAATGTATGTCATTTTGTCACTCTTCTACTCACAAGCCTTCTATGGTGTCTCTTTGCTCTCTACCAGCTCCTTAACTTTGAAGTAAACTCCTTCTTCATTGTGTTGTTTAGGGCTGTCAGGTGGAGCCTTGTTCTCAGGCAAGGGCTAGAGTAGGGAGTCCTCATCTAAGACAAAAGGAAAAACTAAAGGAACAGATAAAACCAAATCCCATGTAGGGGAAGCCGGGTCCAGGGTGTCAGGAGTGGAATCCAGAAGAGGGCAGATCTGGTTGGATGTGGGTGTGCATTGGATCAACCTGGCATAATTTTCTAGACTATCAATTCCCTTTCTGTTGTTTTGAATTTGTTTTTATTTTACTCTATTTGCTTTTGTTTTCCAGCTGCAGTGTAAGGCATAAACATGTCATCCTGGTATAAAGGACCTGCGATGAGGTAGGCAGGCCTAGAAGTCAGGGCTCTGCGCAATTACACCCCCACCCCAAGAGCTTCCCTTCTTTGTTGCCAGTAGTCCACCCAAATGGGCCATTTAGCATTTCACACACACACTTCCTGGCTTTTCACATTTCTGCCTTTCGTTTTGCTACATCTTCCAGAGCAAGTAGTTTTTTTTTTTCACCTGCTGAAAGCAGGCTCTTCCTTCAAGACCCATTTAAAGTGGCACTGCATCCACGAAGCCCTGTTGCATTTGTTTGGCTGATGATTGGAGTGATTCTCTCCTCTTAAGAATTCTCGCAACACTATGTATGCTTCTCTGTTTGTCCCTTACCTTGTAGTGAAGATCTGTGGCTTGATCTTTGATTCATTCAGTGCAGACACCTGCTTCTAACCTGTTTGATTTACCACCTATAAATAATCAGTGGGTTGTCACATATTGACAATTTTACCCCCCTGCCTTGTCTCTCACATTCTTTGAGTTCGCTTACTAGCTGTGTGACCTTGTGCATGAGTTTTGGCCTGCCTGAACCTCAGATTCTTTACCTCTAGAATGAGATAACAGTACCCACTCCCTAGCGGTTCTAAGGGTTGATTGAAATAACATATGTAAAGTACCCAGCATAGTACCTGGTGCTAAGTACTGATTGGCAAAGTTCTAGTCAAGGACCATAGACCACACATTCTGACTTGGAAATGAACTGGAAAAAACCTGTGTTTTTGTAGATAGAGGAAGCCTTGTTTCTCAACAGTTGGATTTGAATGCCTTTCACACATTAAGATGTCTTCTAGTCAGGAAGCTGTGGATGTTTATTAGATTATCTCTTGATGGCCTTGAGGCTGAGTTGTCCTGGGAAGTCCAGTAATGTGGGAGTCTGGCCTCTGGAGGACCTAGATGTTTCTTATCCAGTGCTAAGGCCACCAAGTCATCATCCTCTCATTCTCTCAGCAGACTGTTTTGTCTTTGTCTTTACTATTTGACAATAAATGCAGAAAGAGTATTTCACAACTTGTTTCGAAGTTGTCTCAGTCTCTGAGCACATCTGCCTCCAAGCCCAGCTTAGTTTGGAGGAGGTTATCCCCTCTCAGCCACTAAGCAGACCATGTTCAATCTAACTTTGCCTCTAATTGTGCAGTGACCCTTCTCCACACTCCAGGGAAACTTCAGACTAATCAGATTAGAAAATGTCTCATTCCCATTCCCCTCTCCTTCCAATATGCCCTGCCATGATTTGGGTCACATGCTTGGTGTTTTGCATCATCTCTGCAGATTCCTTTCAAAGACTGCCCTAATTCCTAATGGGCCCATCAGCCTGCAACTTACATTTATATTCTGCATTCTTATTGTTCCCCACAGACTCCACAGTGCTGTACAGAGCCCTGACCAAAGTCTCCTTCTGCACAGCTCTCCTCATGGCATGCTAAGCCAGACCCCCGTCTGACATCTTCCGTCTCCCACGGGAGGCAGGCGTGGAGTTTGTTGACTTTGTCTAATGCACATTCTGCCCAGGGGTAGTTTTACCTGCTTCAAGATGGAGCTGAGCAGCTGTTAAGCAGCCGTGTACCCCTGCTGTGTGAATGTAGATGAGGAACCAAAAAACAATATGGCTAGAGGGTTGGAGGCTTTCCTTCACTCACTGATTATTGCTTATGTATTTCTCCCAATCTTATGTTTTGGGACTACAATTTCCCTTCTACTCCATTCCCATTTTTCTTATAATTCAATTTGATCTTGCCCTATTAGTACAACTCAAGCTGGAATCAGGACTTCAATATCATTTCACACATAGGTATCTCAGCCCCTGGCAGTTTGTGCTGTGAGAGCTGGAATAAGGTCATCTTACATACCAAACAAATTCATTTCACTAATGCACAGAGTGGCAGACTTATGTGTTCCATGTAGTAATAGCTATTACCCATTAATAATAGAAGTAACACTGTATTGATGTAGTGCTAAGAGCCTTAGAATATTTTGTAAATTCTTGAGCATGCTACAAGGTACATTTTATTTGATGGACATTATTTCTCATTTCATAAGTATGAACATTGAGGTATAAGGAGAACCTCTCACTAAAAGAGCATGTTCCATGCCAAGACAAGTCTCTAATGGAATTAGAACTACTGCTCTCTAAGATATTCTAAACTTTTGCTTCTATCTGAGCTCCCAGGGGTTGGGACTAGACCTCGTTCATCTTTGCAGCCTCAGAGACTTGTCCTATGCTAGTGTGCTGCGCATGGAGAGAACAACATGGGCTTGGTGTCCGTCAGGCCTGCATCTGCAGCCAGTGCTGCTGCTTCCTAGCCATGTGATCCCTGAACTTCTACTCAACTCCTCTGAGCCTTCATTTGGAAATTAATGTTCCTCTGCACTAGTAAGCAAGACATTCTGATTCTCAAACCATAAGAGGTGGAGAGAATTCTGAGGTAATTTCAATCTGTGTTCCTTATGGGTCTGGGCAGTAAAGAGGCAGCCTTCTTCCCTAATTGTGACCTTCTGAATAGAGACTTGGAATAACTGGAAATTCAAGTGCAACTCTTTCCCCAGCAGCTTTGCCCTAAGCTAGTCTTTTATAGCTGGATTTGGGTTCCATGGAATGCCTTAGAACTGCCCTCCCAGGAGAGCTGGTGCCTCATCCAGAAATATCAGTTAAAATGGAAAAAGTTAACAGGGCTTTAAAATCATTTCATTATAGGCTTCCCAGTCCTGCCCCCTGGCCCCCTCCCAGAGGCAGGGTTTAGGCTCCTAGGATTTCACCCAGCTAATACCTGGCAATGAAGCTGAAGGGCAAGGCTTGAGCCCTGTGGCTGCTATTGTCACAGAGTATTTGCTGCACTGATGAAATTTTCAGAGACACACTCCTTCTCTCTGTCTCTCCCTCTCCCTCTCTCCCTCATTTTTTCCTTTCTCACCCCCTCTCCCCCAATTCTCTTTTTCTCTCCTTCCTTTCCTCCTCTTTCTCTCCCTCTGTCACACACACCTACCCACTCAGATGCCTTCCACCTTTTCAAAATATAATCTCATTTGTAGTTGGAGAAAAATTTTTTTAAAACTCCAAACCGTGTGGACCAACAGAGCATTGACTATCTGTACAATCTGTACTTGGCAGCTTACCAAGGACCCACCTCACTGAGGAGCTGTGTTCTGGAATCACAGTTGGAATTTAGAGGCTTAATTAGAGATAACCAGAGTTACTCATTGGCAACTTGAGCAGTGCCATCTTCCAACCTTAAGTTTTTGTGACCAACCAATGTGAAGGCCCAAAGCTCCACTTTTCCTTAAGTGCCTGGCCTTGAAGACTCAAAGCAGGTGTTTAAAAAGCAGATCTTTAGGTAATGATCTGAAACCAAACACAGCTGAGTCAAAAATGGGTCTTCACTATGCTCACTCTTCCCTTCCAGCCCATTTTGCTAAGTGATGAAATGGCCTTTGCAGCAGAGGGAAAGCAGGTTCCTCTTCAGAAAAATACAGCTGCCACTAAGCCTTTTACTGCTGCAGAGGCTGGAAATAAAGCGGCTCAGCATTATTCCCCATAGCAAGGAGATGGATGGCTTCTGCAGTTTTCAAGCCATTCATCATTTTGGGAAGGAGGAGCACGAACATCAGTCAGATGTCACATTAGACTCAGTTCTAAGAACTCCCACCTAGCAAGGCATTGGGAAGCATGTTTGGGGGTCTTATTATTTAGAGGGGAGCCAGAGGAATCACCTCCCCCTCCTCTTCTTCTACAAACATGTCTCTTAGTTTGTATAGTGGAGGAAATGGTGGATTCCCAAGTATCAAAGGGATAGAAGAATTTATGGAAGTTTTAGGAAAACACTTTAACACTGTGAGCTCAGACTTAAAAGTAAGGAGACTGACTTTTTAACAAGCATAGAAACACTTAAAAGCCAGAATTAGTGCTGCCCTTTAGGGCAGTCACCCTGGAAGGCTGTGCACTGATTCCAACAATGTGGCCATAGAAAGTTCTTTTTTTGCAATTGACTTCAAAGCCTTTAAAAAAGAATTTCCTCCAGAGCGGCAAATCTTTGTCCTTTGACCACAGATTGGATTTTTAGCAAGAGCCAAATACCATTTGGAGAGAAATGAAGCAGAGGACTCAGGTGGAGAACTGGGATCATATATTTGATTGTGAAAGCACAGCCATGAAATAAGGAAATATATCTTCTATATGATTCATAGGCTTTTCCAAAATATTTTGAAAGAATGCCTAGGATTTGGCAAATGATGCCTGTGGTCGTGAGATGGAGGGAGGCCTCTATGCGAGGTGACTGGAGAGAACCTTCAGGGGTAACTGTAGACATTGGCTGACTGACTTGTCCTCACTCCCCTAGTAATCAAGCCTTTTTTGTCTCTGAACTGCTCCTGCCTCCTCCTCCAGCCTGAACAACTGTTAAAACTGGACATCTTCTTTTAATCTTAGTTCTTTACTTACAGACTCATCTAATAAGCACAGTGTATATTAGGGTGCATATTATAATACCACATAATGGCATGAAAAATCTCATTACATTAGCAGTTCAGGGGAGGAGGTTACATTGCAGAATTTTAGAGCAGGAAGGAAGACTGAGAGACTCACTCCTTGTGTACTTTGCTCCCAACTAGAAGCACTGTAAGTCTGACTTTTACATGTTTACTACCAGGAAAAGTGTGTTTCAGAGTGTTTCATCCAGTTTTTATACTCCTTAAATTTTTATTTGTATCAAACTGACACATGCTTATAGTCAAAAATCATCAAATCATTCTAAAAAGCTTTTCCCAACAGCAGCAGTCTCTGGCCACATCCTTCTCCACCCACTAGACCCATTCACAAGGAGCAGCTCCTTGTAGCCCCTCTAGCTGCTAGTATTTTAAGTAGCACATGTGTACCATACATAGTGTACATGAGGTCATGATTAATCACTTTTATATATTATCTGTTAACTTGCTATTGTGATTGAAAAATTGGCATAATATTGATTCTCATCACTGTTCTTTCTGGATGCTCTTAGAATTTCCTCTTTATCCCCAATGTTTTGGAAGTTTTTGATAGGGCCATGTTTCGGCGGGGGGTTGGCAGAGGCTATGGATTCATTATACTTAATACTTGATAGACTCTTCTAGCTTGAAGACTGTTCTTTGATTGTAAGAAATTTTCTATTATTTAATAATTTCTTTAAATCATAACTGTGTACATTAATGCATTTATGGGGTATAATGTGCTGATTTTATATACAATTTGGAATGCCTACATCAAACTAGTTAACATAGCCTTTGCCTCACTTAATACTTGTGGTAAGACATTTATACTCTACTCTTAATAGAGTTGACATGTACCCTTGCATTATGCACAATGGGTGAGATCCCACTAATTACCCTCCCTGCACCTGGCCTCCCCCCTCCCCTCCCCTCACCTCTCTCTTCCTCCTTCATTCTGGGCTACAGTTGTGTTTTATCATTCATATGAAAGTGTGGGTAATTATATATTGGTTTCATAATAGTACTGAGTACACTGGATACCTTTTCTTCCATTCTTGAGATACTTTACTAAGAAGAATATGTTCCAGCTCCATCCATGTAAACATAAAAGATGTAAAGTCTCGCATCTTTTTGTGGCTGTGTAATATTCCATGGTATGCAGATACCACAATTTGTTAATCTATTCATGGGTTGATGGGCACTTGGGTTGATTCCATGACTTGGCAATTATGAATTGGGCTGCAATAAACATTCTGGTGCAAATATCTTTGTTGTAAAATGATTTTTGGTCTTCTGGATATATACCTAGTAGAGGAATTGCAGGATTGAATGGCAGGTCTACTTTTAGTTCCCTAAGTGTTCTCCAAACTTCTTTCCAAAGGAACGTATTAGCTTAGATCAGAAGTCTAACCTCAGCAAATTTAAAAAAATAGAAATTATTCCATGTATTTTCTAAGACCATCACAGAATAAAAATTGATCTCAACAGCAACAGGAATCTTCATACTCGAACAAAGTCATGGGAACTAAATAACCTTATATTTAATACTTTCTTATCCTCCATTTTAATTTTTCTTATGAGAACTCATTACTAAGATTTTACATCTCCTAAATTTGGTTCTTTTCTCTTTTTTGTTATGATGAATTTACTAAGAAATTTTCTATCTTTATATTCCATCCCTTCTACTGTATATTTTTAGTGCTATTGTATTTCAAGAGCATGTTTTTCATCTAAAATTCCTTTTTTGTAGTCTTCTGTTCTTTTTGCAGGAATATAACATATCTTCTTATCTTACATCTTTCTTCTGCTCCCTGAATTGTCTTTGTTTCCTTTTTTTTTTTCTGTTGCTATTTTGTTTTTTTAATACTGGATGCTCTGCTGGAGTGCTGTCTTATTGATTGGTGTGTTTCATGGCCTAGTCAGCTACTGAGTCTTCATTTGTATTACGGGATCCCCAGAAACTGGAATCTGGAGATTGCTCTGGAACCATTCAGAATATAGAGAGAAGAACTCTATCTTCTCATGCTAGGGTTGGAGGGATGGTGGGATGTGGGAAAGAAGGAGAGTTTAAGTTTGGCCACTGGCATTCTACAAACAGGAAAAAGGAAGAAAGGGGCCTGAAAGCCCTCAAATTCAGGGTGGCATGCTCTTTTCTACAATCCATTAGCTTCCTTCCATCAAGACTAGAGGATATTTAGTTGAATTTTTCTGGAAAAGGAGCCTCTACTCCTTATAAGGAGGGAGATAGATACTTGGGGATTCAGGTGCTCTTGGTTTATTCAGGGTTTTAAAAAAATTCTTGTTTTCAGTGCCACAGCTTATTCCTGCTTTTATTGGCCCCTGGAGTTTGCTTGCAATCACTGAGTCTTCCAGGAGTTTTGTAGGCCACATTGACTGGTCTCTACGTGCTCCTATACCCACTACCTCCTATACCCACTACTCAGCTTCCCTTTCTCTGCTCTGTCAAGTCAGTTACCAGTCCTTGGTCTGCTTTTTGTCTTGCAAAAATTTTGAAGTCTCTTTTCCACTGTTGTCTTTTTCTCCAATTATCTTTGTCATTGTGGGTTATAATATATCTTTACTTTTTTATAGTCATTTTGGTGGGATTTGGGGGAAAATGAAGAGAAGTATTTGTAATTGATTCATCGTGTTTTACTGCAATTCTCTCCACTTCCCAAGGGCAAAGGATTCTTCCATAAAGCATTAATTAGTTTTATCCCTTTTATTTATTTATTTATTTTTGTATATAAGAGTCTCACTATGTCACCCTTGATAGAGTGCAATGGTGTCACAGCTCACAGCAACCTCAAACTCTGGGGCTTAAGCGATTCTCTTGCCTCAGCCTGCCAAGTAGCTAGTACTACAGGTGCCCTTCACAACAACCAGCTATTTTTTTTGTTGCAAGTGTTTAGCTGTCCTAGGCCAGGTTCAAACCTGCCACCCTAGGTGTATGTGGCTGGTGCCATAACCACTGTGCTGTGGGCACCAAGCCATTTATCCCTTTTAATTGAAAGAGTCTTTGTTCTTTTATCTCTTGTGCCCCTTGTAGGGATTCCACATACATTGAGATACTTTAAGACAGAACTGAAAAGAAAACTCTCTCCCTGTGATTGCTTTACCACATTAGCTCAACTCTTCTTTTAGGCTTGGCTCTGAGATTTTGGGAAGATGAAATCTTTCAAACATTGTTTTCTCAAAAAAATTTTATACATCATTTGTAATTTGTATTCACTTTGATTTACAGCTTTTGATCCTTCCCAAATATCATTGATTATAAAATATCCTTCTAAATAGGTAAATGGTTAGACATTTTGAGTTTGACATATCATGAATTGGACAGAGAAGGTTGGTGTCAGGAAGTAATAGGTAAATATCAGGGATAGTAGGACTTTCCATGGCAACTTCCAGAAATTTTCCTGTAAGTTCCAGTGCCAGCATCTATTTGGGTGTAGGTACTCAGATGAGAATTTTATGTAAAGATCTTTCTAAGATAGTAACTTTTGACTTGAGACTTCTAAGACAAAGGAACCAGAAGGTATAAATACTTTGCATTTCTGGGAACAATTTTAGTATGATCAGCAAACCAGAAAAAAGCCAGCATACCTGGAACATTGTGAACAGGGAGAGAGTTTTCAGGTAAGGAGATGCAGAGGGGCTAACGGACCAGATTCAGGTGGGTTCTCTAAATCCTGACAAGGAGTTAACTTGTGTTTTAAGTGGCCTGGGAAGCCACTGAAGATTTACAAGCAAGCAGATTGATTGATCTGATCTATCTGATCTTTTAGAAAGATCACTCTGGTAGAGGATGGTCTACAGCAAGGTAAGAGTATATGTAGCAATATTAAGATAGGAAGTTATTGCTATAATCCAGGTAAGAGATGATAGTGGCTTAAAACTAGGGAGTAGTGAAAGAATTGGAGAGAAATAGATATGTTTGTAATATGCTATGACAGTAAAACCCACAAGATTGCCTAGTGGGTTGTATATAAGAAGTGGAGTCTGATGTGATTCTAGATCTATTTTGACTGGTTCCCAAATTACTGGGATATTAGACTTCTGAAACCTCTAGGATCGAATAAATGCCTCCTGTAAAGGATATAGTGGAAATTTGCTGACAGTCAGATTCTATACTGTTCTTATAGACCAGATCAACTTATTTCATAGGTGATCTTATCCAGTCTCCCAATTTTTATGACTTTAAACACCATCTGTATGGCTAATGATTCCCACATTTATATCTTCTTCCCTGGACCTCTTCCCTGAACTTTAGAGCCTCAGTTGCTCAATTCTCATCAAAATGTGGCATATCCAAAACTGAACACATGATCTTTCTTCCTCCCAGCCTAGAGCCTCTGCGTCTTTCTCATCTCAGGGAAGCTTCATACCTCCAGTTGCTCAAGCAAAAACCTTGAAGTTATCCTGAATCCTTTCTCTCTCTTTCTCCATCTTCCTCCTCCATATCAGTGGTTCTCAACCTTCCCAATGCCGTGTCCCTTTAATACAGTTCCTCATGTTGTGGTGACCCCCAACCATAAAATTATTTTTGTTGCTACTTCATAACTATAATTTTTCTACTGTTATGAATCATAATGTAAATATCTGATATGTATAGGATGTATTTAGGCGACCCCTGTGAAAGGGTCGTTTGACCCCTAAAGGGGTCGTGACCCACAGGTTGAGAACTGCTGCTCTATATAATCCTGCAGGAATCCTACATTTAAAGTATATTCAGAATTGGTCACTCCTCACAGCTCTCTACTGTCACCAATCTCATTAATCTTCCATTAATTGCTGTCTGGATTGCTACAAGAGGCTCACTTCCTTGGCTACTTGCATGTTTCTCCCTTATATTCTACTCTCAGTGTATCAGTCAGAGGGTAAAATATGTTATATCCTATTATAGTTTGTTGGGGCTGACCCAGCAGAAAACTGTAAACTGAGTGGCTTATTGACAACAGAAGTTTATTACTCATAGTCCTGGAGGCTGGGAAATTCAAGATCAAGGTGCTGGCAGATTTGGTGTCTGGTGAGGACTCACTTCCTGGTTCATAGATGGCACCATCTCTCTGCATCCTCACATGGCAGAAGGGATAAGGGTATCTTCTGGGGTCCCTTTTATAAGAGCACTAATCTCATTGATGAGGGCAGAGCCCTCATGATCTAATCACCCTCTCCAAATCCCTACTTTCTGAAATCATTACACTGGTGATAAGGTTTCACCATAATGAATTTTAGGAGGACACGAAATTTCAGAATAATATACTCCAGTGGCTCTTACTTTTCCTCAGAATAAAAGTTAAAGGCCCTACATGATCATCTTCTTTGATCTTAGCTCCTACTCAGAGTATTAAGAAATCCTTTCTTCAAGGTTCCATGTTAAAGAAAAGTTTCTTACAAGACATTTTTAAAAATGAGTTTTAGTTCTTACACAAATAAAAGGAATAAGGATGCTGCATTTTGGCTACAAATATTTCCGTAAACAGAGCATGTCCTTTAAAAGAGTTGTAATGATGAGTGAACCATAATTCAAAGGGTGAACAACAGTAGGAGGCAGCATATTGGCATTGTGCCCCAGAATTCTTGCCCCAAAAAAGTGTATACCAAAGAATTACAAAATTCCCTTTCCCCTCTTCTGGTCACTATTTATTCCACTCCGTTTAGATCAGTGAGTCTATGTGACTTCAACTTGTAACATTTAATTTATTGCTGTTAAGTTTTGTTAGTTTATAAATATAAGCTATTATTTCTTAATACTTTAAGAAGAACAGAAAAAACATTTTTGACTGATGGTGAGTATGTTTTGAGGGCAGGAGCCTAGCAAACGGTGCTTGGAATAATGCCTTAGTGACTACCTTTGTTGTTTCCTTCAAAACATGGTGTTATGTGACGGCCTCAAAATTGGCATGATGGGTCAAATTTAGGATAGGTAGCATTGAAGATGTATTTTGTGTTTAGGTGATTTTAACAATTGTGTTGAAATTATTGTATCTTAGTGGCCAAAGCTCTATTATGGTTAAGGATGAATTTGAGCCCATGTCCATAATTAGGAAGTAGTAGTCAAAGAGATTCATTATTTTTGACCTATATTTTTATGGTTCAGGATAATCATTTGTTAAGTTTCTTTTTAAAATAAAAATGATTTTTTTTCTGATTTTAAATGTAAAACAATTCAGATGATATAGCAAATTCTAAAGAAAAAGCAAAAATCATGATCTTGTCTCCCAGAGGTAGCTGTTAATACTTAAGTCTGTTGTTACTAGACTTTTTTCTATGCCTTTTTATATAAATATAAACCTAAAGTGAGATCATAACTCTTTTTACTATTTTATACTCTCCTTTCAACTCAAAAATATATCAAGGACATATTTCCATGACAGCAAATATGGATCTAAATAACTTCTTTTCGTGTCTTCATAATACATAATAAAGATGAGCAAATATGGATCTAAATAACTTCTTTTCGTGTCTTCATAATACATAATAAAGATGCCCTTTATTTTTCCTAAAAATATACTAGTAGACAAAATGAATCTGTGCTTGCCTTAATGATTTAAAAGCCATGCAATTCAAGAAATATAAAGACATTGTATTTTACTGACATACAAAATCAACCATTAAACTAAAAGAACCTTCAGATATTCTTAACAAAATATAGCAATGGTCATAATAACTAAATAAACAAATTTATTTCTGTGGCAACTACAACAAATATTTATTGAATGCCTACTAAGTACCTGCACTGATCTAGGTACTGGGAATACTCTGTTGAATTAGGTGGGTGAGATCCCTGCTCTCAAAGAATTTACATCCTGGAAGGTCAGAAACAGATAATAAACCAGTAAGAAATAAGAACAACGTCAGATACTGAAGTATACATGATATAAGGTTGCCATGGTGAAATTAAAGCCGACATTTTGGTCCTGAATTCTGCAGTGAGCCAACTCATATATTATAATTATGTTTTCAGATTTGAAGACAGTGAACAACAAATCAATTATCGGTCATTTTTCTCTTCTCTGAACTGGAGAGAGAATCCGTTGCCTGAATTGGAACCACAATTGTGTCTTAAAGAGGTAAAATTAACATCTATTTTAAAACCTGCTATGGCTGCCTCCCTTGCATTTTTAACATTCTCTATCTTTAAATTATTTTTCACTGTTAAATATTAACATTGGTGCTTTTGGAAAGAGTGCTTATGTGTTTCTGGGTATTTGTGTTAAAGGCTAATTCACTTACCATGCTGAGCAAACATCTGTTCTGTAAGAGCATGACTTTTCTTATGCAGCCGAATTTTTTTTAACCTCAGTCGCATCCAATTATATGGAAAATAGGATAATAGGTTACAGTTATAAATAGATATAAACACTGTTATCAAGGGATTCTGGTAACATCATCATAAGCCACAAGAGCAAATCTCAAATGGTCTTATGTCAAGAATCCCCAGAGTATCTGTGGCTGTGTACACAGGTTTGCTGAGGATGAAAAAATAGATTATGGGGATGTACATTTCACAGTGGAGTCCAATTAAAAATCAAAATTCTGTAGAAAAATGCCTGGTTAGCAAAAACAAAGTTCATGTGATCAGATGGTGCTCTCAACATTGTGGAATTGTCTGAATTTCCTAAGATCTTTCTGGACCAATTGTCTGTAAGGAGTGGGTGGGTGGGTGGTGGTTTGTTTGTATTTTAACATGCTCCAGAAATTGATTTTCTTGGGAAAGTCCCTTGATAAATGCTGTTGATACTCCCACAAAGGAGGTATTTATTCCTTGGGGGTCTCTACTGACTAGCTCATTCTGGCCTAAGCTGGTCCAATGCCCTTGGGGGTTCCCTCAGGCATGCAACTACTCTGGGAGTGTCAAGGCTAGCCCTGGAACTTCCAGATGGTTGTGGAGCAGAGATGCATTTGAAATCAAGCAGAGCTGCATTGACTTCTGGCTCTGCCGCTTACTTAGCTGAATGACTTTGGATCAGTTAAGTTACTTACCTCATTCTTTTATAAATTTGATCTTCAGATAAATCAGGGTTAAGTATCCACCCTCGACAGAGTCTCTGCTCTGAGCTGGGATCCAGAGACAAAGGTCATTATTGCCACCTTTGAAAAGCTCACTTTCAATGACAGGGAAATCACTCATTATTTGGAGTGTAGTCTGATACACCTTGCCTGGATGTTGTGGGATGAGACAGCTGCTTCTAACTCAAACTCAGGGAACAGGAAATACTGTCAGAGGAAGTGATACTTGAAATTTCAGTGATGAATAGTGAGAGTTAGCAAAGAAGAAAAGTGACATGATACGGAAAAGGCATTCTTGACAGAGCTCTCTGGGACATGGGACAGCATGGCACTTGTATAGAACCAGAAAAAATTGTGGCTGGAGTGAAGGCCCATGGGGAAGTGTCAGGAAGGGTGAGGCTGGAGATACCAGCAAGGGTTAGGTTAAAATATTGCCCTGGAAGGTCTGGAGACCACTGACAAATTTGAAGGAAGGGAACTTACTTGCTCTGGCAGGATGGTGGGTGGTCTGGAGCGGGGATGGAGACAGATGGACCCACTGGGAAGCTCTTGGGATCCCATCATTCCCACAATAACAGCAAACACTTAAAGCATGTACTATGTGCCAACCATTGTACTAAGATCTCAAAATTGCTTCACTAATTTAATCCTTATAGCAACGATAGGTACTTTTACTATTCCCAGTTTAGAGATGAAGTTAGAGCAATAGCAAGTATATGGTAGAGTAGGAATTTTAACTCAGGTCTGTTTTACTGCAAAGAATAAAAAAGAAAAACGTCTTTGTAATATAATTATTATTGAAGACACTGGATTGAATTAACTCAAATCCAGGATACTATCACAAAAACAAATCAATACTGTCATTTGCCCTGGTGATCTTTTAATTTTTATCCATGGAAATATTTGATTTTTATATATAAAAAAGAAAAATGGTAGATGGGGTTTATACTCTACCTTTTTGTTTAATGTTCTGGTCTTCTGTGTTGGCTGTCATTTATGTGTCTCATTATGACTGCTTTCTAGCACCCTCTACTTTGCTGTCACTCTGTCCAGGTCAGTCCTGGGCAGCTGACCTTTGGGGGCTGCATCAGTGAGTCCCTTCCTCCTCTGGCCTCCAATTGGGTTGGGCAGTGGGATGCACCAGTAGGAGAGTAGAGAGTGGGAGGAGAGAGGAATCCTCTCCCTCTTTGCTAGTCATGGTAGGTTGACTGCCACCTTCTGCCAAGGTTCCAGGGTCCACAGGACCTATCTGGAGGCTCTCTCCATATAGCTGCCAACTCCAGGCTCTAGTGACCACCCTCACATGTCCTTTCAGACCTGGGTGGTGGTAATGACTCCCTGTTTTTACAATCCCTGGGTACTGGAGGATCCCCAGTGGTTCTTCTAAACACTACCCACAACTTTTCAATTAGTCACTTTATTAAACTCTTCTTGACTTAGACAGTTTCCCTATGGCCTCTGTTTCCTACAGGACCCTGAATGATACATAGTACGTACTTAATTCTGCTACTTAGTAGCAGCCTTTGCTGTTCTTTTCCTTACTTTCTAATTCTGTTTCCTCTTTCATTCCACCCAATCTACCACCTCTACATTGGGGGTTTCATCATGTATTCTACAAAAATATGATCATACAACATGCATTTTCACTTAATCATGGGAAATTCCTCTAATTTAATATGTATAGACCTAAGCCATTTTTTAATAGCTACAGTGTAGATATACAATAATTTATTGATCTGTTTCTCTATTGGTAGGCATTCAGGTTGGTTTTACATTTTTTATTTTTTATCTCTGAAAACATGTGGTATCTTATTACTTTAGTTTTTGCTTTCCTGATTACTATTGAGTTTGAATGAAATTAAATCATCTTTTTGTACTATAACCCACAGTTAAGAGAGACATTTTTTATATAATAACCCAGCATATGTGTATATAATGGAACAAAATTTTCATGGAATAATACTATTCCAGATACATATGGTATTGTGCAGTATGACCTATTCTATTCTTTCTTCCTTTTTTTCTCTTTTCTGTCCCCCCTTCCTAACCTTTTGTTTTTTCCTTTTCTTTCTTTTCCTTTCTCTTTCCTCTCCTTTTGAATATTGTTCTTGATCCCTTAAATTGATTTCATGACCCACAAAAGGATCTCCACACACACTGGAAGAGGAGTCTTGGCATGGGAAAGGTAAAGATTCTTTAGTTAGTCACCTAACCCCCATTTCATCACTTACCCACTCCATCAACTGGGATAGGTATTGAATCCTGGACTTCAGGTGCTTTCAAGAAGCAGTGTAGAACAAAAGGTCTCTTATCACAGGGACCTGAATTCAAATCCATAGCTCCATGATCAACTAACTGGGTGACTTTTTATAAGTAACTTAGCCTTTCAGGTTTCCCCATCTCAAAAGAGGAGATAAGAATAGTTCTTTCATTAGGGTTGTTGTGAGGATTCAGTGAGGCACTTGTCACAATACCTGCCCTACAGTATAGATATTAGCTGCTGCTACTGTTTGTAAAATGAAGATCCCTTACGTTCCTCAAGTCAGTGGGCTGGGCCCTAAGAAGTCCCTTCCAAGACTAAGATGGATGATTCTATCCTTAATGGTAAGAGTTTGAACAGTTATAGACCAGGACTTTCATATTAGAAAGAGCAGCAGATTCTTCGAGTTGTTATTCATTTATGGTGAACACTTTACTCATGGAGTCTCATCCATTCTGCTGACCAAAGCTAGAGTCTCATCCATTCTGCTGAACAAGCCTAGAAATGACTCAATCTGCAGGGGACATTTTCAGCAAATTAAAAAGAAAAGGAAATAGGTATAAAATGGTAACTGATCAATTTAACCAACAATGAGTACTAGATTGCAAAGAGTCTGCAGCACTCTGGTACTGCTAAGCTTGTCATTGTTTCATAAAGAAAATATAAAATAGCTTACAAATGTTACCAGTGAGTCTATAATCTCATGTGAAAATATTTAGTGAGAATGGGTTGAGCACATTGTTGGCTGGTTCATGCTGGTAGAATTAGCAGCATATAGTGTCTACTAAACCATGTAAGTGTGCTTAAATGTTGATACCTAATAATGCCCTGATACACTTATAGGTCAGAGCTTGTTAACAGGTTGGATTCTCAAGGAAGCAGATTGAGTCTATCATGCAGGATGTTTATCTGGGAGTGTCCTTGGGATCAATTCCTATGGAGTATAGGGAAAGAAAACAAGAGTGAGCAGAGGGAAAAATTGAACTGTGATAGAAGCCCAAAAGTAGCTTTGGCTGAACCATGGGGAGCTCTGGAGCTAGAATTTGGCCTTTCCGAGTTGTTCTGAGTTGGGCCAAAATGACCCGGCCTTTATTTATCCCTGTGGGTTTGTTCAAAAAGAGATAAGACTTCAAGCATTGTGCCTTTTTGCAGCCAAGACATCTCTGTAGTTCAGGCAATCCATGAAAGGTCAGCAGCTGAGCCACCAAGTCTTTACTCAAGGGTATTCTAGATGGTGCATCATACTTCAGTAACTAAACTACTCCTGAAGCTTCTGTTGACTATTCTTGATTATCAACTATGAACCTGGCAGTATGGCACATCCTCTTCCCCACCCCCTTCCTCAGTTATTATGTGATCTTCTACCTGTGGCAGGGACCTGATAAGAGAGTGGTTATGTTAGAAAAGGCCATGGTGGAGTCAGATGAGATGTGTAGGTCCCTGGGGCCCACTTGCACAGAGAAAACCTCTCACAGCTTTGGAGATTGCCAGAATTTGCAGAGTCTACCATAACCAAAGTCACATATGAAGTTTTTGGAATGGATAGACACATCAAGTTGTGAAAGTACTCCAGCCCTGAGTGTGAAGTGATGAGATTAAAGGTCTTTTGAGAAATGTGACCCATGTGGAGGCCCAGGTTGGGAAGCTACACACTTCCTCTAGTATGTGAGCTGGGCAGGCTGGCTTTGGCTGAAATTCCAGAAATGCCATGGAATGGACAATTCTATAAGTTGTTAGCATCAGCCACTACTTGGAACCTGGATGTCTTTACTTCTAGGCTGAATGTTGTCCTCAGTAGGACCTCTTCCCTGGACTGGGGATCTTACTGAGATATGAAAACGGACTTCTTGGCTGATAAAAGCTGATTAGGCCTTAGTACTATATTCAACTCCAATTCTGTATGCATCATTGTTAATGGATAGGACGGATATTATGGTTAGAGATTTGGAATACCTTCCCACTCTAGCCTGATTAATTGCAGTGGGAAGGGAGATGACAAAGATCAGGAAAAGGACCATGGGCTTTAGCCAAACAGAAGCTGAGTGGGGGTGGGGTATGGTTTAGTATACAAGCCTTGCGATTGGAAATAGGAGGCATCAGAGAGTTCTAGCCGCCATCCCACCAACATAGTGATGAGGAATCTAGAAGGTAGCCCCATTTAACAATCAGAGGGAGCCAGTCAACAGGCCCAAACCAATCTTTCAGTTCTGCCAAAAGGACAGAGCAGGCTGAGTCCCCACACTAGTGAAGTTACAGCAGGAAAAACACAACATGCTCAAAGAGGTCTTGGAGATGGTCTTGATGGAGGAACTATTGACAGAGGAGTGGGCAGGGTAAAGAGAACCAAGTAGGGGAGTGGAGCACTCAGAGACCAGTCGGAGTGGGAAGCCTTGACTGTTCCTAGATCTGGAGGAGCAGCGAGGGGTGAGTGTTACTGAGGCCCAGCAGAAGAACTAGAACTATAGCAGTGGGTAGAGAGTGTAGCCTCTGTAGCCAGCCCACACCAGGACCCAACAAGGAGGAAGCAGAGTGAGGAGAGTAAAATTCATATTCTGACCTCTCCCTCCTGTTATCCCATCTCCCACTGCTCTTTCCCATTAGCTGAACCCACCCAGAAGCCAGAGAACAAGAGAGCTTGGAGAGTGATGCAATCCACAGAGGTCAGGGCAGAAAGCAGGATGAAAGGGGCAAAGATTTTGATTTTGGATTTTGAAGGGCAAATGGAGAGTCACCCAACATGGTCTCTTACCCAAATAAAGCCTTGAGCTCAGCTAGCCAAACCTGACAGCCAGGATATAAAGCGAGATCCAGACTAACAGCTTCTGGGACTTGGTCGGCTAGATGTCAGGACCAACACCCCAGACTCAGATGTGTCTCCCCTATGTGTGGTGGTCAGCTAATAAGGGTAGAGTCCAGTGTACTCAGTACTTCTATGAACCCTACTTATATTTACTCACACCTTCTTGTAAAAAATAGAACACAACTATAGCCCAGGATGATGGAGAGAAGTGGAGTGGGAGGGGAAGGGAGGGGGGAGGTTCAACAGAGGGAGGGTAAAAGGTGGGATCACACCTCTGGAACATATGACAAGGGTACAGGTCAAATCTTTGAAATGTAGAACATAAATGTTTTGGCACAATAATCAAGTAATTGAGGTGAAAGCTATGTTGATTGGTTAAATGTAGTCACATTAGATTGTATTAAAAAAAACCAGCACATTGTACCCCACATATGCATGAATGTATCCAAGATCTATGTGTATTTGACTTAATAAAATAAAAAAAATAAAAAAAAGAGTAGAGTCCAACAACAAACAAAGAAAACTTAAAGAGGACTAGCTAGTCTAGCTTTGATTAGTCCTGCTGCCCTTTGGTGAGCAGTTTTTCCTACATGGACTGATATAAGCTGTCACCCATCATGACTGTTGGCTAAAGCTTATAACCAATGACCAGGTAGCCTGAATTCTTAGGGGGCTCCCTTACTCATCCCTCTGCCTTGCCCCTCAGCAGCCTATGGCAAGCCTTGGGGCTATAATTTAACTCTCATTCCATGATGTGACTATGCAACTATCTCTGGTTTCAACATGTTGCCCTAGCGCTGTCACAGCCCAGAGACCCCATTCCCATTCTGTTGTGCTTGCTCACAGATGGTAACTGTAAAACTGGCAGAATAGGTCCCACTGTTTGGAACCTGTCTCGCTAATCTCAGAAGTCATGTTTTAAAAAATAACCCTAAATCAGTTCTCATATAAACTTTATAACTTGCACTGTGTGACTGGCATCTTATCCTTTGACATTTCTGAGAAAAATTGGAATGTGGCTTTGTTTTATGAGCACTGTAACTGCAGAAGCATTAGCAATCAGCTCTAAAACTCTCTCTCTCACAACAGGATGACATAGGGCCTTGGCAGTGGAAAGTTCGGGGCAGTTTGGGATACATCTTTGGATACTCCACTTGTTGAGGATCTCCTTTGGTATCTAAAGCATAGAATATACCTTATGACATTTTATTGTCCCAACAACCTTCCATAAATAAGTATCATTCCCAATTTGTAGATAAGAAGCTGAAACTCAGAAACATTCTTAAAAATAAGGATTATGTAGGCAAGGGCTAGTGCTAATTTTTCAAATAAGTAAAGTTATTTCTAATACGATTGAAACAAAAGGTTATTAACCATTCTCCATAGATTTAAAAAACTAATGAACACGTACCAATTACCTAACACTGAGCAGTAGCTTAGTAGGAAATAATACTTCTGGAATCCACTTTGATCTAATGCGTTGGATGGAATCTCCTTGAATTGTACATGTAAGCTTACCACTCAATCTCAAAAAAATCCATGTCTCCTTGAAAACTTTACTTGCTTTGGAATGCAGTTCCAAGGAAAGGTTTTCTGTTTAGAAGCCACACCTGTCTTATAGCTACAAGTCACACACAGATGACCACTGCATTTAAGCTTTGTCTAGGACAAGGGAAAGCAATTGAGAAATATTGGCATTGTGGTAAAGACAGAAATGGATAGAAATATAAACAAACCTCTTAACCTTATATATGAGCTTTTTCTTATAAGAATGCTCTTGATTATTTCAAGAGGTATTTACACAATCCTCTTTTCAAAATTTATTTCAATTTGATTGGCTTAAATTAGGTTTATGATTTTTGTCTAACTAATTTGATTATTTCTAAGGGCATGTCAACCTTATTAGAAGGAAGAAAATCCAAAGAAAGCACAATTTTGATATTGTACATGCTACTGGCCTTTTCAACAAATTCATGGGTATTTCCCATACAAATATCCTTTTCCAAGTGAGTGGAGGGTAGTAACATGGTGAAATCACTAACATGACTCTGTCTCTGCCTTGCATTTGAGAGGAATAAACATAACTTTGTTTCAGTGAAGAATGGAATTTAATTGGCTCCCAATCTTTTCCCCTCATGCATCTGGTAGCCAGTACCACAGTAGAAAATTTTGAACTAGGAGACATAATCCAATTAAATTTCCTTTTAAAAATATCCAAGCAAATAAATCTAGGGCCCATTAGCTCATACACAGCTTTGCTATTCTCACTGGACAGCTGTTGTTTACTAGGTTTTCATCCAGTGCCATCTTCTTTTCCCATTTTAAGGGTGTGTGATTTTACAGATCGGCAGCTACATTTTTTTCACTATTGATGAGCAAGTAATTTATTGCCAACTTATTTGACATCTTAAGTGGCTCTAGTGACAGCCAGCTTGGAAGATGTCATAGGGCCCTCTTGGAGACAGTGATTTACAGGCACTTTAGAATCATGTTTTTGTATCATTGAACTTCACTCTGCATTTCATAGTTCTTCCTTCTTCCAGAAAACTCTATGTGGCATGTATTGTTTATGCTCCAGATTATATTCTGTTCTAAGATTTGGGCTCTGTCACTTTAATTGTCTGGAAGTCATTGGAGACTCCAGATCAATCCACAGTTTGCCAGGAAGTTGCTTTGTTCCAAGCTGTGCTGTGGCTTTCTTAGACATGGTCTTAATTTTGATAAATGTAAAATTGCATAGTGTCTATGTCTGACTTCCTCTGAAAGCAGATTTGAAGACAAAGGTTTAAGTGTAAATAGTTTTTTGCATGGTAGTGAAAAGAACTAGGGGAGTTAAGAGAAAGGAAGGAGCTACTGAAGGGTATATTATCAAACCGGTTACAAAAGTGGACAATAGAAGCTTAGCAGCTGGGAAATGCTGGGATCCAGGGACAAATGTATACCTCAAAGTTACTCTACACAAGGTGCAAGGGAGCTGTAATAGTCATTCGTCACCTCCCATCAGTCATTGTTTGAGGGCTGCTCTTGGAGTAGAGGAAAGGAAATAATTCCTTGAAACTTGTGGCTTGGCACAGGGGCAGCCAATGCAGACTTCAGAGGCCAAAGAGAAGCCCAAGGGCAAAGGAACACAAATGCTGATGGTTGGGAAGGTAGACTGGTGTGCACCTTAAGATGTCAAATAAGTTGACAGTAAAGAGTGGAAGAGGGAGTAGGAAGGGGTGCTAGTAGAGACTCCTGTAGACATTCCAAATTTGCATTTCTAGAGGCCTGTTTTACAGAGATACATGTAGGCTCATTGTCTTCTGTAACGGGGAGGATCAACTTCGGTGGATAAACTCTTGTAAAAATACCATGCAGTTCCTCACACTTAGAACTCAACGTACACTGCTTGGAAAACCTTATGATCTGGAGCTTTTTTTGTGTTTTATAATATAGGACTAATAAAAGTTCAATGAAGATAGAACATTTTAACTCACTGCCCAGATTTTCATAAAGATTCTGTAATGTTTGGAATGCATGCAGATTTATTAGAAAATACAATTAGGCAATGGTGATGTGGGGATTTCTTTTGTTACCCAAAACTTTTCATTTTACAAAGGGGCTGATCATGTGGTTCCCTTAGGTGATCCAATTATAGGCAAAATGAATAAGATGCCTTTCTTTCTGCCTTATTGACTCCTCCCTCACCCCGTACCCTGAGTCTCCTCTACTTCTTACCCACCTTTGGATCTCGAATTTGAGTCATTAGTCCATTTTAAGCTAGTGTGAGTGAAAATCTCCCTAAAATTAGTGATTGGCCATAGATGGATCTTGGGTTCCTCAAACACTACAAATATGCCTGTGGCATTTATGAAGTATTTGGATAAAAAAGTCACTCCCATCTGGAACCTAGGGGATAGTAACAAAAGTAAAAATGATCAAGGAAAGTAGCATTGATTCTAGAGAAAGAGCACAGTTGGGCTAGAGTAGTCAGGAAAGCTTTGTGGGAGCCAGGGTGTTTAAAGTGGTCAGAATTTAAATAAATGGATTACTGTTATCTTTTCATATTATATTATCCTTCATTTCAAATCTCATGGGTATTTACTTGAGTTTCATTTTGCCCAAGTCTTGCTTATTGCTAAAAAATTTGATTTGCATTTCCAAATTTTTGATTTGTCATGATTCCAGTATAAGTTCTTTTTCTTTTCTTTCTTTTTTTTTTTTTTTTTTTTTTTTTTTTTTGCCAGGGCTGGGTTTGAACCCACCACCTCCAGTATATTGGGCTAGCACCTTACTCCTTTGAGCCACAGTTGCCACCCTCTAAGTTCTTTTTCTTTTTTATTACTGGCATTTACATCACTATTCCTTGCTCAAAAAAAAAATAAATAAATAAAACCACCTTTGCTGCCTAATAAGCTAGAGGTGGCAAATAAGCTTGAGACAGGATCCTCTCGTACTGACCTTTTTCATGAAAGAATGTATTCCCTGAATAATTCCATCATAGTTCTATCAATTGCATAATACACTTTATTCTTTTCTGTATTAAAACTTTTCTTTTAAAAATCTATCAGGGAGGCTCTCCGCCTGTGGCTCAAGTGGCTAAGGCGCCAGCCACATACACCTAAGGTTGTGGGTTCGAATCCAGCCCGGACCTGCCAAACAACAATGGTGGCTGCAACCAGAAAAAATGGCCAGGCATTGTGGCGGGCGGCTGTGGTCCCAGCAACTTGGGAGGCGGAGGCAGGAGACTTGCTTGAGCCCAGGAGTTGGAGGTTGCTGTGAGCTATGCCACGGCACTCTACCCAGGGGCACAGCTTGAGGCTCTGTCTCAAAAAAAAAAAATCTATCAGGGAATAGTGATTTTGAATGCACATATATTTGTACTATTCCTCTTTAACACTATCAAATTTATAAATATCACTTAAGGACAAAAATGGAGATAAATTTTGTAATGAAATTTTTGAGGACACGTTGGATACTGGAGTTGAATGATTATTGATCACAGATTGATTATAATATGTTGTTTAATATGTACATAATGGTTTGTTATTTTTTGGTGCCAGGAAGGCCATTTTACCGAGATCTATAGGTATGAGTGGCACAAAACACTCCTTATGAGTTGGTTTAGCCGTTATTCATCTGAATGTTCATTTCCTTCTTTCCACTGCTGGTTGGTAGTTTGGAGTCAACCTCTGACAGCATTTTTAAAAAAGGAGAGTAGTGTCACTTCAAGAACCACATTATCTTCTATTTAACTTTTCATGTTGAAAATAATGGGACCAAATATGGCTATGTAGGATGAGAGCCAGATGCTTTGGGATTGGCCCACTCTGCTGATTGGCTTTAAGGGTAGACCCGCAGATACGCATAGCTCTGACTCTCCACTGCTGGGGTGACAGTGAAGGCTCCAACACTGACTGGTGGTTTGATTTAGACAGTCTACTTAACCCTCATATGCCTCAGTTTCCTTTTCTGTAAGTAGGTTATCATAATAACACTTACCTCTTAAGGGTTTTCTGTGATGACTAAATAACTTAATGTAGAAAAAAACTTAAAAGAGTGCCTGTCATATAGTAAATATCCAATAAATTTGTTATTATTGCTACTACTACTAGGTAATTATAAGGTTCCTATAACCCTACAAAAATCTATAACCAGCTCATCATCATCATAACTCATCTTTTAAAATTCTTAATTAGAGATGCTGGTACTTGGTTCTCTTCTGATTCTATGATAATGTTATCAGTTGGATTCTAGTGTAACACTAGTAAAAATCTAGAACGCCTTATATAAAACAGTTAACTTGACAATAGAAGTATAAGCAACCACAGTTATGGACTTTTCTCTCTTATTGGTATTAATATTACTTAATAATTGCAGCATGTGCAGGAGGTTTGTGTGTGCACATATACTCATGTAATCCTATACACAGACACATACACACACATATAAAGTGGCTTATTCTGAAGAGCATACTGTGAGTGATCCAGTGCTCTTTTCATTATTTATCTAAGAAACAGTTATCAAGCAGCCAGTATAGCCACCAATTTGGAGTTTTAAAATTGAGTTCTTAATAAAGTATAAGAAGAGCTATCTCTACAATAATGCTGTGTAACAAACAACTCCTAAAATTTCAATGATTCACAGCAAAAAAGATTTCTTTTTCTTGTCTATGAGCTTTTAGGTCAGTTGAGCTTAGCTGGATTCAGCTGGGCTTGGCTCCATGCTGCAAGTTGAGCCTGGTCTGATCCACTTAAGCCATTCTAGGACCAGCAGCATCATGGGCCACATTCTTCTCATGGTGATGACAGAGGCACAGAAGTCCAACGGAAGTGATGCCAGCACATTAGAGCCCCTGTTCATCATACATCTGATAAGATTATATAGGCCAAAGCCAGTGATGTGGCCAACCTCATATCAAAGGGACAGAAAAATATACTCCTGCTTTGTGAGAGGTTCTACAAAGTCCATGAAAAAGAGTGTGAGGGCTCGGGGCCTGTAGCTCAGCGGCTAGGGTGCCAGCCACATACACTGGAGCTGGTGGGTTCAAACCCATCCCGGGTCTGCCAAAAACAGTGACAACAACAAAAACAAAAAAAGAGTGTGGGCACATAATTCTAATATAGGGAGGGAGTGAAAAATCAAGAACAGAAATCTAATCTTTCACAGAGTCCTTATGATCCTAAAATAGATGATAGAAATTTCCACTTTAAAAAATAAATTACAGTAGAACTTCCATAGTTGACCACTACTGTAGATCCTCCATAGTTGACCACCTCCTTAAGTTGACCTAATTTTCATAAACCACATGTATATCAGAACAGCAGGCCTAGTTTCTTATGTAGACCACGTATATTGACCAGTTTGTTACAGTCCCTTGGGTGGTCAACTTACAGAGGTACTACTGTATTTACCGAAAGCTTATATAAAGACAAGGAACAATTTGAATTTTCAAAACTGCAATTTGAAATGTGGTTCTAGTTATATTCATCTTTTTCTTTTTTCTAGAGATGTGAAGATGTTTGGCTTGGGATGCCATCACCTATTCCTGCGAAATTCATTGACTACATGACCCTTTTGAAAGACACATTTGGCTTAGAGGATGAGGATGAATAACCATGCTGGTTTTTGTCAGTTCCGTTTGATTTACTGCTTTAATTTTGCCAAGTTTGGTTTAGTTGATTTAATTTCATTTTTTAAAAAGAAAAGAAACAAGGTTCACATCGAATGGAAATCCATAAACCACAATTAATCTTCTTTTGTCGTGTTTGTTTTTCAGAATATCGTATTATATTGCTGATGTAACACCACTATTAAAAATGCCATTAAAAATGTTGAATATTTATGATTTATTAATATCAAATAATCCTATAATAATTTTCCAACCAACATAATTTGATTCATTACAATATGAACAGAAAGTGACTTGATGGCTACGGATGACAGTATAAAATCAAATTAGATCAGAGCAATAAGTTGTGATTCTATTAAACATTTTTTGAAATCTTTTTGACACATTTATTATGTATGTAATTAAGTTTTGTAGCAATCCACCTCAACAAAATAATTCCTAAACCTCTCTAGAGTAAACTGTTCATTTTCTGAAGTTAGTAAAGCTATGGGAAGAAAAAGGAATCTCCGCCTAAACACATCAACACATGTAAAAATTTGAGAGAGAAATTGAAACATATATGCAGTGTTTTATATAATATTTTAATGGCCCTTTTCTATATAAAGTCAGCTTGTTAGCTTAGGAATATATTCACGTGTATCAAGTATAATATGACCAACAGTGTAGTATGTCTAAAATATTTAGGGATGTGAATGCTGACAAATTGAAAGTTTTGGGGGAGGTTTATTTACACACACACCATGCTTCACAACCCTGAGCTCTAAATATTCTAAAACTATATTTTCCCCCCTTGTATTTCTCTGGTTCTATTTTTATTTTTCTTCAGCAGAACTCTAGTCACGTAGTATCTATTTGGTTCAAACTCATGGCCATGGACCTCTGGGAATTCATTATAAGAAGTCTATATCCGAATCTACCCCCATTCTTCAGTGGTAGGTGCTATGTGTCATAAAGTAATTTGCCTGGTGTTTTCAGAGACAATAGAAGCCTATCAAGAAGAGATGCACCATTTACCTTTCAGGGACTATTCTGAGGTGAGGAAGAGGAGCTGATGATGTCTCAAGGGCCCCTTTGATCTCATTATTCTTTCACTCCACATTTCCAGCAGTGTCTTGCCTAGAAATGAGCTGGCTTCTTGGCATTCAGAAGTACAAGTTTACCCAACAACAATGGCTCTTTCATTTTTAAAAATTTAAGTTGATCAATAAAGTATTTCTATATATAAAGCTAGGATAATTCCACATGTGCTATTATTAGAATAGACCCTCACCCCCCAGCCTTTCTAATAAACTGTATGCTCAATTTCTATATAAGAACCATCTACCCATAAAACCTAATTTTGACTACTTGATTTTTGTACCAGGTTTTTTTTTAGACAACTGACAGTGCCAAGCTATTTTGTCACTTTAAGATTTTTCCATTCCCCAAAGAGCAAGCTTTTAGAAGGATGACACTTTCCTGGAACTTTTCAAGTTGACACATTCATCACTTACCTATTCAACTCTTCAGTCAGTTGTCTTTCCTTCAAGAGTTTAAATATGTAGATAATTTCGCCCTTGTACAGGCTCATAATGTAGTTCATTTGAGAAATGGGAGGAAAAAAAGAAAGACAACAAACCAATGATAATGCTCCTGAGTTTGTGAGGTGACAACAGCTTGTTCTATTGCAGAGATGTGTGTCAGTGCCCTGGCTGTTTCTGGTTCAAGCTCACAATTAGCAATGAAATGGCCATTATAGGAATCTTGGTGATAAATATGATACGTTGCAGCCATACAGACACTTTAAATAATTATTCTTTTATAACTAAGCCATATACTGAAGAAGATTTATAATTTAGAGATAATATCCCCATTAGTAAAGTTTATGACCCAATAAACAGCTCCCACTAGTTAATAAATGCCAAAGCTATAAAAACAAAGACAACTAATGTAATAGAATTTCTGTACCTCCCTCTTTTGCTGGTGGTCTCAATATACTGAAGGGAAATGCTATCTTAGGAAAAACATTTATTCTCATTATGTAAATAACAATGAATTGTCTTACAGTCCATCTGGAAATCTCCCGGCCCCTTTTGGTCCCAGGTGGTCCTGAAATGCTGATGCATTCTGCTTAGATTTCAAGCAGTCTATAACTCTGGGTTTCAGCACAAATAAACCCTGTGACTAAAATCTTTGGGGGAGGTGGAGAGGAAGGCTGGAATTTCTGCCTCTTCTGTTCCCTCTGAAAAGGAGAAATCCCAACTAGTACATTGTTCCAGGGCAATAATTTTGAAAACAGTCTCACAACCTTTGCATGTACTTAATAAGTTTAGCTGCTAACATTTTCTCATTTTGATAGGAGAGCAAGTGCTGCCTTTGGATGTCTGGGTGAGTTGAAGGTTAATATAGGCAAACCTTTTGTTGTAAGAACTAATTGTTTTATAGTATTCTTAGAACTGTGAGAATGATTGATAAAGGTTTTTGAAAGCCCATATCAAATCACATCTTTTTGAACAATACTGATTAAAAGCTGTGGAAATTCACATTAAATAGTTTTTTGAGGGACTGTTGTGAAGTATAGTGTTGTCAGCAGATGACTAATTTTCAGTGTTTATTTGCCTTTTTATTATCTTTTTTATCTACCCATTTTCCTTTTTGAGTTAGAGCCTCACTCTGTTGCCCCAGTTAGAGTGCCCTGGCATCAGCCTAGGTCACAGCAACCTTAAATTCCTAGGTTCAGCTGATCCTTTTGCCTCGGCCTCCCAAGTAGCTGGGACCACAGACACCTACCACAATGCCAGGCTAATTTTTTTTCTATTTTCAGTAGTGACAGGGTCTTCTTCTTGCTCAGGCTGATCTCAAACTCGAGCTCAAGGGATCCTCCCCTCTCAGCCTCCCAAAGCACTAGGATTACAGGTGTGAACCACCAAGCCTGGCAACCAGCCATTCACCTAAATATTTGAAAAGTAATGTGGAAAAATCTATTTCTTAATTTTATTTTGTTTTTAAAATATTTTTATTTTTAATTACTGTGGGTACATAATAGTTGTATATCTATTGGTTAACTTTAGCTAAGCTTATTCAAATGATTAAAATTCCAGACAATAGAGGAGAGATGCAAAGTGTTGTACCTTTCAAGAATTATAATAGTTAAACATTTTGCCAAATTCATGGTATTTTTTTTAATGCTAGGCAATTTGAAGTTTGGTTATTTGGGGTTGTAGAGCTTCTGGGCTTTATGGACACCTCAATCATGAGTTTAAGATACTTAAATTGCCCTTTTTTCTTTCACATACCAGGGAGTTATTAAATATTTAAACAAAATCTTAACTTAAAAACAAAACAAAACATGACATTTTTGGCTTTCCAACTTGGATTTGTCTCAATTTGAGGAGGGGGTTGCTTCTTAGACTTTTCCATTTATTTCTTCTTCTCTTTCCTCTACACATTATTACTTTTCTCTAAATTCAGTAGTTGGAATCATAATGAAATAGTAGGGCTTTCCATAAGATATTTATAATATTGAATAGTGCATAATTCATTGAATAATGAATTATCATGCTCCCAACTACATATATATTTTCTTTGTGAGTATAGATCCCTGAATTTTGAATACCCTTCAAAATTGGTCTGTAAATGACCTTTCTGACAAACAGCTTCCCAATGATGGTGTACTTGACTAATGCCCTGATGTTTGTGTGGGCAGAAACTGAACTGCTTCAAGTTAAAGGCAGGTTGAAACCTTTTCAAAAAACAAGTCTTTTCAAGTTGACTGAGCATCTTCAGGGACATAATGCCTTTCAATTCCCAAGAATGTGTAATATATAAAAATGGAAATCCCACTGAAGCAAGATCAATGTGGTTATTTAGCAGATAATAAACCTGGAGTGATAATGCAACAAACATCCATTACTACAAAGGGTGAGTAGCACTGACTGTGCAATTAGTTTAAGAGAATTTTATAACTCACTTCCACCTGCCTTCTTACAAAGCTATGTATTTTTTCCTTCCTTCCTTCTTTCTTTCTGTTTTTTTTTTGTTTTGTGGGGGAGGGGTTTTTTGGACAGAGTCTCACTTTCTTGCCCCTGGTAGAGCATGGCGTCACAGCTCACAGCAACCTCTAACTCTTGGGCTCAAGCAATTCTCTTGCCTCAGCCTCCACAGTAGCTGGGACTACAGGCGCCCACAACAAGGCCCAGCCATTTTTTTTTTTTTTTTAGAGTTGGGGGTCTCACTCTTGCTCAAGCTGGTCTTGAAATCATAAGCTCAAGCAATCCATCTGCCTCAGCCTCCCAGAGTGCTGGGATTACAGGTGTGAGCCACCGCGCCTGGCCCATATTGTTTTAAATATACATTTTCATTCAAAGTCAATTAAGTTTCTTAAAACTAAGAATTCTGAGACACCTTTGTCAACAGAGTGGCCAGAAGGGGCATCTTCTTTGCATTGCTCCTGGCCTCCAGTAAAATTCCTTCCAAGGGGGCTTTTCAGCCCACTATGTGTCTGATGTGTGGCACACACCGGAACCCAGTCAGCATGGCTGCTCAGAAGCAACAGGTAAAGGCTAAAAAGTGTGACTGATGAAAAACTCCACAGTGGCTCTGCAAGCATAGAATTAAATTTAGGAAGACCGCCCCTCCCCATTGTCTATTTTGAACAGAATATGCACATTTAACTCAAAGTGGAGAATGGTTTAAATACATCAAACCACTATTCATCAATCTCTTAGCTTCCTGAGCAGTGCCTGGCATTTGTGGAAAGCCAACAATAGAAGAGATCCTTATTATAATCTCACTATATTAAAATCCAGAGGGGCTGATAGCTTGGTGAAAACACAAAAATGCATTCTCCTTTAGAAATAGTTCACCAGTCGTCTTTGTGTTTCCTTCTTCCTTCTTTCCCTATACAACAAGAACAACTGACTAAAATAGGAACATGATAAAATTACTTTTTTCCTGCTTTTCTCTCCCATGCTAACATGGCTCTTCCATATGGCTGTGAAGCAACCCATTGAATAAAGAACAGGAGCTGAAAAACCATTTCAGGCTGCTGTGACTATCCTCAGCTTTAACTATGACCAGAGAGGGGGGAGAGTAAGAAAGAGAGCAAGTGGAAAGAGATGAGCAGTACAGACAGGAGTCTGGGTGAGAATGAGGACCACCTTGTGCGTGTAACTCATGTTTAAAGAGTTTGAACTTTATCCCAAGGGAACAAGAAAGTACTGAAAGATTTTAATCTGGGGAATGAAAAGATCATGTCTGTATTTAAAAATCTCTGGCTGCTTCACGTGTGTGAACTGTAAAAGTGAATTTGGCAGTGAGAAGGCTGATTAGGAGACTGTTGCCAGAGGAGTGATGGGTACTTTGGATTAATGTAATGTTAGTGAGGAGTGGAGAGGTGGATTCAGGACACGTTCAGGATGTTGGAGATGAGGGAGAAGAAGAAATCAAAATTATGACTGGATCATTCTGAGTAGACGGTGTTGCCATTCATTGTACTGGAAAATACCAGAGAAAAATCAGGTGAAGGGGAGATATCAAAAATTCCGTCTTGGGCATGCTATTCCACAGCCCGTGGAATAGCTAAGCGCTGATGTTGATAAGGCAGCTAGAGTAACAGGTCTGAATCTCAGCAGAATGGCCTAGGCTGGAAGATGCATATTTAAGAATCATCAGAGTATGGATGGCATGGATGTGAATGTGAATAAGATTATACAAGAGAAGGATGTGTTGTCTGAGAACCATAGTGCTTGGTATATTATTAACAGTAGTATTTTTTAAAAAACAGCTTTATTGACATACAGTGAATAGGACATAAAGGGTAGGTACAATTTGATGAGTTGACATATGCATACTCCCATGAAACATTACCCCAATCAAGTTAATGAATTGTTAAACAAAATTTGGCCTGCAGTTACCTCCCTCCTTTGAGTCCTAACATAATGAGCTGTGAACTAACTCAGAGCCTGATTTAGGATACTATATACTTTTGTAACAAATAATTGAGTCTCAGCAAATTGCAGCAGTTGAGCTTTGGTCGATCACAAGAGGCCAACTGATCAGACCATGTTCAAATAAGGCAAACATGGAGCTGTTACCCATCAAGCTGTTTCGGTATCTCACTTCTATGCCCATGCTGTGGAGTGGAGTTCTCTGAACCTCTTTGGTTCTGAGGACTGCCCAATTCAGGAATCATTCTTTGCCCAATTAAACTCTGTTAAATTTGTCTGTAATCCCTCCCTTTTGTAAATCCCCATCCTCTACAACACCTCATACCCAGGCTATGACTGAGGCACTTTCTAACACTATAGATAAGTATGCATTGTCTAGAACTTTTAAAAAATGGAATTACACAGTATGCACTCTTTTTTGTCTGGTGAGCTTTTACTCAACATAATTGTTCTGAAATTCATCTATATTGTGGTGTGTATTAATATTTTATTACTGAGTAGCAGTCCATTGATGGATATACCACAGTTAATCTAGTCACATGCTGATGGACATTTGGGTTGTTTTCAGTCGTTAGCTATTACACGTAGAGCTGCTTGAACATTCCTGTACAAGTCTTTGTATGGACATAGGCTTCCGTTTCTCCTAGGTACATACCTAGGAAGGGAATGGCTGCATCCTATGCTTGGTACATGTTTAATTTCTTAAGTAACTACTCAGTTGTTTTCCAAAGTGATTGTACCATTTTATATCCCTTCCAGCATTATATGAAATTCCAGTTCCTCCACATTTTCACCAATACTTGCATGGGCACTCAGAAAACAATACTCCAAAGTATGACACTTTGAACTGAAAGAGATTGGAAGCCCTGGGAAGTGCCTCAAAAGCAAGGTCTCTCTGACCTTCTCCTGACCTCTTGTCTCCATCTCCTTCCTTTCTCCCTGAAGTCATTCATAGAAGCTAGAATTCCTCTTTCCTAAAGTATGTCATAGAAGCTAGAACTCCTCTTCCCCAAAACAAACCATAAAACTTAGAAAATGTCATTCTCTGACCTTCCTCCTCCTTGAAGATGCTCATGTGACAGGTGTCCTTTCCCATACTCAATGAAAACAGATTCTGCTCAGAGAGGCCAAGAAGAATCCTAACATACAGACCTTCCTGGGCTTTCCCCCTCAATCTGTTACCATCAGATCATACCCTTTTGTCCAGTCACATTTCTACATGTTTATTCATTCTTCATTGGAGCTAAACACAGAAATAGATAGCTTTCCTGGGGTCTTGGGTCTTCATTTCTGAAGGCTCATGTCACATATTTTTTTTTTTTTTTTGCAGTTTTCAGCTGGGGCTGGGTTTGAACCTGCCACCTCTGGCATGTGGGGCCAGCGCCCTACTCCTTTGAGCCACAGGCACCACCCCATAAAATTTTGATTAAACGAATTTATTATGCCTTTCTCTTGTTAACATGTCTTTTGTTATAGGGTGATGAGTGAGGAAAGGTATTATACTTTCACCTTTACATTTGGCAAAGTCAATTGAAAAAATTTTAGCCATTCTAACAGGTGTGTAGTAGTACAGTCAACCCTTCATATCCATTGATTCCACATCCATGGATTCAACCAACCTTTTTAAAAATTGCATCTGTATTGAACCTGTACAGACATTTTAGTCTTGTTATTTTCTAAACAATAGAAACAGTATAGCAGCTATTTACATTGCATTAGGTATTATTAAAAAATCTAGAAATGATTAAAGTACAGGGAAAAGTATACATAGGTTTATATGCACATATTATGCCATTTTTTTTTCTTTTTTTTGCACAGGAATGTTCACAGCAGCTTTATTTATAATAGCCCCAAACTGGAAAAACCCAAACATTGCTTTAACCTTTTTTTAAAAAGTTTTTTTATTGTTGGGGATTCATTGAGGGTACTAGGGACTTGAGCATCTGTGAATTTTGATATATGCAGTAGGTCCTGGAACAAATCCTCCACACAGATACCAAGGAACAACTGTATCTCATTGTGGTAGTTTCTTCTTGCTGAGTTTTGAGAGTTCTTTATATATTCTGGATAGAGGTTCCTTATCTGATGTATGATTTTTAAAATATTTTCTCTCAGACTATGATTGTCTCTCTCTCTCTCTTTTTAATTTTGACCATCCTCAGTATTTTGCTTATGTATATCTTTTGCTGATGGTGTGATGGTGTAGAGTTAAAGTTGCTTTTTGGATACATAAAGGAATCTTCAAATTTCAATAATTCTCTTAATGCATTTAAACCTTACAGGATCTTTTGGAAGGCAGAAGGTTTTGATTCTGATGAAGTCTATTTTATCAATTTATTGTCTTATGGATTGTGATGTTGGTGTTATAAATAATAACTCTGCCTAAACCAAAGTCACAAAAATTTCTTTTATATTTTCTTCTAAAAGTATTATAATTTTAGATTTTTAATTTCAGTCTATAATCCATTTGGGGTTCATTTATAAATTCCATTTTGAAATCTGTGCAGTATGAAGTATGGCTCCAAGATTTTTTTTTTTGCATATGAATATCTAATTGTTATAGTACCATTTGTTTAAAAAACTAGTATTTCTCTAGTGAATTGTCTTTGTGCCTTTATCAAAAATTACTTGTTGATTATGTAAGGATCTATATCTGGACTTTCTATTCTATTCTATTGATTTATGTCTCTAAATTTACACGAATATTATACTGTCTTAATTATTGAAGATTTATCATAAATCTTGAATTCGGTAGTGTTATTTCTTCAACTTTGTTCTTTGTATAGCAGTTTTGGCTATTCTAGATATTTTTGCATTTTCAAGTACTAGCTTGTTAAACCTAAAGTCCTGCTAGGGTTTTGGTCGGGATTGTACTGAATCTATGGATAATTTTGAAGAGTATTGATATTGTAATAATATTGAGTCTTCTGACCCATGAACATAGTATATCATTCCATTTGTTTAAGTCTTCTTTTTCTCAGCAATGTTTTATAGTTTTTAGTGTCCAGGTGTTGCACATATTTGACAGATTTCACCCTAAATATTTCAGATTTGTTTCTGCTAATGTAAGTGGCAACTTTTAAAAATTTTTATTTGATTGTTTGTTGCTAAAAGATAGAAATACAGTTGATTTTTGTATATTGATCTTATATCCTTCAACCTTAATAAACCCATTGACTAGTCTCACAGCTTTTTGTAGATATCAGATTTTTTTCATAGACAATCCAGCAAGATGATCACAGATGATCAGATTTTTCATAGAGATGATGTCAGTCTATGAATAAATTTTTACCTCTTTATTTCAAATATGGATGCCTTTTCTTTCTTTCTTTTTTTTATTAAATCATAGCTGTGTACACCAATGCAGTCATGGGGTATAGTGTGCTGGTTCTATATAAAATCTGAAATATTTTCATCAAACTGGTTAACATAGCCTTAATGTCATTTTCTTAGTTATTGTGTTAAGACATTTATATTCTACATTTAGAAAGATTCATGTATACCCTTGTAAGATGAACCATAGGTGTGGTCCCACCAATCACCCTCCCTCCACCCACCCTTCACCCTCCCTGCCCCTTTCCCCATATTTTTGGGCTATAATTGGGTTATAGCTTTCCTATGAAAGCTATAGATTGGTTTCATAGTAGGGCTGAGTACATTGGATACTTTTCCTTCCATTCTGGAGATATTTTACTAAGAAGAATATTTTCCAGCTCCATCCATGTAAACATAAAAGAGGTAAAGTCTCCATCTTTCTTTAAGGTTGCAAAACATTCCATGGTGTACATATACCACAATTTATTAATCCATTCGTGGGTCGATGGGCATTTGGGTTTCTTCCATGACTTAACAATTATGAATTGGGCTGCAATAAACATTCTGGTACAAATATCTTTGTTGTTGTGTGATTTTTGGTCTTCTGGATATATACTGAGTAGAGGAATTGTAGGATCAAATTGCAGGTCTATTTTTCATTCTCTAAGTGTTCTCCAGATGTCTTTCCAAAAGGAACATATTAGCTTACGTTCCCACCAGCAGTGTAGAAGTGTTCCACTTTCTTCACGTCCACGCCAGCATCTCTGGTTTTGGAATTTCTTGATATGGGCTAATTTTACTGGTGTTAGATGATATCTCAAAGTATTTTTGATTTGCATTTCCCTGGTGATTAAGGATGATGAGCTTTTTTTCATATATCTGTAGGCCATATGCCTGTCTTCTTCAAAGAAATTTCTCTTCAAGTCCCTTGCCCACCCTGAGATGGGATCACTTGTTCTTTTCTAGCTAACATGTTTGAGTTCTCTGTGGATTCTGGTTATTAAACCTTGTTCTTCTTAGCAAAGTATCACAGGAATGGAGGAAAAAGTATCCAATGTACACAGCCCTTCTATGAAACTAATACATACTTCTCAAATGAAGGAAACAACTTAATTCTAGCCCAAGAATATGGGGAGGGGGTGGGGAAGGGGAGGGAAGAAGGGTGGCTGGGTGGTGGGAGGTTAACCGGAAAGATCATCTATATCTCTAACAAGGGTACAAGTGAACTTTTCTAGAAATAGAATGTAAACGTTTTGACACAATGACTATGCAAATTACATGAAATCTATGTGAACCAGCTTGATGAAAGTGTTTCAAAATGTATGTGAAAACACTACACTGTACTCCCTGTTTGCATTAATGTATAGAGCTATCAT
>NW_003852404.1:1584184-1650735 GCF_000181295.1 Otolemur garnettii
ATCAATTTTGGAGTATGTTCCGTGGGCTGATGAGAAAAATGTGTATTCAGTTTTGTTAGGATGAAATGTTTTGTAGATGTCTGCTAAATCCAAATGTTGAATGGTTAAGTTTAAATCTAAAATGTCTTTGCTAAGCTTCTTATTGGAGGATCTATCCAACACTGCCAAAGGAGTGTTCAAATCTCCAACTATGATGGAGATAGAAGAAATCAGGTTGCTCATGCCTGTTAGAGTATCTCTTATAAATTGAGGTGCATTCTGTTTGGGTACATAAATATTAATAATTGAAATCTCATCATATTGAGTATTACCCTTAACAAATAAGAAGTGACCATTCTTTTCCTTGTTTACTTTTGTTGGTTTAAATCCTATTGTATCTGCAAATAAAATTGCAACACCTGCTTTTTTCTGCTTTCCATTTGCCTGGAATATAGATGACCATCCCTTCACCCTGAGTCTATTATTTATCTTTTAAGGTAAGATGAGATTCTTGTATGCAGCAGATATCTGGCCTGAGTTTTTATATCCAGTCAGCCAACCTGTGCTTCTTGAGAGGACAATTTAAGCCGATCACATTAATTGAGAATATTGATAAGTCTGGTGAAATTTTGGGTATTGAGTTTATCGAAAGTCCAGTGGACATTTTTAATCCTTTCGCCACTGTGGAAGTTGGAATTTGATCAAACGTTTCTGAGTGAGTTTACTTTTGTGGTGGAGGATTGCACTGGTCATTATGGAGGATAGGTCTGAGAATCATTTCATTTTCTTATCTTATTGCACTGGCTAGAACCTCCATTCCAATGTTGAATAGAGGTGGTGTGGGTGGACATACCTTTCTTGACACCAAACTCAGAAGGAAAGCATTCAGTTTTCTCTGTTAATGATGTTAGTTGTAGGGTGTTGGTAGATTTCCTTTATCAGACTTGGGAATCTCCCATTTCTGCTTTGCTGAGAGATTCTATCAGCGATGGATATTAGATTTCATTAAATTTTGTTTTCACCACATCTATTAAGGTCATCATATAATTTTTCTTTTACAATTTTGTTAATATAGTAAATGACATTAATTCTGAAAAAATTTATTAAGAGGAAGTTTATATGATATAAAATTAATCATTTAAAATTTTTAAATTCAGTGGCATTTAGTACTGCAGTCCCCAACTCCTGGGCTATGGACTGGCTCCAGTTCATAGTCTGTTAGGAAGTGGGTTGCATAGCCAGAAGTGAGTGGTGGGAAAAGAAGCAAAGCTTCATCTTCATTTACAGTCACTCTCCATTGCTTGCATCACTGCCTGAGCTCTGCCTCCTGTCAGATCAGTGGCAGTATTTGATTCTCATAGGAGCACAAACTGTACTGTAAACTGCACATGGAAGGGATCTGGGTTGTGCACTCCTTATGAGAATCTAATGCCTAATGATCCAAGGTAGAAAGGCTATAAATACTGATTATCCATCATTAACAGAGAGGTCTGACTCCACACTGGTCTGTGGAAAAGTTGTCTTCCATGAAACCAGGCCCTGGTGCCAGAAAGGTTGAGGACTACTTATTTAATACATTCGTAATGTTGTACAACCACCACCTCTGGTTACAAAACATTTTTCTCAACCTAAAAGGAAACATCATACTCATTATGCAGTCACTCTTTATTACCTCCTGCCCTCATTCCCTGGAAACTACTACTCTTCTTTCTCTCTCTATGAATTCATCTACCCTAAGTATTTTATCTAAATGGAATTGTACAATGGGTAACTTTGTACCTGGCTTCTTTCACTACTATAATGTTTTTGATGTTCATCTATGTTGTAGCATTTATGGTACTTCATTCTTTTGTGACTGAATAATATTTTGTTTTATAGATATACTATAATTTATTTATCCATTCATGCATCAATGGACATTTGGGTTGTTTTCATCTTTTTGCTATTGTGAATAGTGCTGCTATGATCATGCATGCACATGTATTTATTTGAGTTCTAGTTTTCAGTTCTTTTGAGTAAAAACCTAAGAGTAGAATTGTTGGGTCATATGATTATTCTGTGTTTAACTTTTTGAAGAACTGTCAAACTGCATTTCATAGTGAACCATTTCACTTTCCCACCTGTGATGTAAGCAGGTTGCAATGTTTTCAAATCTTCACTAATGCTTATTTTTTTCCATTTTTCAAAATTATGACTATCCTGGTAGCTGTGAACTGATAGTTCATTACGGTTTTCCATAAAGATGTTGAATATCTTTTCATGAGTTTGTTGACTGTTTGTGTATCGTCTTAAATGTCTGCTCAAGTTCTTTGTCTACTTTTTGATTGAAAATGACATTGATTTTTGAATGTTAACCAACTGTGCATTACTAGAATAAACCCTAACAGGTAGTGATGTGTTATCCCTCTTATATACTGATGTATTCAGTTTGCTAAATTTTATTTTAAAATTTGCCCCTATGATAAATCTTGAAGGCTATTAATCTGTAATTTTCTTTTCTTTGGTCTTGGTTTCATGATAATATTGGCCACATAAAATTAATTGGTAAATATTTCTTTTCACTCTTATGGAAGAGTTTGTGTAGAATTTGACATTGTTCCTTCCTCAAACATTTGGTAGAATTAACCAATAAAACCATCAGGGGATGTAGTTTGCTTTGTGGGAAAGTTTAACGAAAACTACATCCTCAATTCCTCTAGTAGATATGGGGCTATTCACTTTATATATTTCTTTGGTGGTGAGCTTTGATAGTTTGTGTCCTTAAAAGAATTTGTCTGTTTCATCTTAGTTGTTCAATGTATTGGCATTAAGTTTTGCATAATATTTAATTCTTATCCTTTTAGCAAGTAAAGAATTTTTAGTGATATCTCCTCTTCCTTCCCTGATATTGGTAACTTCTCTGTTCTCCCCCCCACATCAGTGTGGCTAGAGATTAATTAGTTTTATTGATTTTCTCAAACAAGCAGCTTGTTTATTTCATTAACTTTCTCCAGTGTTTTTCTGCTTTTTATTTCATTGATTTCTGCTCTAATCATTGTTATTTCCTTTCTTCTACTTACTTTGGGTTTATTTTTTTTAGTTTCCTAAGGTAGAAGTTGATGTCATTGATTTGAGGTCTTTTGTCTTTTCTAATATAGGCTTATATTGCAGTAAAAGCCTTCTAAATACTGCTTCAGTGGCATTCCACAATTTTCTATTTGTTCTATGTTCATTTTTATTCAATTATTCATGTAGTTACCTCTTATTTCCTTTTGATTTATTCTTCAATCTACAGGTTATGTTTAGAAATGTGTTATTTAGTTTTAAATATTTGGATATTTTTCAAAGATCTTGCTGATGATTTTTAATTTAATTCCTTGTGGTCAGAGAACATAGTTGTATGACTTGTATACCTTTAAATTTGTTGAGATTAGCATTATGATTCAAAATATTGGCTATTTTGGCAAATGTACCAGGTGCACTTGAAAAGAATGTATATTCTGTACTTCTTTTGTGGAGTGATCTATAAGTGTCAGTTAGGTCAAGTTATTCAAATCTATATCCTTACTGATTTTTTTATCTACTTGTTCCAACAATTATTAAGATTAGGAGATATTGAAAGTTCTGACTATAATTGTGATTTTATCTATTTCTCCTTGAAGTTCTTTCAGCTTTTGCTTTCATGTATTTCAAAACTCTGTTAATAGCTGCATGAACGTTTATGTCCTTTTGATTAATTGGCCCCGTTATTATGTGATGAATTTCCTTATTCCTAGTAAAATGCTATGCTCTGAAATCTACATCATTTGATAATAAAGCAACTGCAGCATTCTTTTCATTGGTGTTACCAGAATATATTATTTTCCATCTTTTTCTTTTAACCTATATGCGTTTTTATATTTGAAGTATCTTTCCTCTAGGCCAGGTGGCCTCAAACTACAGCCTGTGGGCCACATGCGGCCCACCTAAAACATTTATCCAGCCTACCAGGTTTTTGCCATCACTGCCTGTCCTGCTTAGCAGCCGACTCATCCTGGGGCCTGCAGTCCAGCCCTCGAATGGTCTGAGGGACAATGAACTGGCCCCCTATTTAAAAAGTTTGAGGACCCCTGCGCTAGGCAGTATTTAGTTGAGTCTTGCTTTTTTTATCCAGCTTGACTACCTTTTAATTGGTGCATTTCATGTAACTATTAAATTTATTAGATTTAAATTTATCATCTTGCTATTTGATTCTATTTGTCGAACTTTTTGTTTCTTCTATTTTTTTTGTCCTTTTAGATGAATAAAATTTTTCTTATGATTCCATTTTATCTCTTTTGTTTTATTGTTAGCTATTGTTGAGGAGAAAAACTTTTTCTCTACACTTTTATGTTTAGTTATTGGAGTCTGCAAATTAAGCAGAAAAAGGCAGATTAACAAAAGAAAAAAATAGTTAATGATGTACATACATTTGAAAGCTTACAAAAATTGTGACACATGGAGGCAGTTAGAATTTGGGGTTTATAAACCTTGTTAATAAGTGATGGAGGAAGGCGAGACTTATGGGAGAATAAATGACTTACTAGAAGAGAGACAGAAAGCGCACTTATGCAGAGATAGATGCCTTTTTGGAAAGATAGATGGGTCCTTAAGAGAAGGGATAGATATGATAGTTTTGTAACAATGTCTCTTTGGGTGTGGCTGCCAACTTCTCATCTGAGAAGAAAAGGTTAGAGTTGTATCTGTGAAGGATTTATGACAATTGAGTTCTTCTGGAAGGCTGTACTTTTAGGCAAAGAAGACATTTCAGAAACTCAAATGCCTTCAACTCAAAATAATTTTTGTGCCATACTAACTTATTCTGAACCCCTTCACTATAACGCTTGAGTTTGTTACTATATTAGCAGTTTTAGGGTTTGCAGTACATGCCTTTAACTTAGCATAATCTACCTTCCAGTAACAGTGTGTATATTATAGTACAATAATCTTAAAATAGTATCTAGGCAGTCCTTGGGTTACAAACAAGATAGGTTCTATAGGTTTGCTCTAAAGTTGAATTTGTATGTAAGTTGGAACAAGTGTATTTACCTATTACCTGTAATAGCTTCTGTTTGTAAGTTTGAGTCATACATCAGTTAGATGTTTGTAACTCAGGGATTGTGTGAATTTCCATTTTGTTCCTCTTAAATTTTGCGCTATTGTTGTATACTTTACTATTATATATGTTATAAACCCCACACTACATAGCTATTTTTGTTTAATAGACAATTATCTTTTTTTTTTTTTGAGACAGAGTCTCACTTTATCACCCTTGGTACAGTGATATGTTGTCACAGCTCACAACAACCTCAAACTCTGGGCTCAAGCAATTCTCTTGCCTCAGCTTCTGTGTAGCTGTGAGTACAGGCACCCGCCACCTGCCTCAGTCTCCCAGAATGCTAGGACTACAGGCATGAGCCACTGCACCAGGCATGGTCAATTATTTTCAAAAGAGATTTAAATAACAAGAAAAAAAGTAATGTAGTTCCCATTTCCTGTGCTGTTTATTTCTTTGCTCAGAACCATATTACCATCTGGTATCATTTTTCTTCTACCTAAAAGACTTCCTTTAACTTTCTTGTAGTGTGAGTCAGTCAGGGATGAATGATTTTGTTTCCTTTTAAATGTCTCAAAGATCTTTATTCTGCTTCCATATTAGAAAGATAGTACCACAAGGTACAAATGCCTAAGTTGAAAGTTTCCTTTTTGTTTTATTTCAGATTAATATGAGGGTACAAATAATTAGATTACATTGTTTGCATTTGTCAGGCAGAATCCAAGGTGTAGTTGAACCCTTCACCTAGGGGGGTGTGCTCTATACCTTTAGATTGTGCCCACTAGGTGAGAACTTCCTAATCTCCCTCCTGCTCCCCCTTTCCCTTCTGCCTTCTTCTCCAACCTTCCACTTGAATTTAATTATGTTTTTCTTTTACGTGGGCCTGTAGTTTTTTTTCTATTGGTTTCATATTAGTATTGAGTCATTGGATACTTGCTTTTCCATTCTTGTGATACTTGACTAAGAAGAATGGTCTTCAGCTCCATCCAGGTTAATACAAAAGATGTTAAGTCACCATTTATTTATGGCTGAATAGTACTCCATGGTATACATATACCACAGTTTATTAATCCATTCATGAGTCAATGGGCACTTGGGTGATTATGAATTGAACTGTGATAAACATTGTAGTGCAAATGTTCTTATGGTAAAATGATTTATTTTCTTCTGGATGGATACGTAGTAATAGGATTGTGGGATCAAGTTGAAGGTCTACTTTTAGCTTTTTAAGGATTCTCCACACTTTTTTCCAAAGAGGTTATATTAGTTTGCAGTCACACCAAGTGTAAAAGTGTTCTCTTTTCTCCACATCTATATCAGCATCTGCAGCTTTGAAATTGTGATGTGGGCTATTTTCACTGGAATTAGGTGATTTTGATTTGCATTTCTCTGATGATTAGGAACAATGAGCATTTTTTCATGTGTTTGTTCTCTGTTTTCTTCAGAGAAGGTTCTGTTCCAGTCTCTTGCCCACTTAATAAATGGGATTGATTACTCTTTTCTTGTTGATTAGTTTGAATTCTCTGTAGAGTCTAGTTATCAGCCCTTTATCAGATTAGTAGCATGCAAATATCTTCTCCTATTCTGAAGGTTGTCTGTTTGCATTAGTTGTTAGCTGTGCAGAAGTGTTTTAACTTGATCAGGTCTCATTTATTTATTTTTGGTGTTATTGCAATTACCAAGGGAGTCTTCTTCATAAAACCTTTTCCCAGACAGATATCTTCAAGAGTTTTTCCCACACTTTATTCTAGAGTTTTTTTATTGTTTCATGTTTTAAATTTAAATATTTTGTTCAGCAAGAGCCTTTTTTTTTTTTTTTATAAATAGTGAAAGATGCAGGTCAAGTTTCAGTTTTATACATGCGGCTAACCAGTTCTCCCAGCACCATTTATCAAATAGGTATTCTTTCCCCTATTGTATGCTTTTGTTTGGTTTATTGAAAATCAGATGATAATATGTGTCTGGGTTCATCTTTAGGTTCTCTAGTTCTCTATTCTATTCCATAGATCTATATCTCTATTTTTTTTAACCAGTACCATGCTGTTTTGATTACTGTAGACTTGTAGTGTAACCTGAAGTATGATATGATGCCTCCAGATTTGTTTTTATTTCTTAGAATTGCATTGGCTATTCAGGTTTTTTTCTGGTTCCATATGAAATGAAGTACTATTTTTTCAAGCTCTTCAAAGTATGGTGTTGGTGCTTTGATGGGGATTGCATTGAATTTCTAGATCACTTTGGGTAGTATGGACATTTACAATGTTGATTCTTCCCAGCCATAAGTATGGTATATTCTTCCATTTGTTAACATCTTCTGCTATTGCTTTTATCAAGGTTTTGTAGTTCTCTCTGTAGAAATCTTTCATGTCCTTCATTAGGTATATTCCCAGGTATTTAATTTTCTTTGAAGCTACTGTGAAGGGAATTGTATCTTTGATTTGATTCATAGCTTAACTGTTATTGACACATATGAAGGCTACTGATTTTGTGGACGTTGATTTTATATCCTGAGATGTTACTGTGTTTCTTGATCACTTCCAGAAGCTTTTTGTTGAGTCCCTGGGGTTTTCTAAGTATAAGATCATATCATCAGCAGAGAGAGAGAGAGTCTGACCTTCTCTGTTCCCATTTGACTATCTCTGATACCCTTCTCTTGCCTGATTGCATTGGCTAGAGCTTCCAGCACCATGTTGAATAGTAGTGGACATCCTTGCTTGGTTCCAGGTCTAAGTGGAAGTGCTTTCAGTTTTACTCCATTCAGTATGTTGGGTGTGGGTTTGTTGTAGATGGCTTCTATCAGTTTAAGAAATGTCCAATCTATCTCTATTTTCTTAAGTGTTCTTGTCAAAAAGGATACTGAATTTTGTTGAATGCTTTTTCTGCATCTATTGAAAGGATCATATATGGTCTTTGTTTTTGCTTCAGTTTATGTGAATTACGTTTATGGATTTACTTATGTTGAACCAACCTTGCACCCCTGTGATAAAGCCCTTGATCATGATGTATAATTTTTTTAATGTGTAGCTGTATTCTGTTTGCTAGGATTTTATTGAAAATTTTTATATCAATATTCATAAATTGTATCAGTCTGTAGTTTTCTTTCTTGTTGAATCTTTTCCTGGTTTTACTATAAGGGTGGTGATTTTCTTTGTAGAAATAGTTGGGGAGGGTACTATCATTCTCAATCTTTTGGAATATGTTCTGTCATATAAGTATGAGCTCCTCTTTGAAGGTTTGTTAGAATTCTGGTGTAAAGCTGTCTGGTCCAGGACTTTTCTTCTTTGGCAGATTTTTAATTGTTGTTATAATTTCAGAGCTTGATACTGGTCTGTTCAAGGTTTTTTACATCTTTTGTGTTTACATGGATGGAGCCAAAACATATTGTTCTTAGCAAAGAATCTCAAGAATGGGAAAAAATATCCAATGTACTCAGTACTAGTATGAAACCAATATATAATCACCCACACTTTCATACGAATGATAAAACACAACTATAGTCCAGAATGAAGGATGGAAGAGGAGGGAGAGGGAAGGGGAGAGGGGAGGCCAGAGTGCTAACTCTCTCCAGCCAACAAGTTCAAAAATTTGTACTTTTCACTGAAGCCCCACCCCATAACAGATTCATAATGCCGTGTCTTTTGCTTATGGTTGTGTGAGAAATCCATGGGTTTCCATCTGCTTCCCAGGATTTCTCATAGCAGATTCACCTGAGGCCAGGCCACCCCTCTCCAAACTAGCAGGCGGTACTGTTGGCTAAACCTTCAGGAGGGGCACACTGAGCCTCTCCGCAGAGTGGGAAAATTCCCCCCAGCAGTAGACAAGCTCTGAGGAAGGAAACCCTGCCTGGCTAATGTTAGTGTAGTTGACCGACAGCTTCCTTTCATAGTGGGGGGCAGGGCATTCCCAGTTCCCCAAGCTATACAATGCAGAGGTCCCTCAGAATTCCCACCAGGTATGTTGAGAGGGCAGGAGTTGTCTCCCTTTCCTCCTGTGGCCTGCAATGGATCTCACTAGTTAACTGTGAGAGAGAGCATGGCCTCTGTAACCCTTGCTTCAGCATTGCTATGAGGGCTGGGTAGGGTCCAAAGCTCCATCATGTTTTCTGGTGCCTAGGAGTGGGGCAGCCCCTGCAAGAAATCAGAGCTGGACTAGCACTTTAACTCGCCTGCACAAGGAAGCAGGCCTCTTCAGGGGGCAGTGTCAACGAAAGAATGATAGGGTATGCGCTGTGGTCACAAGGCTTTTGCAGCCCAAATTGCTCTGTGTAGTGCCAGGTGGGAGGGATACCCAGAGGAGGATACTCCTAGGTGCAGGAAAACTGGGTCTCTTGCCCCTCACGGCCTTCCCCTGTGGAGTGAGAGATCCTGTGTTTCGCTGCTACTCAGGAGAGGCCCCAGGTTGGGGAGAGGTTCCCCTTTACCCTTCTATTCAGCACCAGGCTCCTCTGAGACTGGTCCACTCCGTAGCTGTCCTCAGTTCTCTCTCCCTTCCTCTTTCTCCACTTGATCCTTACTGTTTGTCTCAGTAGGGTTGCTGAGCACCTTAATTTCTTCTCCCAAGAAGAAATTGCAATCTACCACCCAATTTCAACTACTCTGAGTTCACTTCAGTCTAATTTTCCTCCCTCTGGATCGCAGGTTCTGGTGAAAGCTGCCTCTAGTCAGCCATCTTGTCCCCTCCCAGCTGAAAGTCTCTTCTTTCTATTTTTTAAATACATTATTTCCCTATTTTTTTTTTTTTTTTGAGACAGAGCCTCAAGCTGTCCCCCTGGGCAGAGTGCCGTGGCATTACAGTTCACAGCAACCTCCAACTCCTGGGCTCAAGCGAGTCTCCTGCCTCCGCCTCCCAAGCAGCTGGGACCACAGGCGCCCGCCACAACACCCGGCTATTTTTTGGTTGCAGCCATCATTGTTGTTTTGGCAGACCCGGGTCTGGGCTGGGGATTCGAACCCGCCACCTTAGGTGTATGTGGCTGGAACCATAGACGGGTTGAGCTATAGGCGCCGAGCCTATTCCTCTATTTTAAATAAATTACTTTACTCATTTTTAGCTTAGATTTTCTCACACAAGGTACCTATCAACTTTAATTTTGTTAGTTTATATGTAATGCAGGTTTTTTCCTTTGGCTAATTGCAACATTTTCTACTTATCATTACTTTTAATAATTTATGATGAGCCTTGGGATATTTTTTTGTGCTTGAGGTTTGTTGAGCTTCTTGGATGTTTAGATTTATAGTTTTTATAAAATCTGAAAAATTGGGGGCCATATTTTCTTCAGGGGCTTTTGTTAGTTTCTACCTCTCTTTCTTCTCCATTGATGACTCCCATTCCATGCATATTAGACTATGTTGTCCCATGGCTCACCAATGCTCTGTTCACCCTTTTTCATTCTTTTAACTTTTTCTGTGTGGTTCATTTTAGATACTGTCTTTTGCTAGGTCTTCCAAGTTTGTAATACATTTTTCTGCAATATATAATCTGTTATTAACCCCATCCACTATATTTTTCATCTCTTTTATTGTACATGTTAGATTTAGAACTTTTTGTCTTTCATGTCTCTACTTAACATGGTCCTTCTTTTCTCTAGCTTCTTATATACATGGAACAAAGATACGTGATATCCCATTTTACACCTAATGGCTTCAATGTCTTTGTCTACTAATTCTGCCAACTATGTGATTTGTATCTGGTTTTTTTTTTTTTTTTTTTGAGACAGAGCCTCAAGTTGTCCCCCTGGGTAGAGTGCTGTGGCGTCACAGCTCATAGCAACCTCCAACTCCTGGGCTCAAGCAAGCCTCCTGCCTCTGCCTCCCAAGTAGATGGGAGCACAGGCACCTGCCACAACACCTGGCTATTTTTTGGTTGCAGCCATCATTGTTGTTTGGTGGGCCTGGGCTTCATTCACCTTAGGTATATGTGGCTGGCGCCCTAGCCACTTGAGCCACAGGTGCCGAGCTGATTTGTATCTATTTTGATTGATGGATTTTTCTCTTTATTATGAATAATATCTTCCTGCTTTTTTGCATGCTTGGTAATTTTTTTATTAGATGCCAGACATTTATACTTTTACCTTTTGGGACACTGGATATATTTGTATTCTTACAAAGAGTTTTGAGCTTTGTTCTGTATATGGCTAAGTTACTTGGAAATAGATTCTTTTTTTCAGGTCATGTTATTAAGCTTTGTTAGGCAAGATAAAAGCAGCCTTTAGTTTAGGGCGAATAGTGAGGCATACCTTTCTTAGTACTTTACCTGGTTCCTCATCATTAATAAAATTTTTTGGCTCTGACTGGTGGGAACAAGAATATGGTATGCAGAAGTCTAAGATGTTTCCCAGTACCCACACTATTATATAATACCTTCTTTTGAATGTGGTTATGAACTGTAAATGTAAATATGACAAGACAGTCACTGCTGTGATTAACTTATGTTACATGACACAGTTGTTGTTAAGACTGATTACCCTGGGTGGACATGATGCAATCTGATGAGTTCTTAAAAAGGAGTAGGTGCTTCTTGACAAAAGAAATTTGAAGCATTCAAAGGATTAAACATGAGAGAGATGCATGGTTTTGAAGACGAAAAGGGCCACATTGCAAGAACCTAAGATTAGCCTCTAGGATGAGAGCAACTCCTGCTAATAGCCACTGAGAAAATGGTACCTTAGACCTACAACTGTAAAGATCTCAATTCTGCTAATAACTTGAATGAGCTTTGAAATGGACTCTGCCCAAAAGCCTCCAGAAAGGAACCTAGCCCATCTGACACACTGGCAACAACCTGTGAGACCTTGAGCAGAAAATTTAGCTAACCCATGTTGGGACTTCTGACTTAAAAAAAAGAAATTCTGAACTAATACATGGGTATTTTTTTAAGCCACTAAGTCTATGCTAATTTGTCACATAGCAATTGAGAATTAATATAAGGAACTATTTTTGGCTTTATGGGACCTCTGAGGAGTTTTTTTTTCCCCAGTATTATTATATCCTTTTGGCTGACTCTCTTCTTGGCCTTAAGTTTTTTTTCCGCACATGCATATGCTGATCAATACTCGATGGAAGACTCAAGTCCATTTTGACTTGACTCAAGGTGGAAGACTTCATATGGATATTTGGAGTTCTATAAGTATCTCTCTTTTCCAGCACTCTGCCTTGAGAACTCTAATCTCCTTGGCCTCCTTGGACTCCAAACTCTATTTACTTAACTCAGGGAAGTTGTTAAGTTTTGCTTAAGATTCTTCTCTCTGCACTTTAAAGATTCTCTCCAGACTGTCCATATGGCTCATTTATTTCCTATCTCCTATCTTCCTTTGTCTCACTGGTTGATGTCCAATGCCTTGAAAACTGTAGTTTCATATGTTTTTGTCTGTTTTGTAGTTGTTTTAAGACAAAAGTAAAAGATGTAACTCTTTTTTAGTAGTGTCATATATAATTTTTAGTTGGTAGTGTTCTAGTTTTATATTTTAAAAATAAACATCCTGCTAAACATTTTTCTCTTTGGCTCCATGTGCATTATACTTCTTGCTAGTTTCCATGGCATTTAGCATGATACCTTACTATAGTGAGAACTCAATAAACATTTGACTTTTATTTTTATAGTTTGATTTTTAAAACTCATCATTTATTTGCAGCAAATTTTGAGAAATATTATAGGAACTATTGCTTGATTTCACTTTAGTTTCCAAAGTATCGTTGCATAACTACACCCAAATTAGATAATTATATGAGTATATATATGTAAATATGAATGTATGGTTTACCATCTTAGTCTCGTTTACCCTGAGAACAGATCCTAAGATTAAGGCTACTGGATAGTTTATTTGGAGGTGTAATTCCAGGAAGAATGTGTTCACAAAAAGCAGAATGGAATAGGGAAGGAGGAAAAGAGCCAATTCAACGTAAAGAGAGTTGGGCACCCACTATAGAAGATTGATGCTCAATCCACTTGGAATCTTCTGTAAAATGTTAAGAAATGAGTCTCATAACTGTAAGCTCAAGGATCAAAGGGAGAAATCATTTATCTACTGCCTCCTTCCCCATTGATCAAGAGGGGCTCCATATGTGTTAAACTCTCTTACATCTCCTGGTTGTCCATGTATGAATGCAGAAGAAGTTCCTACTGATAGAGTCAAAGAAGCCCCAGAAGAGGAAGTGAGAAGTGTATGACACCAACTGAGGAGAGGCATTGTCAAACTGCACCTGTGTGAAGCCAAAGTTTGAATGGAACTAGTTGCTACAGTAGTGTCTAGAGTAAGAAGAAACTAAAAGGATTTTAGAATGGTATAAAGGGGTTACCCAATAAACATATCATTCCATAACTTATTTAACAATATAATCTATTATTAGTTTTTAACTGTCTTTTAAATTGATATCCAAAAAATTTTGAATAGCCTCAAGCTCTAAAAGACTAAGGACTTTCAGGAAGTGATGAGAAGAAGCCACTAGAAAAGAATGTGCCCAAATAAGAAATAATATACTTGGAAACAGAATAGTTATTTTTTTTTAAGTGTCAGAGTTCTACTTCCGGCCAAGATGTAATAATAGGAGCCAGATTTATCCTCTTGCCTGAAACAACTAAATAACTGGGCAAAAATATATGAAACAATTATTTTCAAGATGCTGGATTTCAGGCAATGAAGTAAAATGATCCATAAGAAACAAGAAATAAATATGGTGAAGCTCATTATTGCTCAGATTACTGCCTTGAGTGAGTTTCTGTCCTATGGTAATAGAAGGAAACCAAGTAGGATGTGGTGGACTTTGTGACTAAAAAGACTCTTGGCTGAGCATCTAAAAGTACCAAGGAAGCTAGAGTTCACAAGACAGATTCCTTGAGAGGAGAGCACATGGAGCTATTATTTTAAAGATCTGCGGATGTCCCCCCCCCCAAGTATTTAGCTGAGTACTGAGCAGTGCATGTGTGTGAGGAAACTAACGAGGACTGAAGAAAGAGCCACCTGAGAAGATTAGTATTACAAAAGCAAGACCTAAAAGGATCAAACTGTTCCTAAGTAATTTATCCATATCCCAGAGAAAAAGCTTAAGAATATTTATGGGAATACACAAATAACCAGCACTCAAAAAGGTAAAATTCACAAAGTCTGGCATCCAACAAAAAATTTACCAGGCATACAGGGAAGAGGAAACTTGAATTTAAGATGAAGAAAAAAAAAGAAATCAATAAAAACTAATCCAGAACTGACATAGATGTTACAATTAGCAGACAAAGATAATCAAATAGCTATTATAACTACTACATATGATTAAAAAGTTGAGAGACATAGAAGACTGAAAAAAGACTGGACTCAAATTTCTAGTTACAAAAATTACAAAGTGAGAGGTGAGTTAAAAGTGTAATGAATGTTATTAGGGGAATATTATACTTTACAGAAGAAAAGATTGGTGAACTCGAAGACATAGCAGTAGAAATTAAGCAAAATGAAGCACAGAGAGAAAAATATTGCAAGAAAATGAAAAGCACATCAGTGAGCTGTAGGACAACTTATAATACTTTAATATATGCAATAGAACCTCCACAATTGACCACTTCCCTACATTGACCACCTCTTTAAGTTGATCTAATTTTTTTAATTAAATAATAGCTGTGTACATTAATGCAATTATGGGGCACAATGTGCTAATTTTATATATCATCTGAAACACTTTCATCAAACTGGGTAACATAGCCTTCACGGCATTTTCTTAGTTACTGTGTTAAGACATTTATACTCTACTTAGTAAATTCAACATGTATCCTTATAAAATGCACTGTAGTTGTGTTCCTACCAATTACCCTCTCTCCACCCATCCTCCCTCCTCCCCTCCCTTTCCTCTCCTCTTTCCCCTTCTTCTTGGGCTTTAGTTGGGTTATACTTTTCATATGAAAGCTATAAATTGGTTTCATAGTAGGACTCAGTACATTGGATACTTTTTCTTTCATTCTTGAGATACTTTGCTAAGAAGAATATGTTCCAGATCCATCCATGTAAACATGAAAGAGGTAAAGTCTCCATCCTTTTTAAGGCTGCATAATATTCCATGGTGTACATATACAGTTGATCTAATTTTCATAGACTGAACATGCACCACATGCACATTAGGCCTGATTTGTTACAGTCCCTTGGGTGGTCAACTCACAAAGGTTCTACTGTAATTATAGTAGTGTAAAGAGAAGAAAGATAGGGAAATAGTGGCCTAAAATTTTCCAAATTTTATAAAAACCAAGAATGCCCAAAACCCCCAAACAAAGGAATATGAACAAAATTAGACCAAGGAACACCATAAGCTGCTCAGAACTAGATATAAAACGAAAATCTTAAAAGCAGCCACAGAAAAATGATACATTACGGACAGAGGACCAAAATTAAGGTTTTTAAGGATTTTTTTTTCAGAAACAATGCAAGTGAGAAGATAGTGGACTAACATCTTTGACGTATTAAAAAAGAAAGACTGATGATGTAGAGTTATATATCCAGTGAAAGTATTTTTCAAAAATGAAGACAGAATAAGTACTCTAAATACTTACAAAGAAATATTCACAACAGTACTAGTTTCAGCAGCCAACAAATGAAAACAAACCCCATGTCCATCAACAGATGAATGGATAAACAAATTGTGGCATATACACACAGACATGAAAAAGAGTGAGGTAGTGATACATGCTACAGCACAGATGACTCTTGAAATCATTATGCTAAGTGAAAGAAGCCAGATACAAAAGACCACATATTATATGGTTTTATTTATATAAAATATCCAAAATACATGAGTTCATCAGGACAGAAAAGAGAGTAGGCTGGAAGGAATGAGGAATGGGAGTGATTACCTAACAAAGACAAGATTTCCTTTTAAAGGGATTAATATGTATTGGAACTAGATAGAGATGGCTGTTGTACAACATTGTGAATGTACTAAATGACACTGAATTTTACTTCAATAAAAAATGTCTCAGTTGACCATGGACTGCAAGACTTGCTATAACAAAGAGGCAAATTATCCCAAATTTAAATATAGATTTAATATAGTTCCCATTACAATTACAGCAAAATGTTTTCAATATAGACAAGATTATTTTAAAATTTATATGGAAAAGGAATGGGACTAGAATAGTAAAAAACAATTTTGAAAAAGAAAAAAAGGGAGAAGTCCAGCTCTCTGATTTAAAGATTTATTTATTATATAGCAACAATCGTCAATACTACTTGGTGTTGGTAGGAGGATAGAAACATAGGTCAATGGAAGTGAATAGAGAACCCAGAAACAGACTCACACAAATGTGATCAACTGCTTTTTCATAAAAATGCTAAACCAATTTAATGGAGGAAGCATCGTTTTGCAACAAATGGTGTGAAAAACATTCAATATCTATAAGCAAAAAGAAAAGAAATTTCTTTGACTTACACTTCATGCTTTATACAAGTATCACTTCAAAATAGAGCACTGATTTAAGTGTAAAATGTGAGCCCATATAAATTTTAGGGGGAAAAAAACAGGAAAAAGGGGCAGTGAAGACATCAAAAGCATGGTCCATAAAAGAAAAAAAAAACTGATAAACTGGATATTATCAAAATTAAACATTTGTTCTGCAAAAGACCTTGTTGAGAGGATGAAAACATAAGCTACAGACTGAGAGAAATCTTTAAAATCTTTGCAAACCCAAAGCAGTATCTAGAATGTATAAAGAACTCTGGAAAATCAACAATAAATTATCCATTACAAAATGGACAAAAGTTACAAACACATTTCACCAAAGAGAACATACACATGCAAAATAAGCACCTGAAAAGACATTGAACATCATTTAGCCATTGGAGTAATGCAAACAAAGTGATAATGCAATATTACTACACATGTATCAGAATGGCTGAAAAAATAAGAAGTAAGAAATAAATTTACCTTTCCCTTTATTCACACCTAATGGGTACAATGCATACTATCTGGCTGATGGGCACGCTTACAAATTTGACTCAAACAGTACTAAAGCAATTTATGTAACCCAATAAAATAATAAGAAATAAGAAGCCTGAAATTTAAAAAATAGCAATAACACCAAATATTGGCTGGTTGTGGAGAAGCTGAATCACTCATACATTGGTAGTGGGAATGTTAAATGGTACAGTCACTGTAAAACAGCTGACAGTTTTTGAAACATGTAACTATAATACCACACAACCCAGCAACTTTTCTCCTGAGTATGAAACCTATATACAAATCCTTACAGCAGCTTCATGCATAATGGTCCAAACAACTCAGCCGTCTTTCAATGGTTGGTGGTTAAACAAATTGCTTTATACAAACATCATCTCAAAATAGATCATGGACTGAAGTGTAAAATGTGAACCCACATAAATTCCACCTTCATGCTGTGGAATACTATCAGCAATAAAAAGGAATGAATTATTGATACAATGTGACAACTTAAATGAGTCTACAAAGAATTATTCTGTGTGGGAAAAAAAGCCAATCCCAAAAGGTTATAGACTGTACTATTCCATTTATATATTATTCTTAAGATAGTAATATTATAGAAATAAAGAATAGATCAGTGATTGCCAGGGGTGTGAGGGGCAGTGTGGCAAGTGGGAGGAGGGGAGATGAATGTGGCTACAAAAATGAAACATGAGGAATCCTTGTGATAATGAAAATATTCTGTATCAAACAGTTTTCAAGATGTCATCATTGAGGAACTTGGTAAAGGATACATGAGGTTTCTTTTTTTCTTATTTTTTTTTTTTTTTTTAGACAGAGCCTCAAGCTGTTGCCCTGGGTAGAGTGCCATGGCATCACAGTTCACAGCAACCTCCAACTCCTGGGCTTAAGCGATTCTCTTGCCTCAGCCTCCCAAGTAGCTGGGACTACGGGACCTACTACAATGCCCGGCTATTTTTTGATTGTAGTTGTTATTGTTGTTTGGCGGGCCTGGGCTGGATTCGAACCCGCCAGCTCTGATGTATGTGGCTGGCACCTTAGCTGCTTGAGCTACAGGCGCTGAGCCTGTACTATTTCATAACAATTGTATGTGAATCTACTATTATATAAAAACAAAAGGTTTAATTTGTAAAATTTCTTAAAAAGCAAAATACTTTGTCAGATATAAAAAAAGCAAAAGTATTTATCATAAGAAATTCTGTCCACATTGATCTATAGACTCATTATAATCCCAGTCACAATGTGAGCAGGCATTTTTGTAGGAAATCATGACAAACTGATTCTAAAGTTCATATAAAACATAGAGCAGGTAATTTACTGGAGGAATTGTATCAAATATTTAATAGGGAAACAATATTAATTCTATATAAACTCTTTCCAAATATTGGAGAGAAAGGAATACTTTCCAACTCATTCTTAAGATTGAGCATTATTGTGATACAGAAACCATGAAATGATCTTTAAGGGAAAGGAAACTATAGATCAAGATCCCTCATGACATAGATGCAAATTTTCTCAACACACTTTTATAAAAATAAATCCAATAATATACAAAAATAATAAAACAAAAAAAAATAAAAAAGAAAAATAATAATAATATGTGACAAAGTAGAGATTAGCTCAGGCATGCAAAGTTGATTTAACATTCAAAATCCATGTCTCTAGCAGATTAAAAATGTTTTTTGGTCATTTCAGTAGATCTAATGTGATAATTTGACAAAATCCAAAATTTCTGATTAAAAACTCCATCAAAGTAGGAGTAAAAGTATACTTCTTCAATGTGATAAAAAAAAAATCTACTAAAAAACTTACAGCTAGCACTATACTTAAAGGTGAAAGACTGAATGCTTTCCTTCTAAACTTAGGAACAGATTAGGATATTCCTTCTCACTACTTCTGTTCAACATTGTACTACAGGGCATATATAGATGGCAAATAAGCACATGAAAGGATGCTCAACATAAATAGTTTAGGGAAACGCAAAATTAAAACCATAAGAAGATTCCTGTACATACCTAATAGAATATCTAAAATTACATCATAACAAGTGTGGTGAGGATGTGGAGCAACTGGCATTTGGCTGGTGGGAATGTAAACTGGTACAACCACCTTGGAAAATAATTTGTTAGTTTTCTAAAAAGTGCAACTTACACCCTCATAGCTATTCTACTCCTAGGTATTTACTCAAGAGAAAGGAAGGTACATTTTTGTACATAGGCTTGTGTATAAATGTCATAACAGTTTCATTTATTTATTTATGAGAACCGAAAATTGGAAACAATCCAAATTTCCATCTATAGGTAAATGACTGAATAAATTGTAATATAACCTAAATGAATGCATTATTGATACATTAATCAACATGGATAAATCTCAAAATAAATATGCTAAGTGAATACAGAAATCAAAGCATACATACATTTAGATAACTTTCCAAAGAATGCAAACTTATTTATAATGACAGAAAGTACATTAGTGTTGTTTACTGTATATCAATTATACCTCAACAAAGATTTAAAAACCCTAAAAAATTCATGGAAAATAAATAATGTTGTATTTAAAGAGAAACTCATAGACTCAGACCTAAAAAGAATAAAAGCATTTTTATAAATCAGGGGTGTCCAACCTGCAATCCATTGGCCACATGTGGACTGGGCTGGCTATGAATGTGGCCCAATACAAAATCATAAACTTACTTAAAATATCATGAGATATTTTTGTGACTTTTTTTGGTGGAACTGAATTGCGTGGTTCTTGAGCATGAACTTTGTAGACAACATTGTATCACAATGTCATGTAAAATAAACATACATATGCTCTTGCTATTTGCATGTACATGTGGCTTCAGTTTTGCAGTGGTGTGTGACTTGCAGGGTGTTTTATCTTTGAAGCACAGACAGTTGAATTGATACCATCAGACGTTATATGTACTAATGGTACTGGACAAGGCAGTGATTATCAACTTTAACTTTAACCTAGTATTGCAATATTAGGTGTTTAATGTTATTTAGAAGTCAGGAAAGCATTCTTATTTGATTATTAAGGGTACTTCCACACCTTGGCTGCCCTTCACACGCCACCTGCCATGCTTTAAAATTGCCTCTCCACCTTGCTCTGCATGGCCAGCAGAGATGTGGAAAGGCCCAAACCTTGCTTTCTATCTTCCTGTTAATTAATTTTCATAACAAAAGTAAATATAGTCTCTTATCTATTATTTTTTTAATTCTAGCATGGTTTCTTCAATGTCTCAAAAGAAAACAGAACCCCCCAAAAGAAAAATTACAGTTGAAGGAAGATTGTTCAATGAAAAGTACATAGATGACTACTTTTTTGCCAAGGCAAATAGGCACCTTACTTACTTTGTGGGGAATGTGTGCAAGTTTTCAAAGACTATGAGTTGAAAGGCATTATATGCAAAAACATACTGCCAAATTTGGTGGGTATGAAGGATTGTATCATTAGGACAAAATAGCAGAACTGGAAAAAAGTCTGTCTTCACAACAAAATTATTTTTAAAGTTACAACTCAGATTTTATTGTAAAAGCTACATATGTGGCATATTTGATAGCAAAAAGAAAATCAAAAACATTTACTGATGGTGAATTTATTAAGCAATGTATGGAAAGTATGGCAGATATAATTTGTTTTGCAAAAAAGGGATATTTCTAAAATCATTTTGTCTCTCCAGACTATAGTAAGGCAAATCAAAGATATTGGAAAATCTATTGAGAGACGTTTGAAGAATAAATTTGCTAATTTTTAATTTTATGCTTTGGTCATGGATAACAGCACTGATGCTACAAATGTGGCTCAACTTGCTGTTTTTATTAGAGGTATTGATGACAAATATAGTGTCATTGAAGAAGTGGCTTCTTTAGTGCCATTAAAAGACATAATTAAATCAAGATATTTTATATGAAGCAGTAAAAAATATGTTAGAGTGATTTTCTTTGTCCATGGTCAACATACCTGGTATAGATACCAATGGTGCCTCTGTGATGGTAGGTAAAAGAGAATGACTTGTAAAAGATGATGCAATTACACCTTAAAATTCATGTTTGATGAAGTATCATTGCACAGTACATCAAGAAAATTTACGTGCAAAATCTTTAAAAATGGACAGACTCATTCATATCATCAAGACTGAATTCCATAAGGGCCATCAACAATTCCAGGAATTCCTTAAAAGTATTGATGTTGACTATGGCTGCATCATTTAATTTTAGGAAGTAAGATGTCCAAGTCAAGGCCAAATGTTGAAAAGATTTTATGATTTGCAACATGTTATCATTTATGGTATCAAAAACCAAATTTGTGCCAGAACTTAATGATGAAAACTGGCTTACAGACTTAGCATTTTTAGGGATTTAACCACTCATTCAAAAGAGTTAAAAGTGCATCTTCAAGGTGAAAAACAACTCCTCAATACAATGTTTTAAACTATAGCAGCATTCCAAATGAGACTAAAATTATGACAAGCTGAAATTAAGGCAAACAATTTTATGTATTTCCACACTTTGGCTAAACATAGTCTTGTGAACAGCAAAAGATATGCAACCTTGCTCTTCAATTTGAGACAAGAATTTGAAAACAGATTTCAAGATTTCTGGGAAAACAATATTTTGGTGCATTTGCAACTCCATTTTCAGTCGGCAAAAGTATTTTACCTGCCAATTTTCAAATGGAATGCAGAGCACTACAGTCTGACATTCAAAGAGAAATTTGATCATGTGCCTTTGCTAGACTTTTATAGTCCTGTCTTCCCAGAGACAAATATCCCTCACTTTACAATCATGCCTTATTCATGCCTCATTTTTTGGCAGCACCTACATTTGTGAGCAACCATTTTCAAGAATGAAGCACATTAAGAGTAAAATTAGAACCAAAATATCTGATGAGCACCTTGAGAACTCACTGAGAATTGCAACTACTTCCATCAAATCAGATATTGATGCATTAGTTTCTCAAATACAAGGTCAAATATTCTTCTAGTTTTTATGCTGCCCACTTTTCTTTTACTTTTTGTTTTTCTTTCGAGACAAAGTCTCAGTTTGTCGCCCTCGGTAGAGTGCTGTGGGTCACAGCTCACAGCAACCTCCAACTCCTGTTATTTTACTTTTATAATAAAAAGTACCCCCCAAAATCCCAAAGATGTTTTATTACTTAGATATGTGCATTTTCTATATTAGTGATTGCAAACTTAGGACCTGCTAAATGATTTTAAAAGACTCTCTGAACCGGCCACTACATAATTGGGATTATTATGTGAGGATTTTTTTGCTTATCTGTGGTGGCAGATATCACAAAAACTTATGCACGGACCTTTTTTTTCCTGATCTGCTTTTCTTTGTGTATTTAATGTTTGGCCCAAGACAACGCTTCTTCCAGTATGACCCAGAGAAACCAAATGATTGGATAATCCTGGTATAAACAAATTGGATAGAAAACAAAGGCTAGCAACAGCTGAAGCAAGAAAGACATGAATTTAAAATTAGAACAAATTCAGTGATAGCACTAATGGCTTGTAGTAACACTCATGAGTTAGCTCTAAAAAAATTACATTATGTAAACGTTATTATATATTATGAAATGGAGGATTACTCTTGCAATAAAATATATAGGCAGGAGCATTATAAAATTATAGAATATTATATATAAGTATACACTAAGAAATTAGAAAAATCTTTTTCTAAAAAATGAGAAATTGTATTCCCATGTCTAAGAAATTTATGAAAATATTAAATTAAATAATACAAACATCTAGGGAGAGAGGATTAACAGTGAGTTCTTTTAAATATTTAATATATAGATAATTTTATGTCATTTTAAAAGTTTCAGAGCACAGTAGCAAAAACTAAACAAAAACCTAATCTCTTAGGTACTCTGCATCAGGCAGGTGCTGTTCTGAACTTCTGATATATATGAGCTCATTTAATCCTCTAAAACCCTTTTTCAGGTAATTACTATTTTCATTGTGTATCACAATTGAGAAAACTAAGACACAGGAAGGTTAAGCAAATTGCCCAACATCACCCATCACATGAATGAACAAAGTGGTGAACCTTAGATTCAAACCTTGGCAATCTGGCTCTAGAATTGGTACCCTTCATCACCAAACTAAAAATAGAAAGCTGCTTTAGCTATTTTTTGAAAATTATATAAAATTCATTCCATAAAGGATAAGAATTATGTGAGAAGAAAAATGATATTTAATATCACTTATATTTGTATATGCAAGTGTCTTAAATAAAATACCATTAACTCAAATACAACAGCACATTAAAAGGTCAACTTGCTGTAACCAAGTAGACTACATCACAGCAATAAAAAATAGTTAAATATTTAAAATCAATTAAGATGCTGCATCTTTAGGCATATGATCTTCACATTAAATGCCAACAATATATTAGATAAACTCTACTCATTTCTTATGAAAGTACTTCAAAAGTTAGCAGTATATGAACACTTTCTTAGAAAGAAAAGATCTATTTCAAATAAATAGCTAACATCACTCTTAAAAGTGGAAAGTGGAAAAGTGTTCATGTTAAACCATTTGTGAAGCAAGGATGACCAGTGACAGGAGAATATGTCCCAAAGGTCATAAAATACATAGCAGAAATAAAAAGTAGTACTACCAGATAGGATAAAATTACTGAAAAATATAATTCTTATGTTCCAGATGATAAAATAGTCTACCTAGAAAAGCCAAGAGAACAATTTCTAAAGACTACTTAGAGTCAATAAAACAATTTAGAAAAGTTATGGACATAAGATAAATATATAGAAAACAGATTTCTGGTAAATCAGCAATAACTATTTAGAAAACCTAATGGAAGAAATCACTTTTATAATAACATTAAAATCTCCTAAAAGACCTGGGAATGACCATGGGTTGAAATCTGTAGTAACTATTTGAAGAACACTACAAAATCAGCAAGACAGAAAAATGAAGATATATGGAGAAAAAGTACTATGTTCTTTTATAGAAAATTTGAATATAGTTAAGATATCAGTTTTTCCCACTTCCAAATTAAATTGCAAGTTAAACATAATATGAATAAAAGATCTCAATAAGATTTGAAGAGAATTTAATAAAATGATTTTAAAATATCTGAAAATATAAATATATAAAAATGGTTGTAAAATGTGAAAATGTTAATAAGCAGAGACTCTCCCTTCCATAATATAAAAGTTATAGTTGAAATTGAGGGTTAGTAACATAAGAATAAATTGCAGACTTATAAAACAAAGAACGGGCTTGTGCATGCATGCATGCATGCATGTGTGTGTTTGTGTGTGCACGTATGAGAGAGAGAGACTATAAAAGCAACATTAAAAATTAATAAGGGAACTTTAATTTTTCTGGTGATAAAGGAATAACAAGGTCCAAATTTGCCCTCTCACGTTAAACAATGAAAAACTAGAAGACAAACTTATGAAACAATGGTATTCAGATATTGGCAGATAAGTAGAGCAGGGCTCATTTCTGAGAAAAAGTGAAGTGAGCTTTATGATTGTCCTAGATTACTGTCTAGTGACAGTATCCATGTTACAGTTAAGGGAGGGAGAACCCAAGGAGAGAGCCTGGTGGTCTTACCAACTTGAGAAGACAAAGATTGAGATTCAGGGAGGCCAAGAAGTCTGAAATTTATGGAGCAGAGTCCTAAAATGAGGGAGCTGCACAAAGAGAGAGCTCTGATTATCTGTAGAGGGGTCAACTATAGATTTTGGCCAAGTACTGATCTTCTAGTGGGCAAGAAAAAGTTACCCACATCTGGGTAAAGAGCCATTGGAAGGCAGTAGGACAAAAATTTCCAGAGTTCATCAAGGGCTGGAAATAATTTATATTTCCTCCAGCCAGAGGCAAAAGGCCATGTGCTAGGTGAAGGGCATTGGGTAGAGAGTCCTCAGGAGTATATTGTTTTTCTTAGTTGTAAGGTTAAATTGGCCCTAGACCAAAAACTGTTCTTGGTCTACACTAACAAGCTTAAATGCAATCTCAGATGACTCCAAGTACCTTAATGATATACCAGAACAAAATCTAATACTATGTAAAGGAATACCAAAAAAAGTTGCACTAAATAAAATCCAAAATGTCCAACATTCAATCAAAACTTCTCAGGTATGCATGGAGGCTAAATATGACCCATAACTGGGTAATAAGTCAATCAATATAAATGAAGTCAGAAATGAGAGTGATGATAGAATTAGGGAACAAGAATATTAAAACAACTAACAGAAATGAATTCATACGTTGAAGAAGGCAGAGGAAAACATGAACATGATGAGGAAAGAGGATATTAAAAAGGTCAAAGAATGGCTCATGGCCTGGAGCTCAAGCAGCTAGGGCCCCAGCCACATATACCAGAGCTGTTGGGTTCGAATCCAGCCCTAGCCTGCCAAACAACAATAACAACTACAACCAAAAAAAAAAAAAAATAGCTGGGCCTTGTGGTGAGCGCCTATAGTCCCAGCTACTTGGGAGGCTGAGGCAGGATAATCACTTAAGTTCAGGAGTTGGAGGTTGCTGTGAGCTGTGATGCCACTGCACTCTACCCAGGACAACAGCTTGAGACTCTCTCTCAAAAAAAAAAAAAAAACCACTGGATGAGATTATTAGCCAATTATATGTTGCAGAAAAAAAGATTAGCAAATGTGAAACAAGAAAAATTGATTAATCAAATTTGATCAAAATGTATAATTTTGTCGTTCAAAAGATGGTTTAGAAAATTAAAAGATAAGCCACAAACTGGGAGAAAATATTCGTAAATCACACATGGATATATATATAGAATATATGAAGAACTTTTCAAACTTGACATTAAGAAAACAAGAAAGAACATTAGAAATGGGCCAAAGACATGAACAGAGACTTAACCAAAGAAGATGTTCAGCAGGTAAATAAACAAAGTCAAAAAGAGTTCAACATCATTTGCCATCGAGGAAATGCAAATTAAAGCCACATGTGCCATCATTACACACCCATTACAATGGCAAAAATAAAATTAAAAAATATATATCAAGTGCTGGCTAGGATTTAAAGCAACTGCTGGAAATGCAAAATGGTATAGCTCCTTTGGAAACAGGTTTGGGAATTTCTTAAACATACTTACTATATGAAGCAGGAATCCCATAACTAAGTATATGCCTAAGAGAAATGAAACATGTTCACACAAATAGGGTATTCTAACATTTGTGGTAGCTTTATTAATGGTAGCCCCAAATTGGGAAGAATTCCAAATGTCAATCAAATGGCAAATAGATAAACTTATACATTCATACAATTGATTACTACTCACTGCTACAAAGGAACAAACTATTGATACATGCAACCACATGGATGACCCTCAAAAGCACCAGGTTAAGTGAAAGAAGACAAAAGAAGACAAAAGAAGTGTGTATGATCTACTCATGTGACATTCTGGAAAAGGCAAAACTATAGTTACAGAAAGCAGATCAGTGCATGCCAGGGGTGTGGGAAGGGGAATGATTGCAAAGGGGCATATGGGAGCCTTTTGGGATGCCGCAGATGTTCTAGATCATAATTGAAGTGGTTAAATGACTGTATATTTACCAATACTCATCTAATTTTACACTTAAGATTGGTGGATTTCGTTGTATGTAAATTATGCCTTAATTAAGCTAGTTTTAACAAAATTAATGAGTCTTCTGATGTGATACCCTGATAAAGATACAACATCACCTGTATAGTTTTTCTAACAAAAAGATGTAACGAAGATCTGTTCTTGAATAAACTCTCAGACTAGCCAGACGAGGAGATAGTCTACAAGACAATTGACTTGAAATGTTAAAAAACTGTCATCATGAAAGACAAAGAAAGGAGACTAAAGAGCCACAACAACTGACCACAATGTATAATCCTTACTTGGATTCTATGTCAGGAAAATTAAAGCTATGAAGGACGTAACTGGAAGAATTGAGGAAATTTGAATATGCACTGGTGTCAGATAATAGTGTTGTATGAATGTTGCTTCCCAAGTGTTTTGTTGATGTAAGAAGAATGCCATTATTTTATTTTTTTATTAAATCACAAACACATAGATCATGTATAAATTACCCTTATTTAAAAAAAATATATAGTGAAGATTTGAGAGTAAAGTCAAAATGACTGCATCTGTTAAGAGGTTCAGGAAAACAAAACTGAACAAATACAAATACAAATAGAGAAAAAAAGAGTTAAATATGCCAAAATATTAACAATTGGTGAAGGGCATATAGGTATTAATTATACTATTATTTTCGTTTTTCTGTAATTTTGAAATTTTTCAGAATGAAAAGTTAAGAAATGACACGTATTAAAGTAATCTTAGTTTAAGGCTTTAAGATAGCTTATTATATGTTTTAAATAAAGATTTTAAAAAGTAATGATGCATATTGAGTCATATTGCTCTCACTAGAAATATTAATAAGCACTTAGAGAGCTAATATTTTTGTACCATTAACAAATAAAATAAAAACTGTAAGAGTAAAAAAAATTAGCAGGAGAAGACACACATTATTCAATACCTTGAATAGAGAAACAAATGTTCAGAAAATAAACCTATACAACCCACCTGAATGTTGATTATAAATAGTCATTGTCAAAATAAAACTATCAAAATTGAAGACTTGTCTATTAAATATATTGTAATGGAGGGCTTTCCAAGTATAAGATAAATTGAAAGCAATAGAAAAAAATTTATAGATTTGATAGTGAAATCAAAACATCAGAATGTCAAAAATGTAAAACTAGACAGTGAATATTTTAAGCAAACACAACAAATGATGGTTTATAAGACTTGTCTTTAGCATGCAAAACGTATGTCATGCACGTTTGATAAGGAATATTCTGTGACTAATGGAAATTAAGAACACAGTTGCAAAACAGAGAAACATTGTCAACAAACCGAGATTTAGTTAACCTTAAATGTAATCAAATAAGAGTAATTATATGAATACTATAATAATTTTCTATTCCCATGCAATTAGTGAAAGAAACTTTAAAAAGCAATAGTTTATTGCTGAGGAAAACAAGGAATCTATACTTTCTTTTATTTCTGGTAGGGATGTAAATTGGCACAGTCTTTATGAATAGCAATTGGGAAACATCTATTCAGAACCTTAATAGCCATTCTCTAGTAAGGCAACCTAAGAAAAAAATCAGAAATGCTGACCAAGATTTATGCACTAAATTCATCTCTGTAACATTATGTATAATAGTGAAAATATGGGAATAGCAGAAATGTTCTACAATTAAGAGCTGGTTAAATCTATCTCAATGCACACAAGAAAGCAATATGATGCAGCCATTAACAGGCTGCTTTTGAAATATTTTTAATGACATGAAAAATTGCTTAAGATACAATTACTACAAAGTATCTCAAGAATGGAAGAAAAAGTATCCAATGTACTCAGTCCTACTATGAAACTGATTTATAGCTTTCATAAGCTATAATCCAATTATAGCCCAAGAATATGGGGGAATGGGAAAAGGAGGGGAGGGGAGGGGAGGGGGAAGGATGGGTGGAGGGAGGGTAATTGGTGGGACCACACCTATGGTGCATCTTACAAGGGTACATGTGAAACTTACTAAATGTAGAGTATAAATGTCTTAACACAATAACTAAGAAAATGCCATGAAGGCTATTTTAACCAGTTTGATGAAAATATTTCAAATTGTATATAAAACCAGCACATTATACCCCATGACTGCATTAATGTACACAGCTATGATTTAATAATAAAAAAAGATACAATTACTAAGGGAAAAAGATTAGAGTTCAAAATTCTGTATCATAAAGATTTCAACTATTTTAAAGTTATATGCTTAGAAAAGGACTTGTAGAATATAGTCCAAAATTTCACAGTCATTATTTCTGGATAATAGAATTTTAACTCATTTTCGTTTTCTCTTTCTGTTTTCTTCAGAATATGTATCTTACCTATATTCAGAACATTGACACCTTTTTTTTTTAGTATTTTGACTTTTTTTATTAAATCATAGCTGTGTATATTAATACAATCATGGGGTACTATGTGCTGGTTTTATATACAATTGACAATATTATTAATGTGAATGAAATGTGGTCTCAGTTGGGAAAGGAAAGACCTGTACTTAAATCTTGATGCTGGGTTGGCCCTGGGACCATCTGATCTAACTTGTCCCATTCAGGATTCCCTTCTGTGGTGCCTCTGTCTGATGCTCCCTTATCTGTAGCAATTCTTCCGTGGCAGGGGTGAGTGCACAGGTATTTTGAGGGGAACCATTTTCTGATCCTGGTTCTTTGGAAGTTCTTTTCTATTGAGCTGACATTGAAGACTTTTCAATGTAATAAAGCTTCCCTCACTGTTCTTTGGCCAGCTAAGTGTGAATGTATTCCTCACTTCCAAATATCTGAAGACAGCCACATAGATCCCTACCTCAACTATTCTTCCTGTGTCATGGTTTTCAGATCATTTGAGATAATGGTCACCTTGGTAGCTATGCTACTCAAAGTGTCATCTGTAGATCAGCAGCATTGACATCATCAGAGAGCTCGTAAGAATTTAGAATCTCAGGCTCCACCCCAGACCTCCTGCTTGGAATCTGCATTTTAACAAGCTCCTCAAATGGTCTGTGTGCACATTAGAGTTCAAAAAGCACTGACCTTGATGAGGACACATGCTCATTTTCTGGCATTGCATATAATGGGTGCTCTCCAGACTGAAGAGTATTGCAATGTTCTTATGGCACAGAAAATGATTGTTAGAGCTTCTAATATGTTCATTCATCATAGAAACTAATATTTGTGGAGCTTTTTGCTTTATGCTAGCTACTGTTGTTAGGCACTGTTAGGTAGATGGCAAATGTGAAAAATTAAATCACAGCAAAGGTCTAAGACTTCAGGCCTCAGTGGCAGAAATGTCTGTCATAAGACGTAAGTGATAAATTTGCAAAAGAGATCATCTGAAAACAGGGTCGTTACAGATGAGCGGGCATGTATCTGGTAAGGATTAAATGCTCATGGTAAGGCTAAAGTCGTGGCCAGCTCATCCCTGGGTGTGATAATGGTGGATTAGACAGGCAATGTGGCCTGGGACAGGTGTACTCAAACTTTAAGGAGTGTCAGCATCACTGGGAGGGCTTGTTAAAACACAATTTTCAGAGTTTCTAAGATTTGAGTTTCTCATCCAGTACTTCAGGAACGAGGTCCAAGAAAGTATATTTTAAACACATTCCCAGGTGATGCTGATGCTGCTACATCAGTCTAGGGATCCACCTACACTGAGGAACCACTGATTTTTTTTTTTATTAAATCACAGCTGTGTACATTAATGCAGACATGGGGTACAATGTGTTTGTTTTATATACAATTTGAAATATTTTCATCAAATTGGTTAACATAGTTGTTCCTTTTGGAAAGATGTTTGGAGAACACTTACAGAACTAAAAATAGACCTGCCATTTGATCCTATAATTCCTCTACTAGGTATATATCCAGAAGACCAAAAATCACCCTATAACAAAGATATTTGTACCAGAATGTTTATTGCAACCCAATTCATAATTGCTAAGTCATGGAAGAAGCCCAAGTGCCCATTGATCTATGAATGGATCAATAAATTGTGGTATATGTACATCATGGAATATTATGCAGCCTTAAAGAAAGATGGAGACTTTACCTCTTACATGTTTACATGGATGGAGCTGGAACATATTCTTCTTAGCAAAGTATCTCAAGAACAGAAGAAAAAGTATCCAATGTACTCAGCCCTACTATGAAACTAATTTATAGCTTTCATATGAAAGCTATAGTCCAAGAAGGGGAAAGGGGAGCGGGAGGGCAGGGGAGAGGGGAGGATTGGTTGGAGGGAGGGTAATCGGTGGGACCACACCTATGGTGCATCTTACAAGGGTACATGTGAAACTTACTAAATGTAGAATATAAATGTCTTAACACAAGAACCACTGATTTTGAGTAAATAGCTTGTGTCTTTGGTTCTAACATTTACTAATTTTGAGTAAATAGCATGGGTCTTTGGTTCTACCACTTACTAATTTATGAGGCAAGGAATTTTTTTTCTTTTTGAGGTTTCCCTTTGAGAAGTAGAGGATTGTAATAACCATCTTACAATTTTTTGAGACAAGTGAAGAAAACGAAGATCTATGAAAGCCCCTTAGTATATATACTGCCAGGTGCATTGCTGGTGCTTCATAGTTTAACTTAGTTTCCATTCCCTTCCCTAAAGTAATTCTACTTGACGATGTTAGTTGCAACATCTTAGGGAATGAAAGGACAGTGCTTTTGGTGTGAAGGTCACTAGGGAATAGGCACAGGGTCGTTTTGTAGAATCTGGAGTGAGTTTTCCATATTATTGGCTCATACTAGAGAGTATCTTTTGTGTGGCTGTGTTGGCCCATCTTTTACTCTGAGGATGATTCTTATCTTCTGGAAGTGAATCAGAACACAGACAACTTAAGGCTTAGAGAGACCAATGCTATTGTATACTGTCTAGAGCAGTGGTTCTCAACCTGTGGGTCATGACCCACAGGAATAATATTAAAGGGCTGCGGCATTAGGACGATTGAGAACTATTGGTAAAGGAATGATTTGAGAAACGGAAAGTAGAACTTATATTCTACCAGTGAAAGATGAAAATATATTTCTAATTTATTAAAACTGAGAATTCTTCCAGGCATTCTGGCGGGGTCCTGTAGTCCCAGCTACTCAGGAGGCTGAAGCAAGAGAATCGCCTAAGCCCAGGAGTTGGAGGTTGCTGTGAGCTGTAACGCCACAGCATTCTACTAAGGATGACAAAGTGGAACTCTGTCTCTAAAAAAAACCCCCAAACTGAGAATTCTAAGGTAACTCTCTTAGACTTTTTATTTTTAAGAGATTTGAGCAAGCCTGTGTATTTGAAAGAATATGGAGCACAGACCTCTCTCCTTTCTCTGTCTAATAAGGATCCTCCAATTTAAACACCCTGAACAGCATGATTTGGCAATTAAATGGATTCTCTAGCACGACTTCTTTGAGAACCACTAGAATTCTCAAAGTATTAGAGATCTCTCAGGTGTATTCCTTTACTTCCATTTTAGCATTCACAGTAACGGAATCCATTAAGAAAAATGGCATTTTCCTATGTGATACCCAGATTGAAATGGGAAATTGATTGATTCTCCCCATGCCACCATTACTGCTTAACTCCTTCTTGAGGTTTTGTTTATTAGATTAGAGCTGGAAGCTAATCAGTCACACAGCAACCTTTTTTTTTTTTTTTTGAGACAGAGTCTCACTATGTCACCCTTGGTAGAATGCTGTGGCATCACAGCTCACAGCAACCTCAAACTCTTGGGTTTAAGCAATTCTCTTGCCTCCACCTCCCAAGTAGCTGGGATTACAGGCACCCACTACAATGCCCAGCTATTTGTTATTCTTGTTGTTGTTGTTGTTGTTGTTGCAGTTGTCATAGTTGTTTACCTGGCCTGGGCTGGGTTCGAACCCACTCGCCTCGGTGCATGTGGCTGGTGCCATAACCACTCTGCCTTGGATGTCGAGCCCACATAGCAAACTTTTCAGGTATGAGGTCATACAGTTAAGTTTGTTAACTCATTGTAGAAAAAGTGCTTTGAAGGGTGGACTAGGCACTGGAATCATTACATAGCTTCCCAAAGGAAGTACTTCAAAGGTGACTGTAGTGATATTCAGCACTTTTCTTTGGATGAGTTTGCGAACTTAATTGTCAGACCTCATATGTTTTTGTTGATGTGAGAGAAAGAAAGGATCATTCTGGACAAGGAGTCATTGCCCAGTTGAGCTTGGGACATTTAGGAGCCTTCTTCAGGATGGTGAGCAAGGCAAAGACATCAAGCAAGAGAATGAACTAGGAAAGGGGTAAAAGTGTTCCCACTCTGCACTTTCACTTGAGATTTCTAAACTAGACTAGGGCCTCTCCTTGTGTCTTTACCCTCTCAATAGCTGAACTTTAACAGAGAAAACATGTCACCTCCCAGATTATGTGTCTTTACTGGCTCCACTGGTTGCCTTCTGGATCAAATTTAAACTGCCTATTTCAAGAGCAACCAGTATCCCTTCACCCCAGTGGTGCATTGTATAAATAGCCATCATGGGCAATTAGTGTCTCTGATTTTCTCTTTTCTAAATAATGCGGTTGAGGGTTGTTTAATATATTTCAGTTTTTCTCTCCCAAAATCATGTCAAGTAAATTATGTTTTCTTATGCCTTGCAAAGTTCATGCATATATCACTTCAACCATGATTAAAAAGGATAAGCTGATTTAAAAAAAAAAAAAGAATATGAACCAGCTACTCACTAACATTTTATGAGCATGAGACTACTTTGGTCAGAAATTTCCTTAGGAAAAAAATTTCTATTTTTTTTAAGAGAAGTTATTTTTTATACAGCAAATATTAAGTTACCACATAACAGTAAATGGGAATTTTTTTGTTGCTTATTATTCTTGTCTTTCTTGCCCACCCACACAACCCATGTCACACACATTTACTTTTCAGAATCACTTTAAGTGAGCCATAAATCTGCACTCTCATAACCCCAATCGCAGAATAAGAGGTCTGTCTGAAAATCAAGGGATAGAACCCTCTAGATTTGTTGATGGTCCTAGTACTCTAAGCTATTGCATTCTCAAGGAATTAACGATTGCTTAGGGTCGATGCTTGAGGCAAAGACTAAGAAGGAGAAGGTTCTATCAGCACTTGATAGGGGAAGTGCTTCACCTAAGTACCAAGGGTACGGTCTCAGTGACCACCATCCATGAGTTTTTATTTATTTTTTCATCCATGTGTTTTTAAAGATATCCAGTAACCAGCTAAGCAGTGATGTGTGGGCCCTTCTTTTCTAGTCTATGCTCATTAATACTTCTCATTTGGGTAATAAGATGCGCTAATTCCACTATTTTCTTCTGTATTCTATTTCATAATTACTCCAGGGCAGGTGGCTGCTGCTGGACTAAAGAAGGCAAGGAGCTCAAATTTTGTCCTAAATTGATGATCTCCAGAGACTGTGCATATGGATTCCCCAGTTACTTTGTCAACACCCCAAACTACTACCCCCACCATAGCATCTTTTCTCAGTGCCCATGGGCTTCTTGGAGTGGCTGTTTCTACTGACCACTTGCTCCTGGGCTCCTTAACTTCATATAGTCACACAAACATCTGTGTTTTTTTTTTTAACTCATGAAAAAGCCTGTGTTTTGGCATTTTTTTAGTGATTGCTCTAGAGATTACCATATATACATCCCTAACTTGTGTATGTGTTTTAGACAGGGGCTGTCTCTGTTATCCTGCCTAGAGTACAGTAGCCTCATTATAGTTCACTGAAGCTTCCATCTCCTGGGCTTAAGTGATCCTCCCACCTCAGACTTCTGAGAAGCTGGGACTACTGGTGCATACCACCATGCCCTGTTAATTTTTTTTTTCTTAAAGACAGGGTCTTGCTGTATTGCTCAGGCTCTTGTCAAACTCCTAGCCTCAAGTGATTCTCCTGCCTCGGCTTCTCAAAGCTCTGGGACGACAAATGTGAGCCACTGACCCTGGCCTTTGCAAACGTCTTTTGAGCCAAGAACACCTCAGGCTGTTGGTCACTCAATCCTCAAAGAATATTCTCAGCCCAGTCTAAATCTCTATCTTGCAGAGAGCCAGAGTAAGAAAGTCGGTTTGGGCCTATCTGTGTAGAAGAGCAGGTATGAGAGCGAGCTGGGCATGAAGACTGGGTTGGGCTGTTGGAGCAGAAGCTGTTGGTACCCCATCAAAGAATCCTTAGCTCTCATCATTCCCATGAACCCTGACCTGATAGTTTCCTATTTCAAGTGCCTAGGACCCTACAGGAATGTTTCCTCTGGTCACCAAAGAAAGCTGGACTTGTGCACAGAGCATATCAGAATTGATGGGTAATTAATGGGTCTAGAAGTAGTTCCTCAACCAGAGACTGGTAGAAGGTGGAAAATACCCCAGGCCTCTCATTCCCTCAGGCAGGAAAGTTCTGAGATATAATCTGCAGTCCTCAGAGACTCCCAGTGAGTTTGAGCTCCCCAGTTGCCCACAACAGAAATCATCTCATTAACTCACCCTGTACTGGTTTTCTTTCCTTCCCTGTCTCACTTACTGCCTCTCATACTATTGTTTCCTGGCATTACTCTTCAAATCCTTGTCTCAGGGTTTGCTTCTGAGGGAACTCAGTTTACGAGCTAAAATTCCAGATGTGGGAGGTGGTGGCTGTACATGTTATCTGGGACCACATTGTGGAGGCCCTAACTGCCGTGTTGAGGTGAGACTTTATTCCATGGTGACTGTGTACTGTTTTCTCAGACTCCTAGGCTAGGGGATCACTCTGGAACCAGAGAGAAGAATGAATTAGAGCAGTGCTTCTTAAAGCCCTGGATCATGAACACAAAAATCATCTGGGAACTATTTAGTCCTGCAAATTCTTGCCTCTTCCCCAGACCTACCAAATCAGACAGTCTGGGGTTGGGGCCCAGAAATATATGTTTTAACAAGCCCTCCAGGTGATTCTGATGCCCCTACAGTTTGAGAATTACTGGATTAGAGAGTAGAGGAGAAGCTGGAAGCTTGGAGACTGATAATCAGCCTATGGTAACATCCCTAATGAGAGATTATAAGGACCTGAGCTATCAGTTTTCATGTCCTCCCCTCCCCATTCATTTTGCCTTGGACTGTGGTCCAAATGCAGAATGTACTTAAGATATATTTTGGCTTGATGTCTCCAGTCCCATTATCAAGCAAGTGGGAGCAGTAAGGAGAGGGGTAAGGAAGATAGAAATGTGTATGCTGAAATGACTATACTTCATATGGGACTCGGCCACCACTGACCACGTGGCATTTAAAGTATTATCCTTTTCTCTGTTCCAGGGACAAAGTCTTCCCCTAAAGAAATCAGAACGTCGGTCAAGTCTTACATCTTCTTTTGAAAAAATAGCAGTTATTCCCTTTCAAAAATCAAGATCCCATGGCTTATGTGTGTGGAGGCTGAGAAGTGTTATAAATCTGAGAAGGAAATCTGCATAAAGTAAGCAATAAAAGCTTTTTAACAGAGATTCCTTTCTGAGAAAGAGGACACTGTGTGTGTGGACAGGGAGGGATAGAGTTTGGGAAGATACGTAGATGTCTTTTGCTAAGTAACCTGAAAGCCAAAATTAGTTTGTGTTAGTTTGGGAACTAATCCATAATATTATTTGCTGTTACTTGATAACCTTTTGTCTTTTATTTTCACAGTCAACTTGACCAGGATCTTTACAAGTCATGGGTTTCAGAACCCCATAATTATGCCCTGTGACCTAGTGGTATTCCAGACTCTCACACAGTGCCTGCTTCTCAAAGTCCCCCAAAAGTCCCCAGGTCTGAGTGGGTGAAGAAGACATGGTTGGCAACAGGCTGTCCCACTGGGGTACCAGGTCCAGGAACAACAAGGCCATGGCTGAGGCCTTCACGGGAAACTGGACGACATTCTCTAAGCCAAATAGAGCAGTTGGAAAGGTAGTTTTGTGGGTTGGCTTTTAAGCCAGAATTGAAACTAGGCTGTAGCAAATTTGAAAGAAACCTGGCAGAGGAGGAAAAGGCTTTCCCTATGCCAGGAACTGTACAAACCCACAACCAATCAGAGCTGGTGTGGTGAGGAAATATTTCTGACTGGCAAAGATGGGTTCACAGTCTAGTAATTTATCATGAGTAGTAATGGTCAGTGTCCTGCTTGGTGGAGCGGGGCCTGATGAAGGGGAGTTTGTCTGGAATGATTGCTGTATTATTTATCTTTGACCAGGAAAAACGTTTGCTTTTTCAAGAGGAACTGAAGTGTGGAAAACTTTGTGATCATTAAACCTTAAAATGTCATTGTATGCCCTTCTTAACCAGCCAGATTAAGTTACTGTTGGGACTATGTCATATAAAATTAATATAAAAATAAAGATGGATGTGCACAAGAATTTACCAGACATGTGGACATTTTTCATACACAAAAAAATAATTACCTTGAAGAGCAGGCCATGGTTGGCTACATCAAGGTTGCCTTGTAGATTAAATACAGAGCTGTCATAAAATGAGTAAGCATAGAACCTCATGTCAGAGACAAAGGCTAACAGGGCCAGTTTCAGCTCTGGGCTGGAGAAAACAAATCCATGGGCCCAACTCGGCCCCTTTATACCTCCTGTAGAAGAGAGGCCTCTGGTCAAGTCTATGTCTATCAGCCAAGTCTGTGGCTTTTGTAGCTATGCTTCTGGTTGTCATAACAACCAGCAGTGGGTTGATTGACCTAAATATTGAAGGGCCTACCCAGTTCAACTGTGAAAAACTAACATAGGTTTTAGTGGTTTGGTGAGTTCCATGATAAATGTGAACAAATGTGGCAATGATTGACTTGACTGCTTAGTTATCAACCTGATGATGATCAAAGAGCTGGGGAAAGGGCCTCAGAGATTATCTTGTCGAACTTCTTATTTCACCAAATGTGAGGCCTAGAGGGGGGAAAGTAATGCTCAAGTCACTTGGATAGTATGTGGCGGCACGGGGATGAGACACCCGGGCCAGAGTTCTCTACCTCTCTCTATCATCTGGCCACCCCACAGTACCTACTCCTTATTCACGGAAATAAGACCAAGCCGTTTTTTTAAATTCTCCCTTTTTCCAACACAAGTTCATTCTCCAAAGACATCTCTTAATTAAGCTAGCATAAGAAAAATAGCAGCAATAACTATAAAAATGATGCAAGATAAATACAGACATTCTTTGCTCCTTAATTTATTTGGACTTTAAAAGGGTTACTAAAGCTTGCCTTGCTTCTGTGAAACATGGTATATTTTTGCAATTCCCCTCAATTATAAATTAATATAGGCCATTAGGGATGAGGCTAATGGTGGGTGAAGAGTTTCTCATGGGGAATTCACAGCACCTGAGAAAATGAACGGCTGTGGTATATGGACCCCCAACTAGAACTACAAATGACACAACTTGTCATGAAACTAGTCCCCAAAGAGGCATATTAATTTCCAATAAATAGACGTGGCCACATTTTTTCCCCTCTATAAACGTGTTTTCTACATCACTCTGCCCGGAGGAGTTTTTGTGTATCAAGGAGCCATGATAGGCTAATCTTAAGCCAAACTGCTTGAAAACTCTTTGCTAACACTTGACTCTTCCCTCTTAAAGAGTACATGTTCACAGCTGAGATTATGTGCTAATGAGAAAGAATATGAACATACTTGCAGAATGGTTAGCCATTACCAGCATATCCAAAAGTTTCCCCTTCAGAAATATAAAAAGGCCTCAGAATCATTCTAATTCCCAGTGTAACAAAGCAAAATCTGGGGAGCTTATAAAGAAGCAATAGATAATGAAACAATAGATCATAAGGGTTTTCCCCCCTTGATATGGTCTTATGAGATTGTTAAGAGAGCCTTGGGAGAGTTCAGTAACTCGCTGGGGGAGACTTGAGATAAATGACAAATCTTATGCCTCTATAAATTTCTAGTTAGAAAGGTAGCAACTTTAAAACTGAAAAAACCAAGACTGGGTCTTAGATTTACAATGGCCTTTTAACTCAGAAAAGCAAGACAGTATGTATGAGGACTGAAGACATGGGCTGTTCTCCCACAGACAGCATCATCTCCAGGCAAGCCACACCTGAGCGAGATGCTGATTTCAAAGCTCCCCCTCCCACTTCCACCGCCACCACCAGCGTGCACTTCGCTGTTCCTTAGGACTTTAGGAGACTAAAATGTCCAATCTTGCCTTTTCTTAGTCAGGAAAAAGAATTGTAGCCTCTCCAGTGAATGGTAATAATAAAACTTCACAATAAATGAACACAGAAAGATAACTGTGCATCTGGCATTGGAGACTGTGATTTATTGCAGCAGCCCTGGGCTCCCAAACACCCTTGGCTGCCTGCTCACACTTACACATGGCCAAAGAGAAGTGATAAATGATTAAAACTGGATGGATCCTGGGAGACGGATAGGCAGCTGTGGGCATCACATCACATAGAATGATTGTCTTGTTGCCCACAGTCTCTGTGCAAGCACGAGGGGAACCGCCATTTGGAATACCTTCTGGTGAATGGAAGGTGAATTTGATTTTTCTCACTTTATTTCAATAAGGGAACAATTGGCCAGGTAATCAGCTCATGATATATCACCGTAATGGCCCAGTGTACCCAAGCTCAGTCCAATCCAGAAGAGAGGCTGAAGTAGACCAGAAACAAAGCATAAATTTATTTACCATAAATTAACTTTTCCCAGAAAAGGTCAATGGGTCCCTGAAGGAATCTCTCTTTTATCAGAATAACTGTGAAACAGCTTTCTGTAAATGGGATTGGGACATAAGTAAGCTAGCGAGTCACCATTTGTGAACCTGAGAAACACAGGCCTGGTGTCTTTCAGGGACAATTCAATATGGAGTATGGTTATGTCGAAGTGAGAGGTAGAACAGGTAAGAAAAGGAAATTGTTCCTTCAAATTCATTGCAGTTTTTGCATTTGGTTATGCAGAAAGTTGGGTATTATAGGAACAATGGTTGAAATAGCAAACAACGTTGATGGTTGATTGTCTTGTATTAATTGAGAGGATATAATGTGTGAAATTTAATATACCCATGGTTTTCCCTACCCAGACTGCTGAATTTCACAATTTTCTTCTTTGTATTCCCAGTGTCTTTTTCCAGTACCAAGCAAGTAGGAAATTTTGATGCATGCCTGCTGAATGAATGAGTTCTAGAGTTAAAACTGAGATGAGAGATCACTCACCCAAGGCACTCCTTCCCTATTCCAGAAAAGAGACCATGCTGTGTGTGGGAAGTGGTTTACTGACTCAGTCAAAAATCACAAAGTGGTGAGGGACAAAGAGGAGACCAGAGCCACCAAGTTCTGATTGTCTACCCAGTGCTTTACCACCTCATAATGCCTAAGCCACCAAGTTCATCCAAACCTGTTTGCTTTAGTTTTGCTGAAATTCATTTTCTATAGTCTATTATTATTTTTAGCCTACTTTATGTCTTCCATTCCCTTGGTATTACAAATTTCAGAATTGGTAACTGTCACCATCTAAACAAGATTCAAACTTCCTTAGATGAAAGATGCCCACATAGAAAGAAATAGCTTCCATTTCAGACATACCCTGTGAAATGGTCCAGACATGCTAAGCATTCCTGGTGACTTGCTACTTGTAAACCACACATCACTTCTTGACAGATTATAATTCATACGCTTGATTAGAAAATACTTCTGATGCCATTCAAGCACTTGTGGAACCCACTGACATGAACGATGTAATAGGGAGCAGAAAGGCATACTGAGGCATAACCTTAACCATAATGACACTTATTATTAAGAACAAACTAGCATCAATGAGACAATGCTAAGGTGTGTAGCAGGAAAGAGGAGAAAGGATCACTGTCACCTGAACCCCCAAAGGTTTTACATATATTATCTTATTTATTTGTCATAGTAGAGCAGATGATAAACAGTTATGTTTATCCTGATTTTAAAGATTAGAAAATAGAGGCTCAGACTGCTTAAGTAGTTTCCCTACGTTCATCCTGCTAGTAATTCAAGGGCGGGCAGTCTCATGCTGGAGCAAGCTTTCGCACACCATGTTGCCTGCTTGGCAGCACAGACCACATGAATCAGGGGACCCAGAAGGGAGAAAAGTCCCTGAGATTTAGAGTACTCAGAAAAGGTTTCAGAGAACAGGTGGGATCCAAGTTGGTTCATACTGTGGCTAAGTGTAGGAGAGCACCAGGTGAAGAAACAAAATGGGCAAAGGCAAGGATGAGGGACACTCAAAAACTTCATAATGCTCTCTACTTCTTGGGTACATGATGAGCTGTTCTATGCATCATCTCACTTAATTCCCCCACACAACCATAAGAATTATTCAAAGATAAATTCTCAGTCTTTGTATTACTCATTTGCACCATTTGACCCAGGGGGTCACTCTCTGTTCCTTGAAATACTCTTCTTGGCAACTAAGACATTCAGCTCTTTGGCTCTTGGCTTTGGGATCTTTTCATCCTATCCCTGGTCATTCTGTCTCATTCCTCCTTATTTCTCTGACCTTTAACTATTGCAATACTCCAGGCCTCAGTTCTTGGGCCTCTTTTCTTTTTCTTGTCTTGTCATTCCTTTGGTGGTGACCTCATTCAATGTGAATAATTTCAATATCATAAATATCTAATCTAAATCATTACTATATCATAAATATCACACACAGAGACACATGCACTCACATGCACACACGAACCTCCCAGAACTTCCAGGACCAGCCAAGGTGGAGTAGTAAACCTACTTAGTTTATCTCTCCCATCAATTATATCTGAAAACTCTGGACAGAATACACAAAATAATTACCATAGGACTCTGAAAACTAAACAATAGCAAGTGGATAGGAGAGGGAAGTCAAAACTTGAGGTAGGATCAATACCAGTAAGATTGCTGTTTCTCGTTTTTTCTCTTCTATTTCCTGACTTGATGTGAGGGTGGCTTGGTGGCCTGAGTCACAGAGCTTTGACTTGGGAGTGAGCACCTAAAACTTCCATAGAAACCCTACTCTTCCTTGCCAAAGGACTGGAACAAAGAAGCCCAGAGTTAGAGGGTTCAGAGGAATCCTTTCCTTTTCTTTTTGTCTCTCCTGGTTTTGTCTTGGGGCCAGCCACAGTCATGGTTCTGCATTGCTATGGTAACAGCATCAGGGGTGGTTCAAGTACCTAAATCTTGTTTCTCTGACAATAAAATCAGGAGGTCTCTCTGTGTGAGGACAATTGGAAGCATCAACATCATTTTTTCTCTTTTCCTCTTGCTGCTTTACCTTGAAGATGGCTCCAGTGACCCTTTTTTTGGCCAAAGGAATGAAGAAAAGGGACTTTGGGAGCCAGAGAGTATAAAGAAAATCTCAGAGAGGACAGAGCTGGGAAAAGGAATTCCTCTAATTTAGTGAATGAACTGACACAAGTCCTGGACTCATCACAAGCCAGTTTTGCATGAACAACATAGACCCAAAGAAGTAAAGTGTATGAGAACTGAGTTAATGATAGAAGTGGTTTACCCCTAAGTCCAATACAGACTCCTAAGTGTCAGATTGAGTAGAACAGTAAAAACAATAGCATCAACCCTAAGATGAAATTTGAACTGCTGCTCACAAAAAGTGAGACAAGGGCAGCACCTGTGGCTCAAATGAGTAGAGCGCCAGCCCCATATACCAGAGGTGGCGGGTTCAAAACCTGGCCCCGGCCAAAAACTGCAAAAAAAAAAAAAAAAAGTGAGACAAAACTTGTGCTCTAACCCAGTGATGCTGAAATTGCAATGAAATTTATTGCCATTCTCAAGGCGATCTTAGCAGGATCTTCCACTGTATGGAAATACAGTCTTACAACATAATGGTCAATATTTCCATAAATTTATCTAAAATTATCAAATATATAAGGAAACAGGACCAATGCTCAAGGGAAAGGAGAATAAAAGATGCCAACACCAGAATGATCCAAATTTTGGAATTAGGAAAGACTTTGAAGCAACTCTCATAACTGTGTTCCATTAACTAAGGGTGAACATTCTTGAAATGAATGGAAAGGCAGAAGCTCTCAAGAGAAAAATAGAAACTATATAAAAAAGAACCAAAATGGAAATTTTAGAACTAAAAAATATATCTTAATAAATAAATAAATAAATAAGGCCAGGCACAATGGCTCACGCCTGTAATCCCAGCACTTGGGAGGCTGAGGTGGGTGGGTTGCCTGATCTCGCAGGATGTAGAACAGCCTGAACTAGAGCAAGACCTCATCTCTAAAAACAGCTGAGTGTTCTGGCGGGCACCTGTAGTCCCAGCTACTTGGGAAGCTGAAGCAAGAGAATCACATAACCCCAGGAGTTTGAACTTGCTGTGAGCTATGACACCACAGCTCTACCAAGGGTGACAAAGTGAGACTCTGTCTCAAAAAAAAAAAAAAAAAAAAAAAAAAGGATGGATTCAACAGCAAAATGGAAGTGATAGAGAAAAAATTAAGGGAATTTAAAAACAGATCAATGAAGGGGAGGGAAAGTGGACAAGATGGCCAACTAGAGGCAGCTTTTGACAGAAGCTCTGGTCCAGAAGGAGAAAAATTTGACTGAAGTGAACTCAGAGCAGTTGAAGTTGGGAGGTTGAACACAAAGAGAAGAAATCAAGGTGCTCAACATCCCCATTGAAAAACAAAGAGGAAGGAAGAGAACAGAGAAACAGATACAAAGCAACTAGACTGAAGGAGCCTGGTACTGAACAGAAGGGTCAGGAGGGCCCCTCCCCTGATGCAGGCTTGAATAGAGCAGCAAACGCAGGATTTCTCATATCATGTGAGAGAGCCATGAAGCCCCCAGTTTTTCTGCACCTAGGAATTTCTACCCTCTAGATATCCACTCTGCCAGGCAGAAAAGTAAACAAATTACGTCTCCACTGCCTTGTGCCCACAGCCCATTCCCCCTTCTCTTTGGTTGCTCAGCAGACTGCCCCCTGCAGAGGTCAACTTCCTAGCACCTGGGTGAGGCAGTGTACTAGCCTGGGTGGCCCAGGAAGCCTGGAGGATCTGCCCCACCCCTAGAAAGGTGAATGAATTCCTGACCAGGGAGTAGGGTTCGCAGAAGCCATTTTTTCTCTCACCATAACTGACCAGATCCTTAACTGGTCATGGGGGAAAAGGGAGATAGGTCCTGTCTCCCAAAATGTCTGGCAGGATGTCTAAGAGACCTCTGCATCATGTGGTCTGGTGAACCAATTATACTCCGCCCTCTGCTGAGAAAAGAAATTGTGGCTTGTCTATACTGATTTTGGTAAGGCAGGATCCCTCTGGGTGTCTTTCCTGCTAGGGGGTACCTTTTCTCTGCCCTCTGGAGTGGACCTACCTGGCATCTGTACCTGGTGGCCACTTCCTACAGTTTGGCCTGCCTGGCTCTCCTTCTGCAGACTTGGAGAGATACAGGCCTAGCCTCAGGCAGACTCACCCTGGGAAAGTCCAGGAAGCAGATGGCAGGCCGGGGTTCCCCTACCCCACCTGCAGGTAAGGATTGCAGGGTATCCATTATGTTGTGGACAGGACTCTGGCAAACAAACAAACAAAACAGTGTTTTGAATTTGTTTGCATCAGGGGTGTTGATGCAGAGGGGCAGAAATTTTGGTGGGAGCCATTGAGGGGCCCACAGATTTCCCAATCCCAGTTGCTAGCAGGGGCCAGAGCAGTTGAAATCTATTGTAGCAGGGACTTTGGTGAAAAACCACAGCTCATTTAAAATGGGTTGAGGGTAGGCTGATACTAGGAAAGAAGCCATTGGGACAATAACAAGGAGACACCCCCAGCTTAGGAGTACCAGGAGGTCTGCTCCCCAGTGCTACATAACTCAACTTGAAGAAAGCAGGGACGGCCATCAGAGTGTCTCGTACTGCAGCCCTGAAAGGGGGTTTTGGAAGGCTGAATGTGGGAAGGGCTACAGACATAAATTCTAACTCATTTCAATAGTCAGAAGTGAAGGGGTGGTGAGTTTCATATTTTAGGGTCTCTGGAACTGATTTCAGCCCACCAGTTTTAGTTTTAGTTGCCAAACAGGTCTCTGGGGTGCTGTCTAAGGGTCCCCAATTAGATTATCTCTTAACTGTTTAAGGACAGCTTAATACTTCAGCTTAAAAAGTATAATAAACTTATAAATAAACTGATAATACACATGGGGAGGAACCAGCAGAAGAACCCCAGCAACATGAAAAATCAGAGCAGATCAACTTCCTCAAAAGATTACAAGGGCGATACAGCTGAAAACACCATCCATAGAGAAACTGTTGAAATGACAGAAATAGAATTAGGGATATGAATGGCAAATAAATAAATTGAGGAGAAGAAGGAAAAAGAAATCCAATGAATAAAATTGAGGAGAAGGAAAAAAGAAAGAATTAAGGATATGGATGACAAATAAATAAATTGAGGAGAAGAAGGAAAAAGAAATCCAAAAATAAGTCCAAAAACTGTCTCAATAAATCAATGAAATTAAAGACAGTCACCAAGGATCTGGCTATTATTAAGAAGGATATAAAACAGAGTAGAAAGCCATAGTAATAGAGTAAAACATAGAGGAGAAAGAATTTCAGAAATCAAAGAAAAGACTTTTGAACTAACCTAAACACTCAAAGAGGCAGAAAAAAGAGAATAAAAGCAGAGTATTCCCTGAGACAGTTATGGATTACTCCAATATATCAAACATTCAAATTATAGGGTTTCCTGAAGGAGAAGAAGATGGTCCTAAAAACCCAGAAGCTCTACTTGAAGACATCATGATTGAGAATTTCCTAAGCATTGTGAGAGATCAAGAAATCCAGATACTACATAGTTTCAGAACCCCATGACTCATTTCAAACAAAGCATTTCATAGAAACATTGTAATTAATTTGGCCACGGTCAAAATGAAAGAGAAAATTTTGAAAGCATCCAGGTGTAAGCAATTTCTTATCTACAAGGGGAAAAAGAGCAGAGTGACAGTGGACTTTTCAGCTAAAATGTTTCAAGCCAGAAGTGGGTGGTCACCCTTCTTTAACCTCCTTAAACAAAATAATTTTCAGCCCAGGATTCTGGATCCTGCTAAACTAAGTTTCATATTCAATGGAGAAATCAAACGTTTTGCTGACATCCAAACATTGAGGAGATTTGCCACAACAAGACCAGCTCTGCAAGAAGTTCTCAGACCTGTTTATCACACTGACCAGCACAACGGACCACCAGCAAAGAAAAGACCCCCAGAAATTAAAGAACAAAGCCTAGCTTCCACAATGGTGCAAGGGATAATACTAAACAACAGACCTTCAAAAAACGAGATAAGCAGAAGTCCACCATACCTATCAATTCTCTCAATAAAGGTGAATGGCTTGAATGCCCCTCTGAAGAGGCACAGGTTGGCTGACTAGATATAAAAGCATAAGCCAAACATATACTATCTTCAGGAAACATATAATCTCTAAGGATAAAAAAAAGACTCAGGGTGAACGGATAAAAAGCAGTATTTCAGAGAAAAGAAAATCAGAAGAAATCAAGAATTGTAATCTTATTTGCAGATATGATTGGATTTAAACCAACAAAAATAAGAAAGACAAAGATGGACATTATCTGCATAGGGAACAATACAACAAGAAGATGGTTCAATTCTAAATATCTATACAACCAACTTAAATGGTCCCAGATATATAAAATGAACACTAACTGATCTGAGCAGTATGATATTCTCCAGCATCATAATAACTGGGAACTTCAACACCTCTCTGATGGAAGTGGACAGATCCTCCAACCAGACACTAAACAAAGAAACAATAGACTTAACCATGACGTTGGAATAAATGGGCTTAACAGACATACATAGAACATTTCATCCTAATAAAATTGAGCACACATTCTTCTTGTCAGCCCAGGAATCATCCTCCAAAATTGATCATATTTTAGGTTACAAATCAAACCTCATTGAATTAAAAAAGAATAGAAATTACTGCTTGTATCCTCTTGGACCATTAAGAAATAAAAGTAGACCTCAATTCCAACAGAAATATTCATACCTATATAAATCCATGGAAACTAAGCAACTTTATGCTGAATGACAGCTGGTTCAAGGAGAAGATAAAGAAGAAAGTCATTAGATTTCTCAAACAAAATGACAATGAAGCCACAAGCTATCAAAACCTGTGGCATACTGCAAAGACAGTCCTAAGAGGGAAATGTATAGCATTAGACTCCCACATCCAGAAGATAGAGCACAAGTCAACAACCTATTAGACCATCTTAAGGAGCTAAAGAGCAATATGATCCCAAACCTAGTAGGAGAAAAGAAATAACCAACATTAGATCAGAATTAAGTGACATTGAAAGCACAAGAATCATTCAGAAGTTCAGCAAAACAAAAGGTTGATTCTTTTAAAAGATTAATAAAATTGATAAGCCTTTTGCCAGATTAACTAGAAATAGAAAAGTAAAATCTCTAATAACCTCAATCAGAAATTAAAAAGGGGAAATAATGACAGATACCATTGAATACAAAAGATCATCACTGATTACTACAAAAAACTCTGTGCCCAGATATTTGAAAACATAGAGAAAATAGACCAATACTTAAAATCACACCATCTTTCTAATTTCAACCAGAAAGAATTAGAAATCTTGAAAAAACCAATATCAAGCACCAATACTGCAACAATAATTAAAAATATTCCAAAAAAGAAAAGCCCTGTACCAGATGGTTTCACATCAGAATTCTACCAAATCTTCGAAGAGGAGCTTCTATCAATACTGCAGAACCTATTCCAAAACATAGAAAAGGAAGGGACCCTCTCCAACATGTTCTATGAAGCAAATATCACCCTGATACCAAAACCAGGGAAGGATCCAACAAAAATGAAAATTATAGACTGATATTACTAATGAATATTGAAGCAAAAATATTCAATAAGATCCTTGAATAAGATCCAAAATACATTAAAATTTTATGCATCATTATCAGGTAGGCTTTATCCCAGGGATGCAAGGTTGGTTCAACATAAGTAAATTCATAAACGTAACTCACCACTGTAAAAAGAGTAAAAACAAAGACCATATGATTCTCTCAATAGATACAGAAAAAGCATTTGGCAAAATTCAGCATCCTTTTCTGACAAAAACACTTAAGAAAATAGGCACATGGGGGACATTTGTTAACCTGACAGAGGCTATGTACCAAAACCCCATAGCCAATATTAAATTTTTTTTTGAGACAGAGCCTCAAGCTGTCCCCCTGGGTAGACTACTGTGGCATCACAGCTCACAGCAACCTCCAACTCCTGGGCTCAAGAAAGTCTCCTGCCTCAGCCTCCCAAGTAGCTGGGACCACAGGCGCCCGCCACAAAGCCCAGCTATTTTTTTGGTTGTAGACGTCATTGTTATTTGGTGGGCCTGGGCTGGATTTGAACCCGCCACCTTAGGTGTATGTCAGTGGTGCCTTAGCCACTTGAGCCACAGGCGCCAAGCCGCCAATATTAAATTGAATGGAATAAAATTGAAAGCACTTCCACTTAGAACTGGAACCAGACAAGGATGTCCACTCTTGCCACTGCTATTCAACAGAGCGCTAGAAGTCCTAGCCAATGCAATCAAGCAAAAGAAGGATATCAGGGATATTCAAATAGGGACAGAAGAGATCAAACACTTTATCTTTGCAGATGACATGATCTTATACTTAAAAAAACCCAGGGACTCAATCACAAGGTTCCTGGAAGTGATCAAGAAATACAGTCACATCTTGGGTTACAAAATCAATGTCCACAAATCAGAACTCTTCCTATAGGCCAATAGCAGTCAAGCTGCAAATCAAATTAAAGCCACGATATTCTTCACAGTAGCTTTAATAAAATGAAATATCTGAGCCTATATGAACAAAGAACATGAAGAATCTCTACAGGAAGAACTATGAAACCTTGATAAAAGAAACAGAAGGTGTTAACAAATGGAAGGACATTCCATGTTCTTGGCTGGGAAGGATCAACATTGTTAAAATGTCCATACTGCACAAAGTGATCTAGAGATTCAATGCAATCCCCATCAAAGCACCAATGTCATACTTTGAAAAAACTAGAAAAAAATAGTACTTGATTTCATTTATAATCAGAAAAAATCCTGAATAGCCAATGTAATTTTAAGACATAAATACCAATCTGGAGGCATCATATTCTCAGAATTTAGGTTATACTACAAATCTACAGTGACCAAAACAGCATAGCACTGGCACAAAAGTAGAGATATAGATCTATGAAAAAGAATAGACAACCTAGAGATGTCATTTGATCTTTCCTAAACCAAACAAAAGTATACACTGGGGAAAAGAATCCCTATTTAATAAATGGTGCTGGGAGAACTCGTTAGCCACATGTAGAAGACTGAAACTTGACTTACACCTCTCACTGCTTAACACAAATTGACTCTCTCTGCATAAAGATTTAAATTTAAGACAATAGAACTTGTAGAAGAAAGTGTGGGGAAAACTTTTGACACCATTAACCCAGAAAAATAATTCATGAAGAAGACCCCCTTGGCAATTGCAGCAACACCAAAAATAAACAAATAAAACCTGATGAAACTAAAAAGCTTCTGCATGGCTAAGGGCAGAACAACTAAAGCAAACAAACAACCTTCAGAACCGGAGAAAATATTTGCATGCTTCAAATCTGACAAAGGGCTGATAACTAGAGTCTACAGAGAACTCAAACTAATCAACAAGAAAAGAGCAAACAATCCCATTTATAACTGGGCAAGAAACTACTCTGATGATGGATGAATGGCCAAAAAACACATGAAAAAATGCTCATTGTTCCTAATCATCAGAGAAATGCAAATCAAAACCACTTTGAGATATCACCTAATTTCAGTCAGAATAGCTAGCCCACGTTGCAAAATCCCAAAGCTGTGGATGCTGGTGTGGATGTGGACAGAAGGGAACTCTTTTACACTGCTGGTTGGATTGCAAACGAAGACAACCTCTATGGAAAGCAATATGGAGAATCCCCAAAAGTCTAAAAGTAGACCTTCCATTTGATCCTGCAATCCCATTAGTAGATATCTACCCAGAAGAAAAAAAAAATTACCATAAGGACATTTTCACCAGAATGTTTATTGCATCTCAGTTCACAAAGGCCAGCACATGGAAGCAACCCAAGTGCCCATCAACTCATGAGTGGATTAATAAACTGTGGTATATATATACCATGGAATACTATTTAGCCATAAAAAGATGGAGACTCTGCATTTTTTGTATTTACCTGGATGGGGTTGAAGCACATTCTTCTTAGTAATGTATCATAAGAATGGAAAAACAAGTATCCAATGTACTTAATACTAATATGAAACCAATAGATCAACAACTACATGTCCATATGAGGGGAAAACACAGTTATATTCAAATGGAGGGAGGAGAGAAAGAGGAAGGGGAAGAGGAAGGGGGATTGGTAAGCTCTCACTTAATGTGCACAGTGTGAGGGTGTTCAGCATGCCCCCTGGGTCAAGGACTCAACTATAACTGGAACTTCACCTTAGAAATGCAAACAATGTAACCTAAGCATTTGAACCCTCATCTTAATCTGAAATTTTTAAAAAATAGATAAATAGAAATTGGCTATTCCAAAGAATAAAGAGAAAGGACTTTTAAAACAGAAGAAAACAGAGATTAAAAAAGAGAAAAGAACAGAACTTTAAGAAATGATGCTAGAATTATTGGACACGTATTATGGTCTGAATGTTTGTGTCCTTCCCTAAATTCATGTGTTGAAACCCAACCCCCAAGGTGATGGTAATAGGAGGTGGAGCCTTTTGGGAAGTGATTAGGTAATGAGAAGCCTTCCTGAGCAGCATTAGTGCCTTTATAAACTAGGGCCCAGAGAGTTGGGCTCCATCTCTGATCCATCCTCTAAGTGAGGATGCAGCAAAAAGGCACTGACTATGAGGAATGGGGCGGCATCAGATGCCAAATCTGTCAACACCTGGATCTTGGACTTCCCAATCTTAAGAACTGTAAGAAAAAAAATATTTCTCATTCATAAAAAACATTCAAAAAATGTTTGTCAGTGTAATGGACTAACACAATACCCATTATACAAAAAAATTGTACCTTGAGGTACAAAGCCTGAGGGCTTATATAATTATTAACTGAAAATAGTTCATGGACCTAAATGCAATACCTAAATCTATAAGACTTTTAAAATAAAACAAAGGGAAACGTCTTTGTAATCTTAAATTAGACAATGCGTTATTAGCTACAACACTAAAAGCGTGAAGTATAAAAGAACCAAAAGGATAAACTATACTTTATCAAAATTTAAAACTTTTGATCTGCCAAAAACACTTTTAAAAGAGTAAAAAGACAAGCTACAGACTTTGAGAATGTCTTTACAAATCACATATTTGACCAAATACTTTGAAGCAGACTCTATAAAAAATTTTCCATACTCAACAATATAAAAAAAGCAAATAACCTAATTTAAAATGGGCAAATATTTGAATGGATACTTCACCAAAGAAGATATTTAGGTGGCAAATAAGCACGTGAAAAGACACTCAACATCATTAGTCATTAGGGAAAGGCAAACGAAAATCACAACAGGATACTCCTACACACCCATTAGAATGGTAACTAAATAAATAAATACCTGAAATTACCTGTGGAAATGCACAAGTAGGGCTACTTTGGAAAACAGTTTCATAGTTTCTTATAAAGTTAAACATACATCTACTATATGATCCAACAATCCCACTTCCAGTTATATACTCAAGAAAATTGAAAACTTTTGTTTATACAAAAACCTGTGCATGAATGTTTATACCAGCTCTATCATAATTGCTAGTAAGTGGAGACATATTCACCCAGTGGGCTTCTGTGGGTGAATGGGTGAACAGAATCTGGTACATCCTACAGTGGAATACTACTTAGAAGAAAAAGGAATGCACTATTGATAAATGCAACATGATTGAATCTCAAATGCAGTATGCTAAGTGAAAAAAGCAAGAATCAAAATGCTACATACAGTATAATTTTATTTACATGATATTCTGGAAAAGGGAAAACCATAGGGACAGAAAATAGATTAGTGGCTGCCAAGGGCTGGAGATGGGAAGAAGGTTTGATTACCAAACAGCAGTGTGAGGGAATTTTTAAAGATGATGGAACAATTCCAAATCTTGATTGTAGTGGTGATTACATGACTCCACACATTTTTAAAAACTCATAAAAATGTATAACAAAAAGATAATTTTGCTTTACATTTAAAAATAAATTTGAAATTCTTTCCAATTTATATCTCCAGATTAGATACCTGACTGGCTATCCGATATCCACACTCAAATGTCTAATAAGCATTTTAATCCTAACCTGCTTTAAACCAAACTCCTGATCTTTTTCTTCAAACCTCCCTCATCTACAGCCTTCCCCATATCAGTTGATGGCAGCTCCATTTTTCTAGTTATTCAGGGTAAAATACTTGGCGTAACTCTTGACCTCCTTCTTGATTGTATATTCCACATCCAATCCACCACAAATCCAATTGTCTCTATGCCTTAAAAACATATTCAGAAATCTCACCATTTCTGCTCCCATCAATCTTGTCTAAGCCATCATCATTTTTCAATAACTTTCTCGCTTAGACTCACTGCTGGTGTTAGAAACGGTGATGCATCCTCTCTAGATGCCTCTTCCAGGAGGGATTTGCTGTCCAGTTGTGGGAAGTGCTGTCAGCAGAGAGCCTTCAACTGCTGATGTCTTCAGAGTCACTTCAGCTGCAGAATCCCACTACTTCCTACACCCCAAACACACAGGCCTCCTTACTCCTCCCCAAGCCAGCAGACAAAAGAGCTGTTCTTTCTGCTTAACTACTCTTCCCTTAGATGCCCTCTGTATTAGTCTCCTAGAACTGCTGTAACTAATTACAAGCTTAGTAGCTTGAAACAAGAGAAAGGGACTCTCTCACAGTTCTGGAGACCAGAAGTCTGAGCTGTAGGTGTTGCAGGGGCTATGTTCCTCCTGAAAGCTCTAAGAAGGAATCCTTTCTTGCCTCTTCCAGCTCTTACTGCTTCTGGTGGCTCCGGGCATTCCTTGGCTTGTAGCTACATCACTGCAATCTCTGCCTCCATTTTCACATGGCCTTCTCATCTGTGCCTGTCATGTCCTCTACTTCATAGAAAGAAACCTGCCATTGAATTTAGGACCCAGCCAGATAACCCAGGGTGATCTCATGTAGAGATCCTGAACTCAATCACAACCTCAAAGACTCTTTTGTAAAGTCACATTCACAGGTTTTGGAGATTAGGACATGGCACATTCTTTTGGGAGCACTATTCAACACACTACAAACTCTTAGTTTACCTCTTCAGTTCCTTCAAATCTTTCCTCAGAAGATGCCATCTTGGCATGTGGCCTGTATTTACCACCCTACTTAACAGTGAAATTTTCTTATCCCATTCCCATTCCTGCTTAATTTATTCCCATAGCACTTATCACCATTTGGCATACTGAATATTTTCCTTATTTATTCTTTATTATTATAGTAAGTCTGCCTCCCCTGTCAGAATGGGCAGAAGTTCCTTGTGCATTGCATTCCCTGCTGTATCCACCTTCCCCAGGACAATGCCTGGTGCAGCGGTAGAGCTGGATGAGTGATTATCCTCATTTTATGACTATTTAAGCAAGCATAGAGAGAATAAGGATAATTCCCCGGTGTGTTGGTGACTTTAAGTTGAGAAAACATCGAATCTACTTTTTACCCTTACACTGTCTGGGACACAGGAGACTTTTCTCATCTAAAGGTTTTCCCTTACTCTCCATTGCACTTCTTAACATTCCCTGCTAAAGAAGTTTCCCCTTCCTTCTTACTAATCTAAATCTCTCATGCTGCAGTGGAGTTTTGTTCCTTCTCCTGTCCTGAGTGGCAAGAGAGTAGCTGCTCTCCAATCCCCTTGAACTTAGAGATTATTATCAAGTTGCCCTGCGGGGCATTGTTGGTCCAGATAAAACATGCCAGATGAGTTCTTTTAGCTTTTTCCAGAAATCTCATTTCATTGTCTCCTTTCCTTTCCCTTCTCCACTTCCCTGCAATGAGTTTCTGATACAATGCAGGATGAGATTTTTGGCTTGTAGCATGCACTGCCCTTAGGTGATGTTCTATAAATAATGAATGGAACAGAACATTTTTTAAAATGCATGTTTTGGCACAAATTCAATGAGTGGTATTGGCACTTGCTAACCTAGAAAATAAATACATTTTCCCTGGCAACCAATGCCTGGATCCAGCTCATAAAGTCTATTTTCTGAGTGTCCTATTCACAAAGTGCATTTTCATAAACAGCAGAGAATTCTCAGAATGAGACAGGAGAAGCAGGTAATAGTCCCACACAATTCACAGGCAGGGACACTAAAGAGGAAAGGGTTTGTGCCCCTTCAGGACAGCCAGCCAGCCTAGGGCTTCCTATACCGGGTCACACAGATTCATAGAGCTCCAGAGGCCAAAGGCATTTGCTCATTCCATCATCAAGCTGCTCTGGAAGGCAAGGCCAGATAAAATTTAAGTTGATGTTTGGATGGACCTTATTCCGTGCTCTGTGGGCCAGATTCTCAGCCTATGAAGCTTTGTGACGATATGTGTGGAGTCTCATCTCATGCTAGTTGATGGGAATTTCTATAATAAGAAAAACTTAAGCCAAATTCTCAACCAATTTAACTATGTGAATTCCCATAGAATTACGTAAGTTGACAATCTGGTTTATGTGTATGTACATGCGTGTACATGTATATAACTCACATTATTTTCTGAGGTCAATCTAACTGTAGACATGACCATAAAAGTCCCTTTATTATATTACTAGGTTTTTTTTTTTTTTTGAGGGATCATAATCTTAGACTGGGATTCCATGATGGAATAAGCACAAGATTATATGTGTACATGTATTTCTATGTGTATAAATGTACATATATACATACGTTCATGGGTGTATATACACACACATAAATATGAATTCTGTACAACAATAAGGAAACTCCATGTTATCTGATTCAATTGGGTATTGTTGCAATTCTGTTTTATTTTGCTTCTGTCTTTCCAGGAAGTTTTGTTTTTCTCCATTTTTTGTTTTTTGTTTGATTGAAATATGGTGACCTCATTTGGGGGGAGTTCTAATCAACCCTGAATGGATGAGCACTTTAAATAGTTGGGAGAGCACTTGAGAATTCCATTCAGGAAGTTCCAAATGCTAGAGCAATTTAGAATTGGCTGTTGGTACCTCCCCTAGTGCAGGTGGCTTTTATCTTTATTATGGACTATTCAATGAAATATTTTGGTAATTTGAGTTTATTTTCGATGTAACATTTAAACCTGTAAAAAATAAATGCCATATGTGCAAGAGGGAGTAACAATAGAAAAGGAGATGTGGCTCACTATTATACCATGTATTAGGATGTGTAATCTCAGGAAGTTGTCATGATGGGCAAAGGAAGTGAGGCAGAAAAGGATGACAAACCAATGGAAGACATGTTACTGAGCCTGCTACTCCTGAGTATCAAAGAAGCCATGTAAGGGCTACATCTCAAGACAGTCTGTCCCAGGGGAGGAATGGGGAATAATCTGCCAACTCTTCTCTCCTGTGGGTCAAAAGTCCATCCCATGAGGCAGTGACTCTCTGCACATATGAGTTAGTTGTAACACATATGCTCCATGTGGGTGCCTCAGCAGCCCAGGCCACCTCGTCAATAGGGGAAATTCTTAAGGGAAGGCAAGAGGCACATGAGTTAGGCATAGGATGGGGTCATGTTGGAGTGTGTCTACATGAAGTTAATCACAGAGTTCATATAGAGCCAGCCATCATTGCTCCTAGGGCAGAAACACCAGCCAAAGGCCCATTCAACAGGTGAGAGGGCACTATTGTCATCTCTGTGAGCAGTATCCCTTTGAGCTCAGCAGTGTACAACCTGAACCAGGTAGCCTCACCTTGCCCTGCCCTCCTCAGCAGTTCTTCCAAACAGCTGGTGGGCTTATGCCCCTCAAGGCTTGTGTGCTTGCAGTTTGCTCTGCCTAAAAGGCATAGTTCATAATGTCTGCCTATCTAGAACAGATTACATTCATCTAGGAAGGCCTTCCCTCTCTTCTGTGCCATAACATTCTGTTGCATTCTGGTCACAATACTTACCCCATTGTGGGTTGCATTGGTCTCTGTTCTCCTCTATTGTGATAGATTGTTTCAAAAATGAATGTGGCATGTGGTCTATCCACATAATGGAATATTATTTAGTCTTAAAAAGGAAAGAAATTCTGACACGTGAGACATCATGAATGAAACTTGAGGACATTATGGTAAGTGAAATAAGCCAGTCACAAAAAAAAAGACAAGTATTATATGATTCCACTTATATAAGCACCTAAAGTAGTTAGATTCATAGAGTCAGAAAACAGATTGATGTGGTTATCAGAGAGTCAGGGGGAAGGAATAGGGAATTGGTATTTAATGAATGCAGTTTCAGTTTTGCAAGATAAAAAGAGCTATGGAGATCGATTGCACAGCAATGTGAATATACCTAACCTTACTGAACTACATACTTAAAAATGGTTAAAATGGGAAATTTTATGTCATGTGTATTTTGCTACAATTAAAACGTTTTAAAATGGCCACAATATTTGTGGGCCGATGTATTCTTGTCAATCCTATATCAAGTGATGCTGTCTATGTCTACTCCCCTTGAACCTGGGCAGGTTGCATGACTGCTTTGATACATAGAATGTGGGAGAAATGATGTTACATGGGTCTCTGCAGTTGGATCATTAGAGGCAATACATTTTCTGCCATGTTCTTGTTTTCTTGGGACACCTGCCTTGGGATCCCAGAACCATCCTGTAAGAAATCTGCCTACTATGTTAGAGAGGCCACATGGAGGGACGCATAGAGATAGAGATTCCTAAGGAACTCAAGCTGTCCTAGGCCCCTGCAGTTTGAGTCTTTTCAGCATCAACTGCCAGACATGTAAGCAAGTGAACCTTGGGTGATTCCAGCTTCTAGCCTTTGATCTGCTCCAGCTGACAATGAGTAGAGTAGATATAAGTTGCCTCCTCTGAGCTCTGCACAAATTACAAATTAGTGCAAAATTAATATTATTCTTAGGGTGGCTAATTTATCCTGGTTTTCCTTGGTCTTTCCTTGTTTTAGCACAAAAGGTCGCACATCCCAGGAATCCTCAGTCTCAGGCAAACCAGGATGGTTATTATTATGGGATAAATTGTGTTCCCAATCCCCAAATTAATATTTTGAACTCCTAACTCCTAGTACTTCAAAATGTGACTGTGTTTAAATACTTTAAAGAGACAATTAAGTGAAAAAAAAGGTTATGAGGGCAGACTTTAATCTGATATGACTAATGTCCTTATAAGAAGAAGAGGTTAGCAGACAAACAATACACAAGCCATGTGGCAACTATGTGAGGACACAGCGAGGTTCAGAAGAAAATAATCTTGCTGACACCTTGGTCTTGGTCTTCTAGCCTCCAGAACTGTGGTAAAACACATTTCTGTTCGTTAAGCCATCTAGCTTCTGATATTTGTTGTGGCAGCCTTAGCATACTGATACTGCTGGTCACTGTCATGAATTCAATATTTGTGTCCTCCCCCTAAATTTATATGTTGAAACTTTAAGCCCCAATGTGATATTTGGAGTTGGAGCCCTTGAGAGTGATTAGGTTTAGATGAAGTCATGAGGGTGGGGCTCTCATAATGAGATCTGTGCCCTTATAAGAAGAGGAAAAGAAAGAGAGTTCCCTCTGCATGTGCACACCAAGGAAAGCCATGTAAAGACACAGTGATAAGGCTGCCATCTGTAAGCCAGGAACCAAAGAACCAAATCTAACAACCACCTGGTCTTGGACTTCTCAGGCTCAGAATTGTAAGAAATAAATGCTTAAGCCTCCCAGTCTATGATACTTGTTATAGCAGCTTGAACTGACTGAGACAGTCATCCTGGTTGTTATTGTATTGAGATCTTAAATTTGTCATGGTTTATTATATGTAGCAGTCAATAACAAGATCAACTTGATGGTGGAATCTTTGAGGGTGGGGGTCATAGCTTCCATTATTCTATTCCCAGAACTTTACATATATACACTGTTTAAAAAATGTTTTCTAATGTCAGAGTGACTGGCTGAACCACTAAGCACATTGGGGGAGAGATGCTGCAAATGGGCAGCTTCTTAGGTGAGTTATATAACTAGTTTTTAGAATGTCTGAGTGCATAAAGCTATGTGACAAAATAGATTGCCTTTAGCAGTTTAACCCCATTCCTTTCCTCCTGAAAAACTCAGGCATTATGATTGCTTCTACCTCTCTGCAATTGTTCAGTGGCCCAAACGTGGTTACCAATCAGACCTTTCACTAATTTAATCTCCCACTCGGCAGGGGCTATCGGAACATATAAAAATCATCCTGGCTTACATCTGCTTCCCCAATCATCACTGGCTGGTATTTCAAACCATTATCTGTCTGTAATAATGTCTCTCTTCTCTCAATAGTGTCCAGATTTATTAGATTTGAAAGCCTTGGATCCTTCTTGCTAAGGATGAATCTCCAGGGTTTAAAACTCCTCACCCAGGTCTCAATTTATAGTCATCAACAGCCGCTTAGCACACACTATTTAGGCTGCAGGTGTACTTTGCTAGTAAAATAAACACCCTGATTCACATTTGTGTGCAATCCAGAATATTACCCAGATGTTGGGATGAATACAATGGGATCATCTGTGGGAAAAACACATTAGCTGCTGTGATGAGCAGACGTGCTGGGGTGGTAAATGCCAAAAGGCCACACCAGTAGATCCCACCCTTGAGTCATAGCCTTACTCTGTCATTGCTGCAATTTTGTTGATTTAGGGATAAACAATCTAGATAAAAAGAAGAAAAGAATCTTGCAGTTTTCTGTCTGAGTTGGAGCTGGACTCTGCAATCTCAGGACGTCAATAGTCAGTGGAATTGTCCTCGTCCCAGCACACAGACCATGGGACACCAAGCCCTCTCACTTCTAGGCTAGCTACTTCCTGCCTGTGCACCTAAGCAGAGGGCTACAGTGGTGAGGCAGAAATAATAACAAGGACTAAAGAGGCTTTCTGGGACTTGCCACCTCCTGAGTCAGCAGCATCAAGTCAAGGCCCTCAACCTTCCAGCTTGGGAGTAAGGATTAGGCATGTGAGAAAGAAAAGATAGTTTTTAAATTGTTCATATTTTATTGAATACACACACATAAAAATACATAAATTATCAATGTACAGTTTCATCAATTTTCTCAAACTAAACATACCCACATAACCAATACCAGATAAAGAAACAAAGCACAATTTATAGCATTCCAGAAGCCCCCTCTCCCTCTCCAGTCACTCTTCACATTACTCAAGGTAACCTATATCCTGATATCTTTCAGTATCAAAAAGTTTGGCCTGTTTGGGGACCTTCTAGAAATTCATTCATTCACATACATCCTTTTGGAGTTTGGTTTCTATTGTTCAACATAATACCTGTGAAGTTCACTGATATGTTGTGTAATTATAGACGGTTCATTCTCACGGCTGCAGAGTACTCCTATGTGAGAATATACCATCACAATTTATTTACCCATTTCTTTGCTAATGGATATTGGGTGGTTTCTAGTTTGGGTTATTATGGAGAGTGCTGCTATAAACATTCTATTCTTCCCTTTTGATAATAAAAGTAAATATTTCTGTTGGATGTAGAGCTAGGAGAAGATCAGATCAGAGGGTGGGCAGTAGACTGTGGTTGTTCTAATTCATTTAGGAGAGGTTTGGTTAAAAGAAGTGGAAGTGTGGATCTTCATTACTTTGGTGTGTTTCCATCCCAGGGCTAGTCCAAAGAAGTTTCAAGAGGAGAAGAGGAAAAGGTATGGGCTCTTGTCCTTGGCTTTACCTCTCAGTGCTTTCTCCTGCACACATAGCCAGGCATGAACTGCATACATTTTTCTTTCACAAGATGGGCTGAGAGAAGCCTTCTTCTTGAGATATTTTGAGAGGCTCTCACAAAGACTCCTTTCCCCCAGATATGAATGAATAACAGATAGCTGTGGAAAAGGTAATGTTCTGACTTTAAAGACTACAGCAGGTTCATCTGACATCACATACTGGGTCCGAGGGCTAGATGCCAACATTGATCCAGTTAAGCCAGGTGAATGCAGGCTGGGGTGCTTAGCAGGTCAACATGACATCAGACATCAAATCTGATTGGGGGGAGTCCCTGTCAGAGTCAAAATTAGTGGGCAAATTTGAGCTCAACTCTTGGGAAGTGTTGGAAAACCCTGAAGCACAGGCCACACTCAGAGTAATCAAATCAGACCCTCTGTGGGCAAGTCCCAGGCATCAGTAATATTTAAGTTACCCAGGTAGTTCCAAGGTACAGCCAAGAGGTGATTTTGCTCCCCAGGTTAATTCTAATCTCCAGGAGATATTTGCCAATGTCTGAAGACATTTTTGGTTGCCACAACTGGGAGTGGGTACTACTAGATGTGGCTGAACATCCTAATGGGCACAGGACAGTTTCCCACAACAAAGAATTATCTTGTCCAAAATGACAGGGGTGCTAAAATTGAGAAATCCTGCTCTGGGAAAATTCTGATGAAGAATTGGAACAGGCATTGTTTCTTTTAAAGTGTGAGACTTTGCTCCAGCAGGTTCCAATGAATTGAATGATAAATTATAATTTTGAGCAAGGCAATTTCTCTTCTCTCCTGCCTTTTGAAGGCTAAAGATGGCATCTCCTTTTCCTCTTCACCTCTCAAAGAAAGTAATCTGTGTGAAAGGCACCAGGAGAAACGAGATGGGAAAATTCACTTAACCTGCCTGTGGTAATATGCAACCTGTATCCAGAAACTAGGTAACATGCTGTTGTCCTCATCCCTGAGTTGGGACCAGGTCTCATGGTGGAGAGAGGCACAATTCCTTTAAATAAAAAATCCCCTTTCATTTGAAATTTGGAAAGTATGTAAAACTTTTCTTACTGTGTCATAAAATTTATTCATGGCTTTCCGTTGGACTCGTGTGATTAATCCTAGTTGGAGAGAATATTGAAGATATTCACACAGCATAATGAAATGTGTTGAACATGATCTGTCCATGTAAAATGTCCTGGACAGCTTCACACCTCTACTACAGAATTTTATAACACACGCCTTCTGAATCACTCATCTAATTGAGATGTTGGCTTACAATAACATTTAAATGTGACACATGGTTCTATTTTATGCCCCGAGGAGAATGAATGTGCCTTAAAAATGAGAATGGTAGGTTCTCAGGAAATGATTGTGGGAGGAAAGACAAAAATGTAGGAAGGGAGGAAAACAACGAGGGAGGGAAGGTAGGAAAGAGGAAGACAAAATGTGGGCCCTGATATATCTAAATCATGTAACTACAGTAAGCTGTGATGTAATGATATTCTACAAAGTGTCTAAACATCCATAAAACATAGGATAAATTTATGATAAAGCTGTATGTTAGCTACTTTTTCAAATAATATAGTCAATGTATTTTTCAACCTATCACAATCTTTTCTCTGTGTTTCTAGACTTTCTGGACACTCTAGGGTGTATTCATTTATATTTTTATGTTTGTTTATGATTTTATTTATAAATTTATAAATACATTTGTAGATAACTATTAATACATTCTTTTCTCTGTGACATTTGAGATAGTCTGTAACATAGTTATTGTCATAACTTATATATGACATATGTTTATATTGTCATATATTTAACAATAAATATATATACAGAGGATGCCAAAAATGTATACACATTTTAAAAGGGAAAAAATTATATTAAAATTGTACTATTCAACATATACCAATAACACTTGTTATCTTTTGCATTTGTATCACTTATAATTGTAGAAGATTGTAATATAGTTCTTTTTCTTTCTTAAAATGTGTATACATATTTTTGGCACACTGTATATTTTTCATATTAACTACTGGACTCATTGCTTTAAATTTGTGGACCCAGAGTCACAAATCAACCAATCTTATTTTCACTTAATCCATAAATGGTCATCACCCTGCCCAGAATTAAAGTGAGGGGACATAGATCTCACTCTTCAGTTCTACAAATATTCATAATTTAAAAGGAGAATTTGTTAACTAAGGGCAATCACTCTTTAATTCTCCTCCCTTTAGAAGATCTCTGGAGTCTGAAGAAACATGTAGTGAACATATTATTAGAAATAGTGCCGAACATTGTTTAAATATACGTTTATTGCACAGTTCTTGACTTGCTGAATACCTTGTGTTAAAGAAATTAAAAAAGAATCCATTTATTTGAGTAATATGTGATGCTGTCAAGGTTTGGGTGGTGCTTATTTTAAGGAGACCATCTGCTGAAACAAAGCTTCCAAGAACCCCTGCATTGGTGCAACCTGGGGAGACTTATTAAAAGAACACATTTCTGGGCCCTACTCCAGATCGGCTAAAGCAGAGCTTTCCAATCCACATTTTAAACAAGTTCCCCTGGTGATTCTTGTGCACCCAAGATTCATTGTGTTAAAAGTGACAGTTTTTATAAGTCCCCGATGCCACTGCATGATACATGCAGATGTAGGGTGAGTAGCAAATTCAATAAGTCCCCTAGTCACCAAAGCCAACAAATAAAACAGTCAAGTGGAGGCAACAGCTGGCTCAGAGCCAGGTGCACCCATTTTGGGCTGTTTTTATGAGAAGAAGGTGCTTGCAATTTAGTTCCTGGAGGAACTGCCTTGTAATACTAATACTAATAAATACTAATACCAATACTAACAACAATAATAAAATAGCTAGCCGCCATTGAGTGCTGAATAGCTGTTAAATGGTGTCTTAAACATATTACATGTACGTACATCTAATCCTCCCAACAACTCTAAATGGTAGGTACAATTATTTTCTCCATTTTACAGAAGTGAAAACTGAGGCACAGAAAGATAATTAGCTCATCTAAGATCACACAACCAGAAAGAGGCAGAGCTGGGGCTTAGACTAAACTCTAAGTCCACAAGTATGGCCCCTGAGCCTTGTGCCAGAAAATGTTGTAGAGAATGAAGAATGGAATCTGAATTTATAAAGACAATGGTCTGTTTGTAAATGAGTAATGTGAAATAATTGAGCTCTCACTGTATGTCGGGCACTTTTTTAGGCCCTGGATGTATGAAAGTGAAGAAAGCAGCATGCTGACCTCAAGTGGATGACAATCCTTGAGGAGGAGGCATAAGGCACATCTTCACGTACATCCACATAAACTTGCAGTACAGGCAGTGCTTCTCTCAGTGCATATGAAGCAGGCAGTCTGTGTCGGACAGAGAAGGCTAGGAGACTAGACAAGTTATGATGGGATAGTTTGTCTCTGTTCCATGAAATCTGGCGCTTCACCCGCGCTGCCTTTAAAGCCACATTCAGCAGAGTCTGATAACTGAAGCCTCTCCATGTGGCCTCTCCATGTGGCTTGAGCTTTTCAGAGAATGGAAGCTGAATTCAAAGATGGTACATCCCAACAGGGTCATGAAAGAGTGACATTCCAGGAAAAATAAGAAGAAGCAACATGGCCTTTTATGACCCAGAGTCCCAAATCACCCAGTCTTATTTCCTCCTAACCCTTGCTGGTTAAAACACACTTCACCTTGCTCAGATTCAAAGGGAAAGGACATAGATCTCATTCTTCAATGAGTTTTGTTCCATGAACGGTCATAGTTTACAAAGAGAATTCACTAACTAGGAGAATGGCTCTTTAATTCTGGACATTTTCATTTACCATAGCTGATGAAGGAAAGATTTTTTGGGGGAGGGGAGTATCTCATGTCATACCCGTCACCTGCTTTCAATTTTTCATGGGATTTAACTAATGGGGGCTGGGAAAATGTTTCAGGACTTACATCACTTCTTCAGGTGCATCAGAACTCTGGGAGTGGAACCTAGCAATTTGTATTTTAAGAAGCACTCCACGTAATTTTGATGTGAACTAAAGTTTGAGAAACACATTATGCTCTAGTCTACAGCCTAGAACCCCCAAAAGGCTGAGGAATTGAAGATCCCATGCTACATCATGAGACCCCTGCTTCCTTTCTCCATCCTATTCTGAGAGTGGTGTCTACCAGGCTGATTGTCCTGCATCCATCTCCCTATTCTTTACTTTCTTTGCTGTAAGGGTAGAATTTCCTTTCTTGAGAAACCAGGTGATTCTAAAGCAAAGTTTTTAGATTAGCAGCCCACATTCCCCATGAAACAGCTTGGCTTTTGCCAGATTTTCCGAAAATGAAGGCCACCAGTTGATAAATGCTGTCCTCATGTACAGAACTTTCAATCAGCTTTGTAGAGCCTCTCCCTTAAATGAGCAGCCAGCCAAGGACCAATGGACATTTGGAGAAATGTCTCCACCACATGAAAGGCAGAGCTCAAACAAGTAAACTTGTAGAATGAAGGGACCTAGAGAAAACAGAAAATTCAGGGGACAGAAGCAAACTTTAGCAATAGCAATAATGGCAACAAGAAAAAAGTCCAATATTCCAATATTTATTTTTTTTAGTCCAATATCTATTAATGATTGTATTTAGAAGATACTGGAATTATGGAATAAGAACAGGACATGATAAAATAGAACAACTGGGAAAGAATTATAATTCCTTGGAAATTAAAATAGGGTGCTTAGGCTTGGCACCCGTAGCCCAGTGGTTATGGCGCCAGCCACATACACCAAAGTTGGCAAGTTTGAACCCAGCCTGGGCCAACTAACCAACAATGACAACTGCAACAAAAAATAGCCAGGCGTTGTGGCGGGCGCCTGTAGTCTCAACTACTCAGGAGGCTGATGCAAGGGAATCACTTAGGCCCAAGAGTTTGAGGTTGCTGTGGGTTGTGATGCCACAGTACTCTACTGAGGGCAACATCATGAGACTCTGTCTCAAATAAATAAATAAATAAATAAAATAGGATGTTTAAAATTTCTAGTGGAGGTGTTGCAAGGTAAAGTTGAAAATAATTTCCCAGAGGATATAACAAAAGACTAAGAAATGAAACCTGGGGGAGAAAAATCAGCAAATCAAGATGAAATGCCTATTTCAGGAGCCTCACCAGTTACCCACCAGAGCAAGCCTCATATTCAGGGATTATGTGAGAGCTCCATTTATCAAGTACTCGTATGTGCTGTTTATGGAGCTTTATGCCATGTACTTCGTACATCTCACTGGCTAAAGTAAGGATCTACTGCAGTGCATTGAACCTTTCAGACAGCTACCCATGAGGGTGAGGGAACTGTATTTGCATAGAAGAACAGATGGGATGTCAAGACCCAGATCCAAGGTGGGCTGCCCCAAGTTAGGTCAAAGCCAAGACAGGGTTACTATGATCGGAGTAAGGTGATACAGGGGATTTTCGGTTTTGGTTTTTTTGCCTCTCTCCCATCCACCCAAGAAGAAGGGAAAGAGAAAGGCCGAGAGATGGAGGCAGTGTGCTGAAAGAAGAGGAAGTCACATATTTGACAGCTGGAGTTATAGTTATCAAAAATGCTCACAAAAGTTTATAAATGCAGGGGTGGCTAATGTTCAATTATAAGTGTGTGAATTGCTACAAAGACAGCTGCCCTTTTCCTCCCCAGACTGTCAGGAATAAAGACAACTACACACATATGATTTTGTGTGAGTGGGTGGATTTGGGGATGTATGTGAATATAGAGGGAAGAACAGGGATATCCTGTGTTGTACAGTATATGCGGGTGGGTCCAGAACAGAATTAATTCATTAGGAAAAGCTGATAGTCAGCCACTGCTAGCTCATCCCTTTATCCCCAATCCTTCAAGTCCCCAGAGAGGCTGAGTGTGACTTGAGGTCCTCTGCTCACGTTGCATAACGTTTGAACAAATGCCATTTGAAACTCAAGGGCAGGGTTACCTTAGTGGAGGTCATCATTACATAAACACAATTTCATTTAGATTAGTAACAAATCTGCAAGTTTGTCATTACTGTTGTGATTTTACAGAGGAGAGAGTATACACTGGCAGCGGGATCACTTACCCAGAGTGCTCCAGTTTTAAGTGGCTGAGCTGGGATTCAGAGTCAGGCATCACTGGTTCCAAAGCTCATGCTTCTCCCATGACACCAGGCCCCACAGCAAAGAAGGATGTGCTAAATTCAAGTCATTGAACCCTTTGCAAGTCCAAGCTGCTGGTTTTCATAAGACTGAGTATTTATCTCTATCTTTAATCTTTTCTGATTGCTTAAAGGATTTCTTCTCTCCTCTTCCTCCTCTTCCTCCTCTTCTCCCTCTTCCTTTTCCTCCTTCTCTTTTCTTCCTCTTTCTCTTCCTCCTCCATCCAAAACCTATTGTGTTTCCTTCCATAAGCAAGCAAGCAAGCATGAAACATAGACAGCCTCATTTATTTTAACTATAAAGGAAGAGCCCTGGGAAGTTAATCAGACTGCCAGGAATCTGGAATTTGCTGATGAATGGACATTTGGCTGAGCATAGTAAATTCTTAGCTAATTGAAAGCAGATAACAAGAGTAATGCATCCACCTTGAAAAACATCACATTCCTAATAAATAATTGGAAATGGCAATCTTTTGACATATGTACTGAAGGGAAAAAGTCTTAAATAAATTCTGGACTAATTCCTGTCACATATATTACATTGTATTTAGCAGTTGTGCTATATGAGAAGATTAAAAGCTATAAATCTCTTTGCAATACCATCTACAGCAGTGTTTTAAATCCAGAATAAGTAGGAGCGTGGTTCTTAAAATGCGACATAGAATGTTGGCTTCCATTTTTTTTTTGTTTTTTGGGATTTTTTTTGAGACAGAGCCTCCAGCTGTTTCCCTGGGTAGAGTGCTGTGGCATCACAACTCACAGCAACCTCCAGCTCTTAGGCTTAAGTGATTCTCTTGCCTCAGCCTCCCAAGTAGCTGGGACTATAGGTGCCTGTCACAACACCTGGCTATTTTTTTTACTGCAGTTGTCATTGTTGTTTAGCAGGCCATGGCTGGGTTTGAACCTGCCAGCTTTGGTGCATGTGGCTGGCACCATAACCAGGTGC